>NC_041385.1:762513394-762537670 GCF_002162155.2 Triticum dicoccoides
TCCACAGGCGCACCTCTTGACGCGGTCCTATGCGCACTTGTATTGTTTGAGTGCCTCGGCACATCCTGTGCGTTCATTGTACGCACTTAAATTAAAAATCTCTAAAGAACACAAGCCATCACTCACAACTTTTTCATAGTAACAGACAAGCTCACCCTTATGGTTCGGTTTAACCTTTGATCACAAGTATAACCAATGGGAAAGAGAGCTCAAATGATTTAAAATAGTTTGGTTGCACATCACTTCTTTAATAAATTTACCTATGAAATATAATAAGGAAACAATTGTAAAATATGGCAAACAAATTACAGGAAGGAGCACACATGAAACTAGAACATGAAGCAGAAGGGTAGAAAATTGTCGGAGTATTGGGCCACGGGTAGGCAAACCCGAGTCCCTGAGCTTTCTAAGACTTTGGGCCGGCTTCGATCCACGAAACTCCAGAATGAAGCACCGCCTTCTGGTGACCGGCTGTCCTGAACGGCCGGCTGCCCGAAGGCGGCCTAGCGCCAGCAGACGGCACCAAGACAGGCCGCCTCCTAGCAGACGGCCTCTGGAGAGGCCGGCCTCTAGCAGACGGCCACCAGGCGCCCTCAGAGTCTGTGCCCCTCATCAAGAAGACAAGACAGGGAGAGGCTAAAACATAGCCCCGTACCCCCGGATCCCGGGCTTGGCATGGCTACAGTGTCCCGTACAGGCGGAGATCCCCGCATGATGTGGCACTGTTGCCATTCCCCCTTTACGCCACTGCTGACCGGCAGAGCATTGTTCCCACGACGGCCTGTCAGGTACGACCCGCAGGCGGCGGGCCCTACTTGGCAGAGAAAGCCCGGAAGGCGGCGGAAGCTGGACCAGCCGGAAGTGCGGGAGGCCAGCCCCCAGCAGGCGGCCGGACCCTCCCCCGAAGACAGTATGACATCAACCAGACGGGGTGCGGTGTGGCTACAATAATCCCCCACCAGTCGGCGGGACTGTAGCCACGCTCCCCTGACTAAGCCTGCGTCATTAGCACCATGGCTACAGTGATCAGCCACCAACCAGACCCGTCAGCGGCGGACGCGGCCTATCGGCTCCGTACCAGACCAGTCGGAGGGCCCGCCAGGCGGCGGGCCCCAGCTGCCGGCAGAGAAGCCGGCGACCAGAGACGCTGACAGCCGGGTGTTGGGTTTCGTAGTAATTTCAAAAAATTTCCTACGCACACGCAAGATCATGTGATGCATAGCAACGAGGGGGAGAGTATTGTCTACGTACCCAACGCAGACCGACTGCGGAAGCGATGACACGACGTAGAGGAAGTAGTCGTACGTCTTCACGATCCAACCGATCAAGCACCGAAACTACGGCACCTCCGAGTTCGAGCACACGTTCAGCTTGATGACGATCCCCGGACTCCGATCCAGCAAAGTGTCGGGGAAGAGTTCCGTCAGCACGACGGCGTGGTGACGATCTTGATGTACTACAGCAGCAGGGCTTCGCCTAAACTCCGCTACAGTATTATCGAGGTATATGGTGGCAGGGGGCACCGCACACGGCTAAGGAATAGATCACGTGGATCAACTTGTGTCAACTTGTGTCAACTTGTGTGTTTAGAGGTGCCCCTGCCTCCGTATATAAAGGAGGAGAGGAGGGGAGGCTGGCCGGCCAAGGGGGGGAGGCGCAGGAGAGTCCTACTCCCTCTGGGAGTAGGATTCCCCCTCCAATCCTAGTCCAACTAGGATTCCTCGGAGGGGAAAAGAGGAGGAGGGGGCCGGCCACCTCTCCTAGTCCTAATAGGACTAGGGGAAGGGGGGGTGCGCAGCCCATCTAGGGCAGCCCCTTCTCTTTTCCACTAAGGCCCACTATGGCCCAAATAGCTCCCGGGGGGTTCCGGTAACCCTCCCGGTATTCCGGTAAAATCCCGATTTCACCCGGAACACTTCCGATATCCAAATATAGGCTTCCAATATATCAATCTTTACGTCTCGACCATTTCGAGACTCCTCGTCATGTCCGTGATCACATCCGGGACTCCGAACAACCTTCGGTACATCAAAATGCATAAACTCATAATATAACTGTCATCGTAACCTTAAGCGTGCGGACCCTACGGGTTCGAGAACAATGTAGACATGACCGAGACACGTCTCTGGTCAATAACCAATAGCGGGACCTGGATGCCCATATTGGCTCCTACATATTCTACGAAGATCTTTATCGGTCAGACCGCATAACAACATACGTTGTTCCCTTTGTCATCGGTATGTTACTTGCCCGAGATTCGATCGTCGGTATCCAATACCTAGTTCAATCTCGTTACCGGCAAGTCTCTTTACTCGTTCTGTAATACATCATCTCACAACTAACATATTAGTTGCAGTGCTTGCAAGGCTTATGTGATGTGCATTACCGAGAGGGCCCAGAGATACCTCTCCGACAATCGGAGTGACAAATCCTAATCTTGAAATACGCCAACCCGACATCTACCTTTGGAGACACCTGTAATGCTCCTTTATAATCACCCAGTTACGTTGTGACGTTTGGTAGCACCCAAAGTGTTCCTCCGGTAAACGGGAGTTGCATAATCTCATAGTCATAGGAACATGTATAAGTCATGAAGAAAGCAATAGCAACATACTAAACGATCGGGTGCTAAGCTAATGGAATGGGTCATGTCAATCAGATCATTCTGCTAATGATGTGACCTCGTCAATCAAATAACAACTCATTGTTCATGGTTAGGAAACATAACCATCTTTGATTAATGAGCTAGTCAAGTAGAGGCATACTAGTGACACTTTGTTTGTCTATGTATTCACACATGTATTATGTTTCCGGTTAATACAATTCTAGCATGAATAATAAACATTTATCATGATTATAAGGAAATAAATAATAACTTTATTATTGCCTCTAGGGCATATTTCCTTCAGTCTCCCACTTGCACTAGAGTCAATAATCTAGTTCACATCGCTATGTGATTAACACCAATAGTTCACATCTTTATGTGATTGGTTCACATCTCCATGTGACTAACACCCAAAGGGTTTACTAGATTCAATAATCTAGTTCACATCGCTATGTGATTAACACCCAAAGAGTGATCATGTTTTGCTTGTGAGAGAAATTTAGTCAGCGGGCCTGCCAAATTCAGATCCGTACGTATTTCGCAAAATTCTATGTCTACAATGCTCTGCACGGAGCTACTCTAGCTAATTGCTCCCACTTTCAATATGTATCCAGATTGAGACTTAGAATCATCTGGATTAGTGTCAAAAACTTGCATCGACGTAACCCTTTACGACGAACCTTTTTGTCACGTCCATAATCGAGAAACATATCCTTTATTTTACTAAGGATAATTCTGACCGCTGTCCAGTGATCTACTCCTAGATCACTATTGTACTCCCTTGCCAAATCAGTGCAGGGTATACAATAGATCTGGTATACAGCATGACATACTTTATAGAACCTATGGCCAAGGCATAGGGAATGACTTTCATTCTCTTTCTATCTTCTGCCGTGGTCGGGCTTTGAGTCTTACTCAACTTCACACCTTGTAATACAGGCAAGAACTCTTTCTTTGACTGCTCCATTTTGAACTACTTCAAAATCTTGTCAAGGTATGTACTCATTGAAAAAACTTATCAAGCGTTTTGATCTATCTCTATAGATCTTGAAGCTCAATATGTAAGCAGTTTTACCGAGGTCTTTCTTTGAAAAAACTCCTTTCAAACACTCCTTTATGCTTTGAAGAATAATTCTACATTATTTCCGATCAACAATATGTCATACACATATACTTATCAGAAATGATGTAGTGCTCCCACTCACTTTCTTGTAAATACAGGCTTCACCGCAAGTCTGTATAAAACTATATGCTTTGATCAACTTATCAAAGCGTATATTCCAACTCCGAGATTCTTGCACCAGTCCATAGATGGATCGCTGTAGCTTGCATATTTAGTTAACACCTTTAGGATCGACAAAACCTTCTAGTTGCATCGTATACAACTCTTCTTTAGTAAATCCATTAAGGAATGCAGTTTTGTTTATCCATTTGCAAGATTTCATAAAATGCGGCAATTGCCAACATGATTCGGACAGACTTAAGCATAGATACGAGTGAGAAAATCTCATCGTAGTCAACACCTTGAACTTGTCGAAAACCTTTTGCGACAATTCTAGCTTTGTAGATAGTAACACTACTATCAGCGTCCGTCTTCCTCTTGAAGATCCATTTATTTTCTATGGCTTGCCGATCATCGGGCAAGTCAACCAAAGTCCATACTTTGTTCTCATACATGGATCATATCTCAGATTTCATGGCCTCAAACCATTTTGCGGAATCTGGGCTCATCATCGCTTCCTCATAGTTCGCAAGTTTGTCATGGTCTAGTAACATGACTTCCAGAACAGGATTACCGTACCACTCTGGTGCGGATCTCACTCTGGCTTACCTACGAGATTTGGTAGTAACTTGATCTGAAGTTACATGATCATCATCATTAGCTTCCTCACTAATTGGTGTAGTAGTCACAGGAACAGATTTCTGTGATGAACTACTTTCCAATAAGGGAGAAGGTACAGTTACCTCATCAAGTTCTACTTTCCTCCCACTCACTTCTTTCGAGAGAAACTCCTTCTCTAGAAAAACTCCGAATTTAGCAACAAAAGTCTTGCCTTCGAATTTTTGATAGAAGGTGTACCCAACAGTCTCCTTTGGGTATCCTATGAAGACATATTTCTCCGATTTGGGTTTGAGCTTATTATGATGAAACTTTTTCATATAAGCATCATAACCCCAAACTTTAAGAAACGACAACTTTGGTTTCTTGCCAAACCACAGTTCAGATTGTGTCGTCTCAACGGACTTTAGATGGTGCCCTATTTAACGTGAATGCAGCTGTCTCTAATGCATAACCCCAAAACGATAATGGTAGATCGGTAAGAGACATCATAGATCACACCATATCTAATAAAGTACGGTTATGACGTTCGGACACACCATTACATTGTGGTGTTCCAGGTGGCGTGAGTAGTGAAACTATTTCACATTGTTTTAACTGAAGGCCAAACTCGTAACTCAAATATTTTACCTCTGCGACCATATCGTAGAAACTTTTATTTTCTTGTTACGATGATTCTCCACTTCACTCTGAAATTCTTTGAACTTTTCAAATGTTTCAGACCTTTGTTTCATCAAGTAGATATACTCATATCTGCTCAAATCATCTGTGAAGATCAGAAAATAATGATATCTATCGCGAGCCTCAATATTCATCGGACCACATACATCAGTATGTATGATTTCCAACAAATCTGTTGCTTGCTTCATTGTTCCGGAGAACGGCGTTTTAGTCATCTTGCCCATGAGGCATGGTTCGCAAGCATCAAGTGATTCATAATCAAGTGATTCCAAAATCCCATCAGCATGGAGTTTCTTCATGCGCTTTACTCCAATATGACCTAAACGGCAGTGCTACAAATAAGTTGCACTATCATTATTAACTTTGCATCTTTTGGTTTCAATATTATGATTATGTGTATCACTACGATCGAGATCCAACGAACTATTTTCATTGGGTGTGTAACCATATAAGGTTTTATTCATGTAAACAGAACAACAATTTATTCTCTTACTTAAATGAATAACCGTATTACAATGATCAAATCATATTCATGCTTAACGCAAACACCAAATAACACTTATTCAGGTTCAACACTAATCCCGAAAGTATAGGGAGTGTGCGATGATGATCATATCAATCTTGGAACCACTTCCAACACACATCGTTACTTCACCCTTAACTAGTCTCTGTTTATTCTGCAACTCCCGTTTCGAGTTACTAATCTTAGCAACTGAACCAATATCAAATACTGAGGGGTTGCTATAAACACTAGTAAAGTACACATCAATAACATGTATCTCAAATATACTTATGTTCACTTTGCCATCCTTCTTATCCGCCAATCACTTGGGGTAGATCCGCTTCCAGTGACCAGTCCCTTTGCAGTAGAAGCACTTAGTCTCAGGCTTAGGATCAGACTTGGGCTTCTTCACTTGAGCAGCAACTTGCTTGCTGTTCTTCTTGAAGTTCCCCTTCTTCCCTCTGCCCTTTTCTTGAAACTAGTGATCTTGTCAACCATCAACACTTGATGTTTTTCTTGATTTCCACCTTTCGTTGATTTCAGCATCACGAAGAGCTTGGGAGTTGTTTCCGTTATCCCTTGCATATTATAGTTCATCACGAAGTTCTACTAACTTGGTGATGGTGACTAGAGAATTCTGTCAATCACTATCTTATCTGGAAGATTAACTCCCACTTGATTCAAGCGATTGTTATACTCAGACAATCTGGGCACATGCTCACTAGTTGAGCGATTCTCCTCCATCTTTTAGCTATAGAACTTGTTGAAGACTTCATATCTCTCAACTCGGGTATTTGCTTGAAATATTAACTTCAACTCCAGGAACATCTCATATGGTCCATGACGTTCAAAACGTCTTTGAAGTCCCGATTCTACGCCGTTAAGCATGGTGCACTAAACTATCAAGTAGTCATCATATTGAGCTAGCCAAACGTTCATAACGTCTGTATCTGCTCCTGCAATAGGTCTGTCACCTAGCGGCGCATCAAGGAAATATTCGTCTGTGCAGTAATGAGGATAAACCTCAGATCACGGATCCAATCCGCATCTTTGCTACTAACATCTTTCAACACAATTTTTCTCTAGGAACATATCAAAATAAACACATGAAAGCAACAATGCGAGCTATTGATCCACAACATAGATATGCTAATACTACCAGGACTAAGTTCATGATAAATTAAAGTTCAATTAATCATATTACTTAAGAACTCCCACTTAGATAGACATCCCTCTAATCTTCTAAGTGATCACGTGATCCAAATCAACTAAACCATGTCCTATCATCACGTGAGATGGAGTAGTTTCATCGGTGAACATCATTATGTTGATCATATCTACTATATGATTCACGCTCGACCTTTCGGTCTCCGTGTTCCGAGGCCATATCTGCATATGCTAGGCTCGTCAAGTATAACCCGAGTATTCTGCGTGTGCAAAACTGGCTTGCACCCGTTGTAGATGGACGTAGAGCTTATCACACCCGATCATCACGTGGTGTCTGGGCACGACGAACTTTGGCAACGGTGCATACTCAGGGAGAACACTTCTTGACAATTAGTGAGAGATCATCTTATAATGCTACCGTCAATCAAAGCAAGATAAGATGCATAAAAAGATAAACATCACATGCAATCAATATAAGTGATATGATATGGCCATCATCATCTTGTGCTTGTGATCTCCATCTCCGAAGCACCGTCATGATCACCATCGTCACCGGCGCGACACCTTGATCTCCATCGTAGCATCGTTGTCGTCTCGCCAATCTTATGCTTCCACGACTATCACTACCGTTTAGTAATAAAGTAAAGCATTACATCGCGATTGCATTGCATACAATAAAACGACAACCATATGGCTCCTGCCAGTTGCCGATAACTCGGTTACAAAACATGATCATCTCATACAATAAAATTCAGCATCATGCCTTGACCATATCACATCACAACATGCCCTGCAAAAACAAGTTAGACGTCCTCTACTTTGTTGTTGCATGTTTTACGTGGCTGCTACGGGCTTAAGTAAGAACCAATCTCACCTATGCATCAAAACCACAACGATAGTTTGTCAAATAGACTCCGTTTTAACCTTCGCAAGGACCGGGCGTAGCCATACTTGGTTCAACTAAAGTTGGAGAGGCAGTCGCCCGCAAGCCATCTCTGTGCAAAGCACGTCGAGGGAACCGGTCTCGCGTAAGCGTACGCGTAAGGTTGGTCCGGGTCGTCTCGTCCAACAATACCGCCGAACCAAAGTATGACATGCTGGTAGGCAGTATGACTTGTATCGTCCACAACTTACTTGTGTTCTACTCGTGCATATAACATCAACATCAATAACCTAGGCTCGGATGCCACTGTTGGGATTCGTAGTAATTTCAAAAATTTTCCTACGCACACGTAGGATCATGTGATGCATAGCAACGAGGGGAAGAGTATTGTCTATGTACCCTACGCAGACCGACTGCGGAAGCGATGACACGACGTAGAGGAAGTAGTCGTACGTCTTCTCGATCCAACCGATCAAGCACCGAAACTACGACACCTCCGAGTTCGAGCACACGTTCAGCTCGATGACGATCCCCGGACTCCGATCCAGCAAAGTGTCGGGGAAGAGTTTCGTCAGCACGACGGCGTGGTGACGATCTTGATGAACTACAGCAGCAGGGCTTCGCCTAAACTCCGCTACAGTATTATCGAGGAATATGGTGGCAGGGGGCACCGCACACGGCTAAGGAATCGATCACGTGGATCAACTTGTGTCAACTTGTGTGTTTAGAGGTGCCCCTGCCTCCGTATATAAAGGAGCCAAGGGGGGAGGAGGCGCCGGCCAGGAGGAGGTGGCGCAGGAGGAGTCCTACTCCTACCGGGAGTAGGACTCCCCCCCAATCCTATTCCAACTAGGATTCCCAAGGGGGAAAGAGGGAGAGGGGTGGCCGGCCACCTCTCCTAGTCCTACTAGGACTAGGGGAAGGGGGGAGGCGCGCAGCCCCCTTGGGCTGCCCCTTTCTCCTTTCCACTAAGGCCCATGATGGCCCATATGGCTCCCGGGGGGTTCCGGTAAAATCCCGATTTCACCCGGACGTAATTCTTCTGTGCAGCAATGAGGATAATCCTCAAGTTACGGACCCAGTCCGTGTAATTGCTACCATCATCTTTCAACTTTGCTTTCTCAAGGAACGCATTAAAATTTAACGGAACAACAGCACGAGCCATCTATCTACAATCAACATAAACAAGCAAGATACTATCAGGGACTAAGTTCATGATAAATTTTAAGTTCAATTAATCATATTATTAAAGAACTCCCACTTAGATAGACATCCCTCTAATCCTCTAAGTGATCACGTGATCCAAATCAACTAAACCATGTCCGATCATCACGTGAGATGGAGTAGTTTCATCGGTGAACATCATTATGTTGATCATATCTACTATATGATTCACGCTCGACCTTTCGGTCTCCGTGTTCCGAGGCCATATCTGCATATGCTAGGCTCGTCAAGTTTAACCTGAGTATTCTGCGTGCGCAACTGTTTTGCACCCGTTGTATTTGAACGTAGAGCCTATCACACCCGATCATCACGTGGTGTCTCAGCACGAAGAACTTTTGCAACGGTGCATACTCAGGGAGAACACTTCTTTGATAATTTAGTGAGAGATCATCTTATAATGCTACCGTCAATCAAAGCAAGATAAGATGCATAAAAAGATAAACATCACATGCAATCAATATAAGTGATATGATATGGCCATCATTATCTTGTGCTTGTGATCTCCATCTCCGAAGCACCGTCATGATCACCATCGTCACCGGCGCGACACCTTGATCTCCATCGTAGCATCGTTGTCGTCTCGCCAATCTTATGCTTCCACGACTATCACTACCGTTTAGTAATAAAGTAAAGCATTACATCGCGATTGCATTGCATACAATAAAGCGACAACCATATGGCTCCTGCCAGTTGCCGATAACTTGGTTACAAAACATGATCATCTCATACAATAAAATTCAGCATCATGCCTTGACCATATCACATCACAACATGCCCTGCAAAAACAAGTTAGACGTCCTCTACTTTGTTGTTGCATGTTTTATGTGGCTGCTACGGGCTTAAGTAAGAACCAATCTCACCTACGCATCAAAACCACAACGATAGTTTGTCAAATAGACTCCGTTTTAACCTTCGCAAGGACCGGGCGTAGCCATACTTGGTTCAACTAAAGTTGGAGAGACAGTCGCCCGCAAGCCATCTCTGTGCAAAGCACGTCGAGGGAACCGGTCTCGCGTAAGCGTACGCGTAAGGTTGGTCCGGGTCGTCTCGTCCAACAATACCGCCGAACCAAAGTATGACATGCTGGTAGGCAGTATGACTTGTATCGTCCACAACTCACTTGTGTTCTACTCGTGCATATAACATCAACATAAATAACCTAGGCTCGGATGCCACTGTTGGGTTTCGTAGTAATTTCAAAAAAATTCCTACGCACACGCAAGATCATGTGATGCATAGCAACGAGGGGGAGAGTATTGTCTACGTACCCAACGCAGACCGACTGCGGAAGCGATGACACGACGTAGAGGAAGTAGTCGTACGTCTTCACGATCCAACCGATCAAGCACCGAAACTACGGCACCTCCGAGTTCGAGCACACGTTCAGCTTGATGACGATCCCCGGACTCCGATCCAGCAAAGTATCGGGGAAGAGTTCCGTCAGCACGACGGCGTGGTGACGATCTTGATGTACTACAGCAGCAGGGCTTCGCCTAAACTCCGCTACAGTATTATCGAGGTATATGGTGGCAGGGGGCACCGCACACGGCTAAGGAATAGATCACGTGGATCAACTTGTGTCAACTTGTGTCAACTTGTATCAACTTGTGTCAACTTGTGTGTTTAGAGGTGCCCCTGCCTCCGTATATAAAGGAGGAGAGGAGGGGAGGCTGGCCGGCCAAGGGGGGGAGGCGCAGGAGAGTCCTACTCCCTCTGGGAGTAGGATTCCCCCTCCAATCCTAGTCCAACTAGGATTCCTCGAAGGGGAAAAGAGGAGGAGGGGGCCGGCCACCTCTCCTAGTCCTAATAGGACTAGGGGAAGGGGGGGGGGCATGCAGCCCATCTAGGGCAGCCCCTTCTCTTTTCCACTAAGGCCCACTATGGCCCAAATAGCTCCCGGGGGGTTCCGGTAACCCTCCCGGTATTCCGGTAAAATCCCGATTTCACCCGGAACACTTCCGATATCCAAATATAGGCTTCCAATATATCAATCTTTACGTCTCGACCATTTCGAGACTCCTCGTCATGTCCGTGATCACATCCGGGACTCCGAACAACCTTCGGTACATCAAAATGCATAAACTCATAATATAACTGTCATCGTAACCTTAAGCGTGCGGACCCTACGGGTTCGAGAACAATGTAGACATGATCGAGACACGTCTCTGGTCAATAACCAATAGCGGGACCTGGATGCCCATATTGGCTCCTACATATTCTACGAAGATCTTTATCGGTCAGACCGCATAACAACATACGTTGTTCCCTTTGTCATCGGTATGTTACTTGCCCGAGATTCGATCGTCGGTATCCAATACCTAGTTCAATCTCGTTACCGGCAAGTCTCTTTACTCGTTCTGTAATACATCATCTCACAACTAACATATTAGTTGCAGTGCTTGCAAGGCTTATGTGATGTGCATTACCGAGAGGGCCCAGAGATACCTCTCCGACAATCGGAGTGACAAATCCTAATCTCGAAATACGCCAACCCAACATCTACCTTTGGAGACACCTGTAATGCTCCTTTATAATCATCCAGTTACGTTGTGACGTTTGGTAGCACCCAAAGTGTTCCTCCGGTAAACGGGAGTTGCATAATCTCATAGTCATAGGAACATGTATAAGTCATGAAGAAAGCAATAGCAACATACTAAACGATCGGGTGCTAAGCTAATGGAATGGGTCATGTCAAACAGATCATTCTGCTAATGATGTGACCTCGTCAATCAAATAACAACTCATTGTTCATGGTTAGGAAACATAACCATCTTTGATTAATGAGCTAGTCAAGTAGAGGCATACTAGTGACACTTTGTTTGTCTATGTATTCACACATGTATTATGTTTCCGGTTAATACAATTCTAGCATGAATAATAAACATTTATCATGATTATAAGGAAATAAATAATAACTTTATTATTGCCTCTAGGGCATATTTCCTTCACCGGGCCCAACACCTGGCCAAGTTACCATTGTACCCCTAAGGGGTAGGCCTATATAAACCCCCCAGGGCACCCATGCAAAGGGTTCCGAACCTGATAGACCTAGACTCATACCTAGAGGAAGAAGAGAGCTAGCCCAACCTCCTTCAACCTCTAGCATATAGCTCAAGGAGCACCTTGTATCCACGAGTGCCTTAGTGATCATGCGGAGACCCCGCAGAGCAGGAGTAGGGGTATTATCTCCAATGAGAGCCCCCAACTTGGGTAAAGTACGCCGGCGTTCGTGTCTACACCGTATCCCGCTTCCGGGCAACGGCGACGTTCTACTCGCTCCCACCATGATAAGCCATCCCTTGGCATATGTCGCACCCAACCCCTGACATTTGGCGCCCGCCGTGGAGCAGGTGCACCGTCGTCCGGAGATCTGTTCTCGACGGGAACCCTGTTCCTTCCGGACGTGCGCAGCCAGCCCAGCACGCCCGACAGCATCAGCCTCGACGCGTTGCGCGACACGGAGATCGCCTGCGCAGCCAGCTGCCTCGCTGACCTCGTCGGCGAGATCAACCTCTTCGATGAGCCTGCGTCCGAAGCAGGCACCGGCTGCCCTGAGAGCCTCCTAGTCAGCCTCCTCGACCAGCTCCATGTCACTAGCGAGCCTGCTGCTGATTTGGAGTCTGTTGGCTCCACCGACCCGATGATCGTCGACTCCAACACAACGTCGCTCGATGCGTTCCCCACCAACGTGGTGGTCTACGACGAGCCGCCTCCTCGCAAGCACAGCGGCGGGAGCACCGTTACGGAGGTGCTCATCATTAACAGTGGCGAGCACTCGGACGGAGGCGCTCGAGACCCACTCGATGTGGCGTTGCGAGACTTTTCAGCGCTCATCCCAGCAGACGCGGACGCTGAGGCGCTGGAAGCCCGCCGCGTCCAGCTCATCGAAAGCGCTAACCGGCTGGCCAGCATGCGGCGCCTCTCGGAGGCCTACCGGCGCCTCTCGGAAGAAATTGCGGCCGACAGGTGTCCTCAATTGCTAGCAGCAGAGGGTCCTCCAGCACAACCAACGCTGCTAACCTTTGAGGAGTTTGTGGCACAGAACGTTGGCCCCTCGCCGGTTAGTTCATCCTCAATCTATTCACCCAAAGCATATCATGCCTTTCAACACAGTCATATATTTCGTTAATATGCATTTCCAACATCCAGGGAACCGGTGGATCAACCGTTGGTGGTGGTCTTCGCAGCACTCCCGAGTCACGGAGCCTGACCACTCCGATCCACAGAGGCAGATGCGGAGGTGGAGGCGGTCTTGGCGGTAGCGGTGCCGCTAGCAGTGACGACCTAGGCTTCGACTGTCTTGGCGGTGATGACTTCTGCGGTGCTCGACGTCCTGGTGCTTAAGCCTTTGGGTCACATTGTGGCGGTCTTGATGGTGATGATACTTATATGCTTGTGATGTATCTTGTTGTTGTTTGTGAGATTCTTATATGCTTGGTGGTGGTGATACTTATATGTTTATGCTTTGGGATGCTTCTTATGATGTGTGATGATGAATTTGTTGTGTGATGCTGCTCCTTATTATTATGTGATGCATATATTGTTGTATGATTCTTATATATGTTGTATATATTCAAATGAATTGAGCTGAAAAAAACAGAAAAAAAAACAGACACAAACTATGCCGACGGCTAGGCCGTCGGCATAAAGCTGGCGTGAGCTCCCAATGGCTGACACGTGGCATCTATGCCGACGGCCTAGCCATCGGCATAGTTCCAAACTAAGCCGACGGCCACGTGGCGACAATTGGGCACTCCTGGGGCAGGGCTATGCCGACGGCTTAGCCGTCGGCGTAGTTTCCAACTAAGCCGACGGCTAGGCCGTCGGCATAGCCCTGCTCCAAGATTGACGACTGCTCGCCACGTGGCACGTCTAGCCGATGGCTAGACCGTCGGCATAGACGTGCCATGTGGCGAGCAGCCATTGGTCAGCACTTGACGGCGGCCGCCGTTAGGCGATAACCTTGCCGACGGCATAGATGTACGGACACCGTCGGGATAGGGCCTATGCCGACGGCCTCCCTGGCTACGCCGACGGATATGTTGCCGACGGCCCTATGCCGACGGGGGCCGTCAGCATAGACCTATCCCGACGGCTAGTCAGGGCTATGCCGACGACCCTGGCCGTCGGTATAGGGGCCGAATCTGGCAGTGTCTTGTAGCCCGTCACGCTCCAGCTTCATCGCGTCTTGCCGCACAGCACGGCTGGCTGACATCTCGTCTCCTTTGCGCGTACAACTGAAGCTTCACTGGACCGTAGACTAAACTACATGCAATATTCAACACGCAGATACCTAATGACATGATTAGTGCTAAAAGATTGAGCGCTGTCTCTCAGGTGCATGTTGCATTGTACTGCTTGGTTTCTAAGTTTACTTTTTTCCTGCCTGTCCAGCTTCTCTGCAAACCCTCGCTCATATCATTGCAGAAGAGAAGAGGTTGCATGACGTGGTGATGGAGGAATTACGGTCAGTAGTCATCGAGTATGCCGAGCGAAGGGAGTCAACTGAGGAGGAGTTGCGCGTGATTGAGTGCTATCTGTCAGGTGCATGTTCAATTGTATGTATTTCCCGGGTCTTACTTTTCCCCCTGTTCATGTGTGTTACTAATATACCTCCCCATTTTTAAAGGTACTCCGTCCCCTCCCCACCCCTAACCCTAACCGCGCCGCCAGCCGCCCCTTCCCACTCCTCCCCCGCTTCGCCGCCGCCGGAGGGGATAACGGGGGAGCCCGCGTGGTCCCCAGGGAAGGTGGCGGCAGGGCGTACTCGCCGTTCTCGCGCAGATCTCGCGGCGGCCGGTGGCGCGCGGCGGTGTTCCGCCGGGGGCTGGCGCCTGCTGCCCGTGCGGTGGCGTCCCTCACGGCGGTAGGGCTGCCCCTGAAAGGTGCTTGGTGGTGGTCACGTGGCGGCGCGCGGGTGGGCCGGATCTGGGCTTCCGGTCTGCGTCCTCGTCGTGGTAGCACTTGCCGTTGCCCTCGGCCATGAGGCGTGGTCCGGGACGGGCCTAGCACCGGTGGTGCTGGCCAGGACGCACGCTGGCAGCGCCCTACTTCATCTCGCGTCGTCTCGTTGGCCAATGGTGGTCGTCATCTTCGTCGTCAAAGATGGCCGGCCTGAGGCTTGGTGATCGGATCCCGAGATCCATCATCTAGTCCCGGCTGCGAGTTGGGGAGAAATGGTTGCCGGTGAAAACCGAGCCGTTGGTAGGCGATGGCGGCGTTCTACGCCGTTACCTTGATGGAGGCATTGTCGTGTAACTACTGTCGACCCACTCGTGCTGCTCTGGGGGAAACCCTAAGATTTGTTGTTCCAGATCGGACGATGGCGACACTGCGGTGTTGTTTCTCTCTTGTGAGCATCATTCGTGGAGCAGCGCTGGAAGTCAAAGGCAGGAGGTGGAGCGGCTTTCATCTTGCACGGTGCTTCGGTGGAGATGTCAAGTCATGCCTGACCGACGGGTGCTACGCTTTGTCATGCCTGGTCGGCAGGTGCTACGCACGACAGATCTTCCAAAGAGTTCAAGCTGTGTCGGCTGGTGGTACTTGGCAGCATGGTGTTGAGGTGTATCAGTGGCGACCGCGACGTGCACAACTATTTGCGCGCAGGGAGGAGGTGCCATTGGGCGCCGTGGTGGCGTCGACGATAGCTAGACCGACCAAGGTTGATGCATCAGTACAGTTTTGAAGATGTAGCGGTGGCAGTTGGCGGCGGCGGCCTCTGAGAGCACGCCGGACCGGCGAGATCCATGCCCGGCAGGCGTCCTGGATGGGTCCTCAGGTCTTAGATGTTAGGTTTGCCTGCGATGTCTGTTTGGTATTAGGCCCAGGCTATCTGCGCCCTTTCATCAACTGGATAGGTGTAGCGACAGTTTGTTACTTAGACGGCGGCTTTAGTTTTACTGTGGTATTATTTTGTAAGGTCTTGTGAGAATAATTAATAAAGTGGCCGTATGCATCGCCCAGATGCAGAGGCCGGGGGTCATCCTCCTTTTCCAAAAAAAAACTTGGTTGTAGCTTACGTTCCATGCCTGGATGAGGAGGCGAAAATGGCGGCCATTTACTTCAACGAATTCACATACTAGCTGGATGATGTTTACAAGAAACATTTTGCTGATTTTGTCTTTACGGATCGTGTGTACAGGGCAAGTGAACGCGTTTGCCATTTCGTGGTGCTTGCAACACTGCTGAAGGCGCAATTGGAAGCAGTGATGTGCCATGTTTTTAAACAGGACGATTGCTCCATGAGCTTCCTTCACATTTTCAACAAGCTCGACCTTGTTCCTATGCTTGTGGAGCGGGTGAAACGATTGGCTAGACATGAGGGTGCTCGGATTGTTCTGGTGATGTTAAAGGTGCATTACATGGGCATAAACCTTCGCCACATCGTCCGGGAACCAACGGTTGATAGAGCTGAGAGTCAAATCCACCCATGGAGGTTCTTGAAAGAAGTCCAGGAGTGTGCTTTAAAAGCGAGCAGTATCGCGAGTATATGAGGAATTGATAGAGTAAACTAGGCTGATGATGTGATGATGTTTGGGTGCCGACCAAGAAAAACCTGGTCGATTTTGGGTGACGAGCTCTAATGTTGTACGGGGCGGCGGCCCTGGTGGTGGTTCTGCGGTGCTCATGTTCAGAGCCCGTGGCTTGGTGTTGTCTGGTTGCCACGACCGCATGGGTGGCGTGGCCGGGGTGTAGCGTTTGGTGGCGATGAGTGGTGGCCAGGGTGAAAACCTGCTCTATCTTCGGACAGACCGGCGGCGGCGAAGCTCGTTCCCTTCTTTAAAGGCGTCGTCGCGGCTCTCATCGCCCACCGTGTTGCTCCAGGGAAAACTCTGATCCTCAGATCGGGCGGTGGCAGCGCTCCGGTATCCTTTCATTTCTGAAGGCGCCGCCTTGCAGCCCACAGTTCGTCATATGCGGCTTCACTTCTTCGCGGTGGCGTGTTCACGGCAGTAGCCCCCGGCTGCTCTTGTAGTGTTAGGGTTGGTGTTGCTGTGCTCAATGGCTATATACCTACCTTGGGTGTGTGTGTGCGCGTATGTTGTGGGCAGGGGCAGAGTCAGGGTTTCAGTATAGGGGGAGCCAAGCCAAGATAATAAAAGAAAATTGTCGTGTGCGAAAAAATAATTCCACAATACTAGAATAATATGTCACTTCGAACCAATTAAAACAAATGATTACATTTGTATAAGTTTAAATTTGCCCCTGTAATCGCCAAAACGATTAAAATTATTAACAATTTCATCAGAAGATAACCTAGCTGCTAGCTAGTTCCCATTAAGTGTAAATGATCATGAAATTTTGAATCAAGTTATCTTCAATTGGAACTAGCACGTTAGCCACTTTAACAATGTCAGTAGATTGAGAATTTTAAGCAGCATGCCTAAAGTCAGAATCAATTCTTATGGCGTTAAGGGGGCTTTTCTCTTCACGACCACGTCACAGATTGCACAACCAAAAGAAATTAAAAACGAATTAGCATAGTATAAATCATGCAATCAAATGAACAATTTCTGTCACATATAAGATTAGAGTTTAGAGATATTAGTAAAGAGTACGTTGTCAATCTTGGCTAGTTGGAGTTTATAGTATTGTATACGTAGGATCACCTGTCGCCAGTGTAGCCTGATTTAATCGGAGTCGAATCTAATGACGAGCAGGAGGGCAGCAGCACTAATCGCCTCTGGACACACATTAGTCACGCCAGGGGTTAGGTTTTCCACGTAATACCCGGGGCCTTGTTGCTACTAGGAGAACATACCATTACCACGCGTGGGCTTTCTTATGGGCGTTTTCTCCTTTCTTTCCTCCTGGTTTATACTCGAGTTATTAAGGGGGGCCAACGATGTGTATTGACGTAATCTTGACGCTAATTACTCGTAGGTACTAAAGATTTTACCGATCGTTGGAGGGGGCAGGCCCCTGCTCATCCCCCGTCTCCGCCACTAGTTGTGGGGATGTGTGTTTGTACCGGGTATTGTTGATCGTTGTTTTATATATAAAACGGGGTGAAAGCCTTTTTCGGTGAAAAGAAATGGGGGAAAACCATATAACTCGAAAAAATGTTACTGTTAATGCGCTTGTTATTTCTGGATACTGTATTATTGCACACCCATATGGTTTGCTTGCTGTGTGTATTGCGTGTACAATACAGTTAAGATGGCTCTCTCCAAATTTCTTAGTGGTTTGTGAACTAGCATTTATAGGACGTACTATGTGCTCTACTCTACGTTTCTTTAGGATTCGGGTAGGGCTTCCGCCATGTTAGGATTGTGAACTTTCTTGGTTTCATTCAATGAATGGATCTGGGGAGTGATACGTGATTCTCAAAAAAAAAGGTTTCAAAATATTAATTTGTATTTTTTGTTTAAAAGATATAGAAGTTTGAAAATCAAAAGCCAAAATAAAAAGCCTGTGCGAGGGACTCGATGATAGGGGACTTGCGTGCCCTAAATCCTCCTCCAGTTAGAAGACATGGATTTTTTTGGAAAAGGGGTGTAACCCCGGTCTCTGCATCAGAACGATGCATACGGCCACATTTATTAGAAGCAAATAAGTTCAACAAAGGTCATGAACTATTAAACAAATGAACCACAAAACGGCTCACGAGGAGCGGAAAATAAAAGCCACAACCGGCAGGCAAAATCAAGACAGGTAAACTAATTGCCTATCCTATTACATGACCGCCATCCAAACCGGCTGAATATAGCCCGAGCTACCATCTCCCATCGGGTAGATTCAGTAACCAAATGCTCACTGGCCTCCGTCTGAGTGAGTAGCGACCACATACGGATCAATGTACTGGCTGGGAAAACAACCTGCAAAAAATGAGTATTTGTTGTTCTGTTAAAAACCAAATCATTCCTGCAGTTCCAGACTGCCCAAAGTAAAGCACATACTCCTACACGAATGTGTCTTGCTGTTTGGGGCTCTATCCCGTCAAGCAACGTCCCAAATAACGTGTTGATCTGATTTGGAGGAGTAATATTAAAAAGCAATGTGAACAGTCCGCCATAGAACCTTTGCCATCGGACATTCAAGAAAGAGGTGTCTGATGGTCTCATCACGATCACAGAAACTACATCTCATAGAACCAGTCCAGTTGTGCTTTGTCAAATTGTCCTTAGTTAAAATGACGTGTTTGTGTACAAACCACATAAACACTTTAACCCTCAAAGGTACTTTGACATTCCAAACATGTTTGAAACTAGGAATAGAGCTAGAGTTGATCGCATCTAAATACATAGACTTAACCGTGAACTCTCCATTCATGGTTAGATTCCAGCTCAACGTATCCGGCTGTTGAGAAAGCTGCACATCCATCAATCTTCTCACCAAATGGAGCCAGGCTTCCCAACGGGCTCCGGCAAGTGTTCTCCTAAAGTGGATATTGAGGGGAGTGGACCGAAGCAAGGTAGCAACGAAAGCGTCTCTTCGTTGCACGATGCTATAAAGGGACGGATATTGAAGCGCGAGAGGGGTTTCCCCTAGCCACGTATCCTCCCAGAATCTGGTGAAAGTACCATTTTCGACTAAAAAGGTGAGTCCGTCAGTCTCACTATCACCTGTGACAAATTTTTGGACTGAAGGTACTTGTTACGCAGAATCTGTGCCCACATAGCCTCCGACTGTACAGATAACTTATACAGCCACTTGCTGAGAAGACATCTATTTTTCACCTCAAGATTTTTGATACCTAGACCCCTTTGGTCTTTTGGTCAACAAATAATATCCCATTTAGTTAGTCTATACTTCCTTTTTAGGTCATCACTCTGCCAGAAAAATCGGGATCGATAGAAATCCAGTCTTTTCCGAACTCCAACTGGTATTTCAAAAAATGACAAAAGAAACATAGGCATGCTCGTGAGAACCGAATTAATAAGAATTAGACGGCCCCCATACGACATCAGCTTGCCCTTCCATCAACTGAGTTTCTTTTTGAATCGATCCTCAATACACTTCGATTCTCTATTTGTTAGCTTACGATGGTGAATTGGTATACCCAAATACGTAAAAGGTAAATTCCCAATTTCACACCCAAACAATTGCTTGTAAGTCTCTTGTTCCTCTTTGGCTCTTCCAAAGCAGAACAATTCACACTTGTGAAAGTTAATCTTTAACCCGGTCAATTGTTCGAATAAGCATGACACCAGCTTCATGTTTCTCGCTTTTGCCAAGTCATGCTCCATGAAGATGATAGTATCATCAGCGTACTGTAGGATAGACACCCCTCCATCAAGTAGATGAGGTACCAGGCTACCTACTTGACTAGTGTCCTTTGCCCTACCTATTAGAACGGTCAACATGTCAACAACAATGTTGAACAGAATAGGTGACATTGGATCTCCTATTTCATCATTCACTTTGATTCCAACACTTCCTTTTTGGGTGAAGGATTCAACCTGGTTCCTCCAAGCTGGGTTGAAACCTTTCATGCGCAAAGCCTGTTGCAGAAATGGCCATTCAACTTTATCGCACGCCTTTTCAAAATCCACTTTGAAAACAACCACGTCTAGTTTTTTCATATGGATTTCATGGAGCGTTTCATGAAGGACCACAACCCCTTCTAGGATGTTTCTGTCCGACATGAAAGCAGTTTGGCTCGGCCACCACAAAGTGTGCAATCTGTGTGAGTCTATTAGTCCCAACCTTGGTAAAAAATTCGAAACTAGCATTAAGAAGACAGATAGGCCTAAACTGCTCAATTCTCACAGTCTCTGTTTTCTTGGGGGGCAAGGTTATTGTTCCAAAATTCAAATGAAACAACTAAAGCTGTCCGGAAAATAGATCATGGAACATCGGTAACAAATCCCCTTTAATAATGTGCCAACATTTCTTATAAAACTCCGTCGAAAATCCATCCGACCCCGGAGATTTATTGTTCTTCATCTGTGTAATCACTTCAAACACCTCTTTCTCCGAGAATGGTGCAGTTAATACATCGTTCTCATCGGCAGCCAGCTGAGGCACATCCTCAATCCTCGACTCATCCAAGGACACAAAATTATCCTCTAGAGGCCCAAATAGTTGCTTGTAATAATTGGTTATGTATAGTTTTAAGTTTTCCTGCCCTAAGATCGTCCCCTCGTCTTGCTCAAGCTGAAAGATTCTTTTCTTTCTGTGCTTGCCATTGGCGATCATATGAAAGAATTGAGTGTTAGCGTCCCCTTGGACAACTTTACGAACCTTAGCTCGCAATGCCCACTTCAACTCCTCTTCCCTCAACAGCTCTTTCAATCTCATCTCCGCATTAACTTTGGCATGATGTTTCGAGGATTGCAGAATTGTGGACTCGGCTTTCACATCTAAGGACTAGATAAGTGTAAGGAGCCTTTCCTTTTCAATCTTATAGATCCCACTAAGATGCTTAGCCCACCCTCGCAAGAAACTTCTCAAGTTTCTAATCTTATTCTACCATCTCTCAATAGAAGACCTTGCTCCTGCATCTATCGCCCATTCTCTGGCTATCAGATCCAGGAATCCTTCTCTTTCAAACCACGCAAGTTCGAAAGAGAAGGTATTTTTGTTACCCACATGTGTTGCCTCACCAGCGTAAACCAGCAGAGGGGTGTGGTCAGAGACACCGCGAGATAACGCTTGGACTGTAACCAAGGGGAATTTCTGTTCTCAGTCGATGCTCGCTAGGACTCGATCCAGCTTCTCATACGTCGGGTTTTGCAAAGTAATAGCCCAAGTGAATTTTCTACCCGAAAACTCTATCTCTCTAAGATCCAAGCTTTCAATGATGGTATTAAACATGAATGACCACCTGGTGTCGAAATTATCATTGTTCTTTTCTTCTCTCCTTCTAATAATGTTAGAATCTCCCCCAACCAAGACTGGGAGCTGTTGAGACCGGCAAATTCGGACGAGATCCGCCAAAAAGTCTGGTTTTAGTTCCGGCTGCGCGGCCCCATACACCGCAACCAGTGCCCAATTAAAACCATCAACTTTGGATCTGACCCAAAATTTGATAGCGAAGTCACCCATAACCACACTTTGGACTTCCAACGCCTCACATTTCACCCTTAGTAGGATCCCCCCTGATCTTCCTCTTGCGGGAAGGCAGTGCTAATCAAAATCGACAACTCCGGATAAAGTGCTCAGAAACTGAGGAGAGAAATTGTCCCTTCCTATCTCGGAAAGGGCAATAAAGTCCAGTCTATGTTCAATTGAAGCATCTGCTAGAAACCTTCTTTTAGCCAAGTCCATGAGACCTCTGGTGTTCCAAAAGATGCCTCTCATAGTTCATCATGGAATTTTTTTTGTTGTACAGACCCTAGCACTCCTACGCACCGCGGATGCAGGATAAATCTTACGCCTCCACTTTCGCTTAGGCTTGTTCTGATCCTCTACCCGGTCCTCACAACCGAGCTCCGTGGATCTAACCTCCTGACCCTCTACCGGGGCCCTCTCCTCAAGGGGTAACAAGCCATCCTCCTCCTCAGTCTCAGTGATGGATGGGGCAAGATCCACACAGAACGAATCTAGCACCCTAACTCCCAAAGCGTCAATATCAGAATCATTCATAGGTTTAACCGCTGCTAAATTGCGAATCAACTCTAAGGCACGTTCCGCTTCCAGGTCGACAATATCGTTGACAGATTTAGAGATTTCCCTATCATTACTACCTAGTGAAACTCCTAACTCATTTGCATTGTGGATGATCTCATCATTAGAAAAATGCAAAATAGAATTGGAAGTGTTGACAGACATACCCGTAGTGACCTCCATGTCACGTAGCTTGGCCGCCCGCATGGCGCACCTCAGCTGCATATCATCAACATCCGTTTGGTCCTAAAGGCGACAGCTCATCTGTCTGACCTCAGACACAGGATATGGAATACCTTCAAAAGTGATGACCTCCTCCCTGGTCGCCCCGTTTGGGGGTAAGGCCTCCTGCCCCACCCCCAATGGACGGCCCGGCAATAGGAGTCGGAGAGCCGTAGACCACCGCCGGCAAGCGCGGGGCTAGTGAGGGCTGGGCCGCCTACCCAGACTCCCCACCAGGCACCCCGCAAGGAGAAGAGAGGATGGGGGCCGCTGCTACGTCTTGAGCTAGCGTTGGTTTTCCCCGAAGAGGAGAGGGTGATGCAGCAAGTGTAGCGTAAGTATTTCCCTCAGTTTTTGAGAACCAAGGTATCAATCCAGTAGGAGGCTCCTCAAAAGTCCCACGCACCTACACAAACAAACTGGGAACTCGCAACCAACGCAATAAAGGGGTTGGCAATCCCTTCATGGCCACTTGCGAAAGTGAGATCTGATAGAGATAGTATGATAAGATAAATATATTTTTGGTATTTTATAATATATATGCAAGAAAGTAAAGATGCAAATAAAAGTAGATTGAAAGCAAATATGATAAGAGATAGACCCGGGGGCCATAGGTTTCACTAGAGGCTTCTCTCGAGAGCATAAGTATTACGGTGGGTGAACAAATTACTGTCAAGCAATTGATAGAAAAGCGAATAATTATGACGTTATCTAGGCATGATCATGTATATAGGCATCACGTCCATAACAAGTAGACCGACTCCTGCCTGCATCTACTACTATTACTACACACATCGACCGACTCCTGCCTGCATCTAGAGTATTAAGTTCATAAGAACGGAGTAACGCAATAAGCAAGATGACATGATGTAGAGGGATAAACACATTAAATATGATATAAACCCCATCTTGTTATCCTCGATGGCAACAATACAATACGTGTCTTGCAACCCTTTCTATCACTGGGTAAGAACACCGCAAGATTGAACCCAAAGCTAAGCACTTCTCCCATGGCAAGAAAGATTAATCTAGTAGGCCAAACCAAACTGATAATTCGAAGAGACTTGCAAAGATAACTCAATCATACATAAAAGAATTCAGAGAAGATTCAATTAATATCCATAGATAAATCTGATCATAAACCCACAATTAATCGGATCTCGACAAACACACCCCAAAAAGAGATTACATCGAATAGATCTCCACAAGAGAGGGGGAGAATACTGTATTGAGATCCAAAAGGAGAGAAGAAGCCATCTAGCTAATAACTATGGACCCGTAGGTTTGCAGCACTAGTGCAGAACCGGGCAATAGCACCGGTTCGTAAGGCCCTTTAGTGCCGGTTCCATAACCGGCACTAAAGTGTGGGCACTAAAGCCCCCCCCCCCCTTTAGTACCGGTTCAGCACGAACCGGTGCTAAAGGGCAACCACGTGGCACGAGCCAGCTCCGGGGGCCTGGAGCCCTTTAGTACTGGTTGGTAAGACCAACCGGTACTATAAGGTTTGGGGTTTTTTTAGTTTTATGATTTCTTTTTCATTTAATTTTGTGTTTCCATTTTAATTCTTTTTCGTTTGCTGGTATTTTACGATACTACACATT
>NC_041385.1:762538153-762547961 GCF_002162155.2 Triticum dicoccoides
AACGAAGAACACGGACATGAAAGGACAAGTACTAATTAAGAGCAGCATGAAGAACTAGCTAAATCACTCCTGCTAGCTACTCTCTCTCTGGTAAAATAGCATAGAACATGTATAGCTCTCCTGATTGATCATACTGGAGCATGCCGATGAACCTGTCTCCTAATCGTGGGCTGCGCTTCTCATTGCTGCCCCCTAGTACTTCTCTGCGATCATTAACAATTTTCCTCCAATCTTTCACTATTAAGCATTCATCGCTTCTAGAAATCTTGAATGCATTCATGTGCAATGCAGGATATCTTGGTTGTAAGCTAATAATTGACATCTCACCTTTAGTCTCGATCCCCTGAGGCACAACTGTCATAGGGAGTCCCTGTTGAAGAACATCGTATAGTACATAATTAATATACTTAGCAATGAAAGTTTAGCAAAAAAATATGTATGCAAAATATGCACTGAGGACAAATAGTAAATATCTTACCATCATTCCTAAATAGATGTGACGGTAGTTCAATACCATCACTATTGGTCGCACGTTTTGAGTACTAACATTTCTAAGTGCAGGAAGAAAATTTGTCTTGACAGTATGAAGATCCTCAAGCCATGAAACATAATGACTTATTTCCTTGCAGTTTAGTTCAGCTCCGGGACAGTAGTAGGTCCTGTCTACCAAGCGCCGGACATGTTTGGTTGAATGGAGATAAGCTGTCAATAGAAATTAGTTGTCAGTTATTTTTGAATAAGCAATATCAAAGACAAAAATATAGATGAGAAGAACTCACATAATGGTAGAACTGGAGGCGTCTGCACATCGACCCATATGTCTCTATTACCTTCAATATCATCTTCCGGACGAATATCAAAGGTGATAACCATACCAGGCTCAAATGCATAAGCCTTGCATAGTGCTTGCCAAGTTTTGCATTCAAAATATGTGTACGTGTGTGTATTGTATACTTTGACGTTGAAAGTATAACCATCATGCTCAGTTTTCAGGTAAGCTCTCTTTACCTCCATAGTTTCCATATCTTTGAAATCTATCTTATCCAAGACAAAAATTCACATTTGACCCTTTTTCTACTAGTATGGTAAACTACTCACAACTCATAGGAGGGGCAAGGATGTTGATGTAGAGGCCCTCCGTGGTCGATTCCCCCTCCGGCAGAGTGCCGGCGAAGGCTCCAAGATGGGATCTCGCGGATACAGAAGGTTACAGTGGTGGAAATTGTGTTTCGTGGTGACCCCGGATGTTTCCGGGGTCCGTGAATATATATAGGAAGAAGAAGTACGTCGGTGGACGCCCGAGGGGCCCACGAGACAGGGGGGCGCGCCCTACAGGGGGGGGCTCCTATCTCGTGGGGCCCTCGGAGCTTTCTTGACTTGCACTCCAGGCTCTCCGTTTGATATTCCTTTTCTTCGAAATACTGAAATAGGCAAAAAAACAGCAATATGGGTTGGGCCTCCGGTTAGTAGGTTAGTCCGAAAAATGATAATAATGTATAAAATAAAGCCCATAAACATCCAAAACAGGTAATATAATAGCATGGAACAATCAAAAATTATAGATACGTTGGAGACGTATCAAGCATCCCCAAGCTTAATTCCTGCTCGTCCTCGAGTAGGTAAATGATAAAAAGAGAATTTTTGATCTGGAATGCTACCTAGCATAATTCATAATGTAATTTTCTTTCATTGTGGCATGAATGTTCAGATCCAAATAATACAAAATAAAAGTTCATATTGACATAAGAAATAGTAATACTTCAAGCATACTAAGCAAGTAATCATGTCTTCTCAAAATAGCATGGCCAAAAGAAAGTTATCCCTCCAAAATCATATAGTCTCGCTATGCTTCATCTTCATCACATAAAGTATTTAATCATGCACAACCCCGATAACGAGCCAAGCAATTGTTTCATACTTTAATAATCTCAAACTCTTTCAACTTTCACGCAATACATGAGCGTGAGCCATGGACATAGCACTATATGTGGAATAGAATGGTGGTTGTGGAGAAGACAAAAAAGGAGAAGATAGTCTCACATCAACTAGGCGTATCAACGGGCTATGCAGATGCCCATTAATAGATATCAATGTGAGTGAGTAAGGATTGCCATGCAACGAATGCACTAGAGCTATAAATATATGAAAGCTCAACAAAAGAAAACTAGTGGGGGTGCATCCAACTTGCTTGCTCACGAAGACCTAGGGCATTTTGAGGAAGCCCATCATTGGAATATACAAGCCAAGTTCTATAATGAGAAATTCCCACTAGTATATGAAAGTGATAATATATGAGACTCTCTATCATGAAAATCATGGTGCTATTTTGAAGCACAAGTGTGGAAAAAGAGATAGTAGCATTGTCCCTTCTCTCTTTTTCTCTCATTATTTTTTTCTTTTCTTTTTTTTCTTTTCTTTTTGGCCTTCTCTTTTTTTTGGCCTTTCTCTTCTTCTTTTTTTCTTCCTTTTTTTCTTTTTGTAAAGTCTGAAGTCTCATCCTGACTTGTGGGAGAATCATAGTCTTCATCATCCTTTCCTCACTGGGACAATGCTCTAATAATGAAGATCATCACACTTTTATGGATTTACAACTCAAAGCTAGAACAAGATATGACTCTATGTGAATGCCTCCGGCGGTATACCGGGATATGCAATGAATCAAGAGCGACATGTATGAAGATTATGATGGTGGCTTTGCCACAAATACGATGTCAACTACATGATCATGCAAAGAGCAATATGACAATGATGGAACGTGTCATAATAAATGGAACGGTGTCAAGTTGCATGGCAATATATCTCGGAATGGCTATGGAAATGCCATAATAGGTAGGTATGGTGGCTGTTTTGAGGAAGGTATATGGTGGGTGTATGGTATCGGTGAAAATTGCACGGTACAAGAGAGGCTAGCAATAATGGAGGGGTGAAAGGGTGCATATAATCCATGGACTCAACATTAGTCAAAAGAACTCATATACTTGTTGTGAAAATTTAGAAGTCATCAAAAACCAAAGCACTACGCGCATGCTTCTAGGGGGATAGATTGATAGGAAAAGACCATCGCTCGTCCCCGACTGCCACTCATAAGGAAGACATTCAATAAATAAAATTGTGCTCCAACTTCATCACAAAGTGGTTCACCATACGTGCATATGCTACGGGAATCACAAACTTCAACAAGCATTCTTTAAATCCATAATTACCCAACTAGCATGACTTTAATATTACTACCTCCATATCTCAAAACAATTATCAAGCATCAGATTGATCATAACATCCAAATCAGTTCTAAGATAGTTTTTATTATACCCAACTTGGATGCTCATCATTCTAGGACCAAATTAAAACCATAGCAAATACCATGCTGTCCTAAAAGACTCAAAATAATATAAGTGAAGCATGAGAGACTAGAAATTTCTATAAAATTAATCCTCCACCATGCTCTAAAAGATATAAGTGAAGCACTAGAGCAAAAACTATCAATCTCAAAAGATATAAGTGAAGCACATAGAGTATTCTAGCAAATTCTAATCAAATAGGCTTCTCCCAAAAGGTGTGTTACAGCAAGGATGATTGTGGTAAACTAACAATCAAAGACCAATATAATACACGACGCTCCAAGCAAAACACATATCATGTGGCGAATAAAAATATAGCTCCAAGTAAAGTTACCAATGAATGAAGACGAAAGAGGGGATGCCTTCCCGGGGCATCCCCAAGCTTATGCTTTGGCTATTCTTGAATATCTTGGGGTGCCTTGGGCATCCCCAAGCTTAGGCTCTTGCCACTCTTTATTCCATAGTCCATAAAAGCTTTACCCAAAACTTGAAACTTCACAACACAAAACTCAACATGAAATCTTATAAGCTCCGTTAGTGAAAGAAAACAAAACCACCACATAAGGTACTGTAATGAACTCATTATTTATTTATTTTGGTGTTAAACCTACTGTATTCCAACTTAATTATGATTTATAAACTAATTTATTAGCCATAGATGCATTGAAATAATCAAACAACACACGAAAAACAGAATCTGTCAAAAACAGAACAGTCTATAGCAATCTGTAACTAACGCAAACTTCTGGAACTCTAAAAACCCTACAAAAATAGGACGTACTGTACAATTTGTTTAATGATCAGCAGCAAAACGAATCAATGCAAAATCTCGTTTTTGTCATTTATTGATTTTTTTTTCGTGAGCGCAAAGTTTCTGTTTTTCAGCAGAATTAAATCGACCATCATCATAGTTTATCCTATAGGTTCTACTTGGCACAAACACTAAACAAAAGATAAAAACACATCTAAACAGAAAGTAGAAACAAAATTTAACACTAAACAGGAACAAAAACAAAGAACATAAAGAAAATTGGGTTGCCTCCCAACTAGCGCTATCCTTTAACGCCCCTAGCTAGGCATAAAAGCAAGGATAGATCTAACTAGTGCCATCTTTGGCACTTGATTCATAAGTAGCACGCATGATAGATTCATAAGGTAATTTTACTTTTTTCTTGGAAAGTACTCCATGCCTTTCTTTAAGGGAAATTGGAATCTAATGTTCCCTTCTTTCATATCGATAATCGCACCAATCGTTCTAAGGAAAGGTCTACCAAGAATAATAGGGCAAGAAATTTCTATTTGCAACAGTAAGAACATCATTGATCCTTCCCATAGGCTTTTTAATGGTGGAATCCGCAAGGTGCAAATTTAAAGAGCAATCATCAAGATCATGGAAATCTAGAATATCACATAAAGTTTTCAGAATCGTGGAAACACTAGCACCCAAATCACACAAAGCAAAACACTCAAAATCTTTAATTCTAATCTTTATAGTAGGTTCCCACTCATCATTGAGTTTTCTAGGTATTGAAACTTCCAAATTAATTTTTTCATCATAAGATTGCATCAAGGCATCAACAATATGTTTAGTAAAAGCTTTGTTTTGACTATAAGCATGAGGAGAATTAACAACGGGTTGCAACAAGGAAATACAACCTTTTAAAGAGCAATTATCATAATCAAATTCCTTTGAATTCTTGGGACGCCTTCTAGGCAAAGTTGATTCATCATCAGTCCCATAATCATCAAAATTCATATTGCAAAACATAGATCTAATAGAAGACGCATCAATAACTTTAAGATCCTCATCATTATTTTCACGGAAACTGGAAGAACACGCTTTTATAAAGCTATCTTTCTTAGCACGCAATCTAGTTGTTCTTTCCTTGCACTCGTCAATGGAAATTCTCATTACTTTGAGAGACTCATTGATATCATGCTTATGAGGAGAAGGTCTAAGTTTAAGAGAATCAACATCAAGTGAAAGTCTATCAACATTCCTAGCCAAATCATCAACTTTGAGCAATTTTTCTTCAAGCAAAGCATTAAAATTCTTTTGAGAAATCATAAATTCTTTCACACTATTCTCAAAATCAGAGGGCATCTTATTAAAATTACCATAAGAATTATTGTAGGAATTTCCATAATTATTAGAGGGATTACTAGGGAACGGTCTAGCATTAAAATTTCCTCTATAGGCATTGTTTCCAAAACTATTCCTACCAACAAAATTCACATCCATGGATTCATTATTATTCTCAATCAAGGAAGACAAAGGCATATCATTAGGATCAAGAGGAGTATTTTTAGTAGAAAACATCTTCATAAGTTCATCCATCTTTCCACTCAAAACATTAATTTCTTCTATAGCATGCACTTTTTTACTAGAAGATCTTTCGGTGTGCCATTGCGAATAATTAGCCATAATATTATCAAGAAGTTTTGTAGCATCTCCTAACGTGATTTCCATAAACGTGCCTCCCGCAGCTGAATCTAAGAGATTTCTAGAAGAAAAGTTCAAACCGCTATAAAAATTTTGTATGATCATCCATAAATTCAAACCATGAGTAGGGCAATTGCAAAGCATCAATTTCATTCTTTCCCAAGATTGGGCAACATGCTCATGATCAAGTTGTTTAAAATTCATAATATCGTTCATAAGAGTGATGATCTTAGCGGGAGGAAAATATTTAGAGATAAAAGCATCTTTGCACTTGTTCCAAGAATCAATACTATTTTTAGGTAAAGACGAAAACCAAACTTTAGCACGATCTCTAAGTGAAAACGGAAATAACTTCAATTTGACAATATTGTTATCCGTATCTTTCTTCTTTTGCATATCATACAAATCAACAAAATTGTTTAGATGAGTAGCGGCATCTTCACTAGGAAGGCCGGCGAATTGATCTTTCATAACAAGATTCAGCAAAGCAGCATTGATTATTTCACAAGACTCAACATCATTAAGAGGAGCAATCGGAGTACTAAGGAAATCATTATTATTGGTATTCGAGAAATCACACAATTTGGTATTATCTTGTGCCATGGCAACAAGTAATCCAACACACAAGCAAACAGAAAAAGGCAAGTGGAAAAGAGAGGAGGAGATTGGGAAAGAGAGGCCGAATAAAACGGCAAGGGTGAAGTGGGGGAGAGGAAAACGAGAGGCAAATGGCAAATAATGTAAATGCGAGGGAGATGAGTTTGTGATGAGTACTTAGTATGTCTTGACTTGAGCGAAGACCTCCCCAGCAACGGCGCCATAAATCCATCTCGCTACGTCTTGAGCTAGCGTTGGTTTTTCCCGAAGAGGAGAGGGTGATGCAGCAAGTGTAGCGTAAGTATTTCCCTCAGTTTTTGAGAACCAAGGTATCAATCCAGTAGGAGGCTCCTCAAAAGTCCCACGCACCTACACAAACAAACTGAATAATCGCAACCAACACAATAAAGGGGTTGTCAATCCCTTCACGGCCACTTGTGAAAGTGAGATCTGATAGAGATAGTATGATAAGATAAATATATTTTTGGTATTTTATACTATAGATGCAAGAAAGTAAAGATGCAAATAAAAGTAGATTGAAAGCAAATATGATAAGAGATAGACCCGGGGGCAATAGGTTTCACTAGAGGCTTCTCTCGAGAGCATAAGTATTACGGTGGGTGAACAAATTACTGTCAAGCAATTGATAGAAAAGCGAATAATTATGACGTTATCTAGGCATGATCATGTATATAGGCATCACGTCCATAACAAGTAGACCGACTCCTGCCTGCATCTACTACTATTACTCCACACATCGACCGACTCCTGCCTGCATCTAGAGTATTAAGTTCATAAGAACGGAGTAACGCAATAAGCAAGATGACATGATGTAGAGGGATAAACACATGCAATATGATATAAACCCCATTTTGTTATTCTCGATGGCAACAATACAATACGTGTCTTGCAACCCTTTCTGTCACTGGGTAAGAACACCACAAGATTGAACCCAAAGCTAAGCACTTCTCCCATGGCAAGAAAGATCAATCTAGTAGGCCAAACCAAACTGATAATTCGAAGTGACTTGCAAAGATAACTCAATCATACATAAAAGAATTCAGAGAAGATTCAATTAATATTCATAGATAAATCTGATCATAAACCCACAATTCATCGGATCTCGACAAACACACCGCAAAAAGAGATTACATCGAATAGATCTCCACAAGAGAGGGGGAGAACATTATATTGAGATCCAAAAAGAGAGAAGAAGTCATCTAGCTAATAACTATGGACCCGTAGATCTGTGGTAAACTACTCACAACTCATAGGAGGGGCAAGGATGTTGATGTAGAGGCCCTCCGTGGTCGATTCCCCCTCCGGCAGAATGCCGGCGAAGGCTCCAAGATGAGATCTCGCGGATACAGAAGGTTACAGTGGTGGAAATTGTGTTTCGTGGTGCCCCCGGATGTTTTTGGGGTCCGTGGATATATATAGGAAGAAGAAGTACGTCGGTGGACGCCCGAGGGGCCCACGAGATAGGGGGCGCGCCCTAGGGGGGCGCCCTTTCTATCTCGTGGGGCCCTCGGAGCTTTCTTGACTTGCACTCCAGGCTCTCCGGATCAGATTTGTTCCAAAAATAACGCTCCCGAAGGTTTCATTCCGTTTGGCTCCATTTGATATTCCTTTTTCTTCGAAATACTGAAATAGGCAAAAAAACAGCAATATGGGATGGGCCTCCAGTTAGTAGGTTAGTCCCAAAAATGATAATAATGTATAAAATAAAGCCCATAAACATCGAAAACAGGTAATATAATAGCATGAACAATCAAAAATTATAGATACATTGGAGATGTATCAGCCGCCTACCCCCGTGCCACACCCGACCCGACAGCCGGACTCGACTCTGGCCGTGTAGCCAACCCAGCCGGCGTCAGCTGATCAAACGGCGCCGCAGGTTCGGCCACCCTGACCATCGCAGAAGAGTAGGGAGCCGAGGCCTCCTGCCCGAGCCCCCCTCCCAAACCAGGCCTGTCACCGCTCGGCGCCACCGCCACCACAACGGCCAGTCCCGACGGAGTCCTCCCGAGCATCGAACCAGCAGCAGAGGAGGGAGAACGGGAGGTCACCTGCTCAAGACCATCCCTCCCATCCAGAGAACCCGCTGCCTCAGCAAAGTCCAGCGGAGGTAATGTGCGCTCAAACACATCCTCAGATTCAACCATGTCGCATGGATGGATGGCCTCATTATTGAAAAAAGAAATATATATTTTATAGTTTTTTAAATTTACTGTTCACACACATGAGTACGAGCTCCAAAACAACTCTTCCTGGAAAAAAAGGGATATCTAATTTGGGGGGCTGGTCTGGTGAGGAAGCACGCTCCCACTTCAAGAGGCAATTGACTTTACTTCCGTTCAGGACTTCAGGTTATCGTATCTCATCAACCCATTAACTTTTGGAAAAAAAGGAGGATGACCCCCGGCCTCTACATTTAGGCGATGCATGTAGTAATTTTATTAATTATTCATAAAGATTTTACAAATTAATACATCAGTAAGTCTGAAGCCATCATCTTGGCAATATTCGTCACTACTCCTATCCACTTGATGAACGGGTGCCGAAGTCTAAGCCGAAAATCAAACTGATATCGGACCAAAACTTAACATCTAAAGCGGGAGGCCACAACAAGGCATCTTGCCGGGTCTAGGGAACACACCGGTCCGGCGCACACTCAGAGGCCGCTACCGTCGTCTTCCACCAATCCATCTTCAGAGCAGGTAATGACGCAGTGACCTTGCCAGGGCTACCAACGATGTCACCATGGTGCCAGCCAACGCCACCTCCCTACGCGCGTCTATAATCAAAGATCCGTCGCCAAGACCCTGCTGCGCCACGCCGCTGAGACTCCACATCGTCAATGCGAGACATGAAACGCCGCCCCACCACTAAATCCGCCCACTGGTCCCTCGAGGCAATGCACACCTCAAAGAATGACGCTCCCAAGGAGAGAACGACACAAGATCGCCTCCATCATTCGACCAACTGATCAAGGGTCTCCCCTGGAGGTAGCGGGAAGAGTTGTGAGCTTCACCTCGATGATGCCTTCATGAAGGAAATTACGCCAAGGGCGTCACCATCACTGGCCCTGGCATCCTCCGCCATCCCACGCCGCCGCAGCCCGTGCCGCCCAGCGAGCCAGTCCGGCCTTAGGCGCCGCAACCCCACAAGCCGCCATGTTTATGTCACGGTCTGCACGTAGTGAGGTTAGCGTTGTAATAGGTTGGTGGTAGGTGTTGCACCATGTTTTGCTTCTTGTTTCGGTTATGCATGTTCTCTTTCAGATTGCTAAGGTTGTGCATTTGGACTGAGCACCCCAGCATCTTCGGCTCGAGCAACCATGGACATGCCCTTGTTGTAGTCTGAAAACTTTCGTGGGAGCCATATCAAGTGTTGTTTTCTGAGTTTCATTGAGAAATTAAATAGG
>NC_041385.1:762548216-762561269 GCF_002162155.2 Triticum dicoccoides
AATTCGGAAAAAATATCCATGTTAATGTGCTTGTTATTTCTGGAAAATGTATCAGTGCACACCCAAATGGTTTGCTTGCCTGTGTACAATATAGTTAAGATGGCTCATCAAAAAAAAATTGTAGTGTTTTGTTAACTAGCTTATATAGGACGTAGTATGATCTTTAGTCTCAATTTTTTTAGGATTCAGGTAGGGCTTGAGCCATGTCAAGATTGTGAACTTTGTTGGTTTCCTTCAATGAATGGATCCAGGGAATGATAGATGATTCTCGAGAAAAAAATCCTTTATGATGAATACATATGATTCAATCACTCATTTCCATCGTTTTAGCCATCTGATTCTCTTTAAAGCGGGTCCAACGACCATCAAATTGAATTGCCTTCACACTAGCTCAGTTTTTTTTACTGAAGGATAGTATAGAACGACCAACAAATTGAAGCATTTATTTCAAAAATGAATTTTCAATGTACTAGAATTTACTATGGTCTTGATTTAGGCTTTGTAAATGTTTAATGTGCACCACCGCACCAACCTCTGATCGCATTTTGTAAATATTAGAGATGCGCTTCCTTCAATCTTAGCTCAATAAAGATCTATCTAGCTGTCATGCAGTCTTCTTCTCATGGCCTACCACCTACAGCATCTCCCAAATGCCGAGACTTCACAGGAAGAGGAAACGATGTGACTTAGGATATGGAAGTAAGGCACATGTAGCATGCTTGTGCTCGGAATAGTAGGCATCAAGGAATATGTTCATGGCTGCACTGTTATAGACTGTTTGGATTTGAGCCAACGTCAACGTTGCAATATACCGGCATGCCCATCACCAGAAGTTTAGCCAGCCCAGCCCAACCTGCATCCTACCATGCAATTTTTCACAGGGCGGTGAAATCCTCGCTCAAAAAATTGGCAGCCAACTCGAGAAATGTGTCGCTGGACACGTTGGTAGCTGCACGAGGCTATCAAGGATGCAGCCTGCTCCAAGACTAGGGACCCGACACTTGCTAGTTGCTACTCAACGTATAAATAAGCTGCATCATTTTCTTCCATCGTACATTAGGTGTGGCAGGACTATAGTTAGATGTAGTATTAACACTGAGCCATGCTGGGCCGCACCTAACGATCAGTAGGCCAGGAGAAAGAGGTTCGTGTACCAGCAGGTGGGAAAGACTTTCGTGTACCAGGGGGACAAGTACTTCATAACATAACTTTTTCTTACCAGTTATAAATATTTGCATCACACGCTTATTTTCGAGACGCATCAGCGAACAAACTGCAACCTTATCACCTTCAAATGACTGAGACTTGAGTCGATTGCTACTCTGGGTCTGCGTCAGGCCTTCCATTATCACCGCAATCACCAAGCAGTTGTCTGGAACGTTACTCCTCCGAATTCGGTCAGGTCGTTATTTGGAACGTGGCTTGTTGGGATAGAGTCCGAAACAGCTAGACAAATTCGTGTAGGAGCATGTGCGTTGTTATGGGCAATTTGGAACTGGAGAAATGATTTGGCTTTTAACAGAACAACAACTATTCATTTTTTGCAGGTTTTGTTCCGGGCTACTACGCTAATCCGTATGTGGTCCTTACTCACTCCGACGGAGGCCAGGGAGTGTTTGGTTAGTGGATCTGTCCGGTGGGAGATGGTAGCGGGAGATATCTTCAACCGGTTTGGATGGCGGTCATGTAATAAGATAGGTGATTAGTTTACCTATCTATCCTTTGCCGGCCGGTTGTGGCTTTTGGGCCTTTTGTTTTTGGCTTTGTGGCTCTCTGTGAGCTAGCTATTCATTTGTTTTCAGACTACAAGACCTTGTTCAACTACTTTATTTATTTATAAATTTGGCCGTATGCATCGCTTTGATGCAGAGGCCGGGGAGTCCTCCCTTTTCGAAAAAAAAAGTTGTCTGAAGCAAGCATAGAACAGTAATTTGCAACCTCAAAGTGATTCCTGGAATGGTGATGATTGTAACATTGACTGACTGTTGTAGGCAAAAATTAAGAGAAGAAGCAGAAACGTTGGCACTAATTATTACGTTTCCAAGAATGCAAACTTGTAGAAAAAAATCAGTTCAATATCCGGACATGAACAGAGAAGTAGCTTATTTTTCTTTTTTGTTCCTTCTTTAGGACCTTACTAAAGATTACCTGTGATGCTTATTTCTTGATCTTCCAACAACTAGAAACTTTGCATCAGTCAATTCTGGTTCCCGGGTCAGGGCTCTTGGAATGCTTGAGCTGCAGATTACCTTAGCCTCCAAATTGACCTGGGACTGGGAAACAGAGCAAAGGCAGAGGAGACATATTCCCATCTACTTAGCACATCCGTCCATTTTCCAAGGTAATGTGCATGTTCCTTTCATTTTGACCTTCCGCGCTCGCCCCGGAGGCGTTTTGACCTTTTATGGAACAACATTTAGTTAAAAAAATACTTTTCAAAATGATAATTTGCAAGCTCCAAGCAGGCCTGGGAATGTATGTTCCACATCATGTACTACAGGTTGCCAAGAATTTGTAATATTCTCAGAAAAGCATGTCGTCGGGGGCTTGAACATTCTTCGGCGACTTGAGCATTCTTTGACCCAATACAGACACATTTTTGTTTTTTGCGAATGCAATACAAATATTTGAACCAATACTATTTTGAACCAAAATCACCCAAATCTTTGAACCAATAATATTTTGTGTTCAGGTCGTCCAGACTCCAGCCAACTCCCGTTATTCCTCTTCCTTTGTCAACACCGTCTTCTCTTTCCTCTATGTCTTCTCATAACCCAATCAGTTTATGAGACAAACTGGATCAATCAAAAAATTGATTGAAGGCAAGAATCTGGCTCCGTTCAGTCCAAGTTGGTGGATCCAGGTATGGCTGGCGGTAGCGATGATGCGAGGAGTAAGCCAGCAGCCACCGGAGGGGCAGGGGATGTAGCAGGTCGGGACCAGAGCACGCGCTAGTCTGTCCTTATAAGATTAACTTCAGCCAATTATTATGACAGTAGTTTTGCCCGTTGAACACAACAGAACACGCTAGCAATAAATAGGACATTCTTAAAGATAGAGTAGTCACCATACATGCTCACAGGCAGAACAGAGAGAACACCACTGCCACCATTAGTTGTTTAACACTTCAGTATAGCCCAGCATACATGCTCTAGAGTTGTGATAGCCATCTTTCAGTATTTAAAACCAACATACAGAGAAGGCATCTGCTATCATCCACTACATACTAGTGTGTTATGATCTGGTATTGCAATAACTAAATTATGCAATTAAATAAATAAATAAACTTGCAAGAAATGGCATAAATCCAGTTCAAGAGGCAATTGGCTTTCCTTTGTCCACATTATCGAATCTCATTGATCCATTACCATGGTGAGAGTAGTAACAATCCAAATAAAATGGAAATCTCCTTAGTTATCCACACCCAAGAGTAGCTTGAATTTAAAAATGCAACTCTCCATTTTTTTGACCCAACACCGTAGAACAAAATGTTCTACGGTAAATCAATTAAAACAAATAAAAGTACAAATATGTTACAAAACCTGAGGGAACAAGTAGGCTAACCAATGCCTGCTCTAGGGATGGAACCCATGCTTACATATTATGATCTATCCACTGGGCAAATTGAAGTGTAAACTTTTGCTTGATCTTATGTCGAAGGAGCTTTAAGTCTTTTTTGAGGTGGTATCTCCAAGACTGGATTGAATGTGGAAGTGCTCTGAACACTAAATTATTTCTCTGAATCCAAATGTTCCAACAACCCAAAATTAGGATTTCAACCACAAATTGCTTTGGAAGGAGCTGAGTGGCCAAGATGGTGTCCTCATAAACTGATGTGCCTCACCTTCTATTTGGAATCAGAGAATTCCAGCAGTCTTGAGCAAAACTGCAATCCCACAATAAATGCATAGGAGTTTCTTCAGCCTGTTGATTACAATTAGGGCAAAAGATATCCTCAAGGTGCATGCCTTTTCTTAGAAGAAGAGCCCTGGTGTTGATTCGACAATGAGCTACCAGCCAAAAAAAGATTTTATGCTTTAGCCTGCTGGAGCAATCCCAAATGAGACTGAAAATAGGATGTTCCTCAAGGTTTTCCAGAAGCAAATTATAAATATGAATTGAAGAGGGTCTGCCAGAAGCACCAATGATGCTCCACCTATCTTTAACTTGTGGGTCTAAGGTTGGAGCCAAAGATTGAATTCATCAAATGCTTCCACAGAGAGAGGTAAGTGGAACTGATCAATCCAATTTTCCTCCTGAAAGAAACTTAGAACCGATTGATCCTCATGAAGAGCAAAGGAGTGAAGGTGAGGGAGCAAAGTTTGGAGCTTCTATTCCAACCAAGTGTCTGACCAGCAGAGAATAGATTGTCCTGACCCAATAGAGCACGTGCTGATTAGTTTGAATCTCTCCAGGAGGGCAATATGGGATTTCCACCAGAAAGAGCCTTCAACTTTTCCTCTTGGCGGTTCAGAGTGATAATATTTCTCCCACATCAAATTAATCCATGGAATATCCTCCTTATTGAGAAATTTAAGGAGATTTTTCATTAGTAAGGCTTTGTTGTGAAGAGAAATATCTAGGATTCCAAGTCCTCCTTGCTTCTTTGGCCTACAAATCTTAGACCAAGCAATAAGTGCAGTTCCTCTGTCCTCCATACCAAATTTCCTCCAAAGGAAATTCCTCAAGTACTTGGTGATTTGCTGTAATACACCAACTGGGAGAGCTAAAGAGCTCATGAAGAAAATTTGCAAAGATGCAAAAACTGATTTTATAAGCAAAAGCCTGCCATCATAAGATAACATAGTGGAGCAGCCAGAAAGCCTTCTTTCAATTCTTTGCATCATTGGGTTAAAATCTTCAATTTTTGGTTTTGTTGTGCCAAGAGGAAGACCTAAATAGGTGAAAGGGAAATGACCTTGCTGGCAACCCAAAACATTAAGCAGAGAGTTGAGCTGTGAGTCTGGTACATTTAGAGGCACCAAGAAGGATTTCTCATAGTTCACTCTGAGTCGAGTGAAAGCAGAATAATGAAGGAGGAGATTTTTGACTTGCTCTATTTGTCTCATATCAGCTGGCAAGACTAAGATGGTATCATCAGCAAACTGAATCACTGGGAAGTCAGGGCAAGCTTGACTAACAATAGGAGGAAGAATCAGTTGATTTTGCATAGCTTCATTAAGGATGGATTAGAGGAGGTCAGCTGCCAGCACAAAAAGCAGAGGAGAGACAGGGTCTCCTTGTCTGACCCCTTTGAGCAACACTGAAGAAGTGCCTGAAGAAAGGAGCATGGAGATCCAGTTCATCCATCTATCTCCAAAACCTCTGGCTTTAAGAATTGCAAGAATTGCTTGATGATTCAGAAGATCAAAAGCTTTTTCAAAATCTAGCTTAAGGAGAACAATAGGCTGTTTTGATTGATGACACTGATGCAAGTACTCATAAGCCCACCCTAGATAGTCATTAATGGATCTGCTCTTAATAAATCCATATTGATTGATATGTACCATTTTGAGAATAACTGTCTGAAGTCTGTTGGCCAACAATTTGGTAATGATCTTGATGGAACAATTGAGGAGGGAAATTGGTCTGAAGTCATTTGCTCTGACATGATTGTCTTTTTTGGGTATAAGAGTGATGAAGGAAGCATTGATACTTTGCAGAGTAATACTTCCATGGTAGAAATCATTAATCAGCCTGTAAAAATCTTCAGCAATGATGGTCCAACAAGCCTTAATGAAATCACCATTGAATCCATCAGGACCAGGTGCTTTATCAGAAGGAAGATCCTTGACCACAAAATCAATTTCCTATTTTGTGAAAGGAGCATCTAAGTCCTCTAAACCTTCAACTCTGTGAATAAGTCTTATTAGATTAAGATGGTCTGGCATCTCACTAGAATTACCCAATCTGTCTTTGAAAGTTGACCAAAGAACTGCAGCCTTAGCATGGTGCTCTGTCATTTCAACCCCCTGATCATTAAGAAGAGACCGGATGCAGTTGTGCCTGTATTTAATGGTATCCTTAGCCTGAAAGAATTTTGAGTTTTCATCTCCAAACTTCACCCATCTAATTGTTGCTCTCTGCCTCGAGTAAATGCTCTGAAAAGACAATAACTTAAGGAGGTGCGCTTTCAAAATATCCCTGCCATTTTGCTCCATAGCTGAGAGCAGTCTAAACTCCTCAAAGTAATCCCACTTCAAAATAACATTATTTGTGGCCTGAATGCTCAGAGGGAGGTTTGAAATGTTCTTACTCCAGATTTTTAGACTTTTCCTAAGCCTTTTAAACTTTCAGTAATGAGTTTGGCACTATTACTGGCCTGAATGGGTTGCTGCCAGCTAGATTTTACTACTTCTTGAAAATCTGAAAGTTGAAGCCAAAAGTTCTCAAACCTGAATACTTTAGCTTTAGGGATACTAGTACCAATTTTGATCACAGGTGGGCAGTGGTCAGAAATAGGCTTATCCAAAGGAAGGGACAAGGTATTTGGATAATGAGAGGACCAGTTTTCAGATGTGAACACCCAATCAATTTTTTTCTAACAAAGGGGCTTGCTGCATGTTACTCCAAGTAAAATTTCTCCCCTTCAAAGGAATTTCTACCAAGGCTAATTGACTGATGGCAGCATTGAAATCCATCATATTATTTGTATTTCCAGCTCCATCATTTCTATTGGAAGGATATCTAATAAAATTAAAGTCCCCAGTAATTAGCTATTTAGTATCAATAGGCATATGTATGTTTTTGAACCAGTCCAGGAATAAATGTCTCCCTTCCTCATCACAGGGACCATAAATATTAGTCAAGACCGAAGAATCTCCTGTGTGGACTGAAATAAACCTTATTGAAAGAGAGAAATCATTTTTAAACAAACATTCTCCTTGAAACATAGCATCATTCCAAGCCACAAGCAGACCCCCAGATGCCCCTATTTATGTGGGATCTAATGGGGTGGAGATTGATATGCAAGAGGCCAATGCTCAGCCTGTCTTGGAGGGAAATGGATTTTTAAATATTTTGGGCCAGGCCCATATGGACCTCCCTGACTTCAACTTGGCCCTTGGGCCCCTGCTGGTGGAGCAACTTCCCCAGAATCAACCTGAACCTGCTCTGCCTGTCATTGCTGCTCCCCTGGAGTTCTATCACATTCTGCCACCTATGGAGCCAGTTTTCAATGCTGGACTTGATTTAAATCAAGTCCTGCCTCCTTCACCTTCCAACAATGAAACTCAAGTGAATGCTGCTTTGGAGCACTAGTGCAGAACCGAGCTTTAGTGCCGGTTCGTGACGGCCTTTAGTGCCTGTTGGCGAACCAGCACTAAAGAGTGGGGACTAAAGCCCCCCCCCCTTTAGTACCGGTTCGTCACGAACCGGCGCTAAAGTGCAAACACGTGGCACGAGCCAGACCCGTGTGCGTGTAGCACATTAGTACCGGTTGGTAACACCAACCGGTACTAAATGTTTGGGTGTTTTTTTAATTTTTGCTTTAATTTTGTGTTTTCAGTTTGGCTTTATTTTCCATTAAGTTCTTTTTTGTTTGCTGGTATTTCACGATACTACAAATTGTACACGTTATGCATATATATTAAATAGATTTTCTCGTACGTAGAACCACATATATATAATATATATCATCGAATGTCTCACAGCCAACACCATTAACCATTCACACATATACACATGTATATACATATACAATTTCTACTACATGTTGCCTTGGTGCCTTCGGAGCATGATGAAAAGTGGTTCATGGGGGCGGTAGCGGGTAATCGTATTCTCCTTTCGGATCTATGACCTGGTCGAGCAAAAATCCGGCTATTTCCTCTTGAAGTGCTTGTATGTGGTCTGATGGTAGGAGCTTATCCCGCACCGATCTGAACTGTTAAGAAGGAGATCAATATGCATGTGTGTTAGTTGTGTAACTAGATATCGATAATGGTGTGAATAATGTTCTGACAAAAACGTACCCAATCCTGTCTATCAGATCTACTCCTTTCGCACGTCATCATGCGAATGTTCTCGCAAACGTAGTATGCACACAGATTATTCCCTTTCGCCTGCCTCAGGGCCTTTACGAGAATGGAATTGAATCAGATAATGATTAATCAAGCATAATAATTAATTAATGATATTGAAACAAGAATTAAAAAGATGGTAGCTAGCTAGTACTACTTAATTACTTACCTTGGGTCGATGCCAAAACAATTTTTTTTTTCCATTCTCCTGGAGTCACCGCGATGAACTTTGCCCATGCCCTGCCCGCCGGCAAAGAAAATTAATAAAGGGGTTATTAAATAGTTCATATCAGGAACTAATAGTTAATAATGATTGAAATTACCTGTTGACTATCCCCTTCGCGATGGTGTAGTCTTTATCTTCTTTAGTTAGTGAGTCCAGTAATTCAACTTTTCCTTCCTCAACTTTAATGTCTATCAAGACCCAGTGCCAACTGCATACGCACACGTTTGCATGTCTTAATTAAGCGGGCATGTGCATAAAATTAATCAACTATCGTAAACCGTATACACTTAATTATTAACATCTAGCTAGCTAGTAAGCAAAAATAGAATTTGTAGTACAAGACAGTGTGACTCACGGGAAGTTGTAAGGAAGTAGTATATCTTCGAAGGTATTGAGGCGCTTCAAGAACTCTAGCATGCTTTCCTCTACAGCAGCTTTACAATGTTCAATCTCCCATATGTCCTGATTAATGGTATTTGGGTCAATGAACCCAACGCCATAGCGTCCAGCTTTTTTCATTTCATACATCTTCATCCTGCATATAATACCACAGAAAAAGAATATAGTGAGGATAATTACATGTAATGATTGATCAAAATTATCACTACATAACTAGCTTGAGACTTAAATCACAGAAAGAAATCACTTCCAGACAATAGCAACTGACGATAGACTTGTCGAGTGCGTCTTGATTAAATAACTGAAATAGTTCTGGATACTCAATGGCCAGAGCTTTCTCATGGTAATAATGCTCATGCTTGACATTCACCATGAGGGGCTCTCGATTGGAAATCTTGGTAATGTTCATGTACCATTGATGCAATTGATACATTCTCGTTGGGAGGTTCTTGACCTTGTCTGAATGGACCAAAGGTTTGCCCGGACATATTGCCATGCTATTTCCGATTCTTTAAGCGTAGACATGGGCTCGATTCCGAGGAGTTGTCCAACAGAGATATTGAGCATTTGAGCCTGCATTATATGATCCTCTGTTATTACCACATCGCCATGCTGGGGAACGCTAACGGTTTGCCCACAATAATATTTGGCGCGCGTACTACTCCTCTCATGTGTTGTTGGCACAACAAGCGGGGGGATCGCTTGCGCCGCCTATTCTCCCAACTGGGGAACGGTTTTCCCGCATTTTTTGCCAGCTGCTTGTTCGCTCGAGCTTGAGCTTGCTTCCTTCTGTAGTCGTGCTCGATGTGCCTTCCTGATTTGGCGCTCATAGTCCGAGTCAACAGGCTTGGGAGCTGGTTCTCTAGCCATACGAATGAAGTGGTCAATTACTTTCTCAGGCACTTTCTCCTTTGGCGGCGGTGCCGGTTTCGGGCCAAAATGGGCGTCCACTTGGGCTTGCACTATGGCTGTGTTTTGCTCCTTAGTCATGTCGTAAGGCCTCTGAGGAAGAGGAGCGAGTCTTGGACCATATTTATATCGCTTGCCTTCGCCTGTACTTCCTGAACTACCTCGACTCGTACCGCTACGCACCAAAGCTGCGGGATGTCTCTTCTGCGATTGTTGAGACGGCGGAGACGGCTGACGTGGAGTTGGACCAGGAGAAGTGGCCTGACGATGTGCCGGACTTGAAGCAGGAGGTGTGGCCTGACACGGTGCCGGACTTGCAACCGGAGAAGTGGCATGCAGCTGTGCCGGGCTTGAAACCGGAGGAGTCTGCTCATGCATTCGGGGACTTGGAGGAGGTGGCAGACTTCGAGGAGGAGTCGTCTCACGCATTCGTGGACTTGGAGGAGCGGGAGTATGCTGACTCGGTGGCGGACTTCGAGGAGTCGGCAGATGACGCGGTGTCGGTGAACTTCGAAAGATTATGCAATCCTTTCTCCATAGGATGATACGATGTATGGCCTCTCCGAGTGTGCGCTCGTCTTCACCTGCAGGAATGTCAAGCGTTAGCCCCGAATATGGGTCCACCACTTCATCAACCATGACACGAGCATAGCCCTCTGGAATCGGGATGCAATGGTAGGTTGCTTTGGGGGTAACTGGAAAAGCAACGCCATCCGCCACCTTCATGGATATGTTCTTTATTTTGGAGTGTAGCTCGCAGTTAGTGTTCTCTATGATGTCATATCCACAGGGTATTTATCCAGCAGTGTGTCGCCCAGGGCAGAACAAACGCTGCTTCTCGGCATGGATGGGACGGTGCTATCCAATGCTGGGCGATCATCCGTTTGCTGCTGCCGCTGCTGAGACCCCCTTTCCTGGCTAAGTGAGTCGATCTGCTGTTGCTGCTGCTGGAATTTGAGTGCCAGGTCCGCGTGCCTTGCTTCTAGGCCTTGAAGGCGTTCTGCGTCCTGCTTCCTCTGCTCCTCCTCCAGCTACCTTTTCTTCTCCTCCTCCAGCTTCCTTCTTGCACGGCTCCTGTAGTCCTCGTTCCATTCTGAAAATCCCTCATACCAGGGAATAACGCCCATGCCTCGTGTTCTTCCCGGGTGTTCAGGATTTCCCAGGGCGCGCTTAAGCTCGTCGTTCTCTCTGTTGGGCGTGAACACCCCCCCCCCTTCGAGCTTCATCTATTGCGTCAATTATCTTTTGTTCGGCTCCTTTTAGACTTGCCTTCCGCGAAACTCCGCCTGTCTTCGGGTCCAACGCTCCCCCATGTGCATAGAACCAAGTTCTGCACCTGGGGGGCTAGTGCTGGGTAACCGGAGTGACCCCTGCATCCTCCATCTCTTGCTCAGACTTATCCCACTTAGGCAATGCCACCGCGTAGCCACCCGGACCCAGCCTATGGAACTGCGTCTTTCTTGCGGCATTTGCCTTGTTTTTCATCGACCGTTCCTTAGATAATTCCGAATCCTTGAAGGTCACGAAATCGTCCCAATGTTCTCTTTGCTTCTCCAGTGTTCCCTTGAAATCTGGAGTCTTCCTTTCATTAGCGAGGTAGTTGGCCCATACAGTTTTCTTGTGGGTGTTGAATGCAATTGCCATCTTCTTAAGAGCAGCGGCCTTGACTTTGTCCACATCTGCTTTAGTGACATGATCTGGTAGGGTGAAATGTTCCATCAGAGATTTCACCAGGTCTTCTTTGGCTCTGCCATCGACCCAAGTAACACCTGGACGTTTAGTCTTTGGCTCTTTCCATTCTTGAATGGAGATCGGGAGTTTGTCCTTCACAAGAACTCCGCACTGACGAGTCCACTTGTTCGCAATGTTCTTAGGCGTGAGGGGTTCGCCATTAGGTTTGATGGATTCGATGTGGTACTTTACACCATCCTTCAACAATCTGCCCGGGCCTCGCTTTGTCTTGCTGTCTGTAGAAGCAGATTTGCTTGATCCGGAGGGCTGAAAGAAGAAAGATCGATTCGTTAATATATCTTCAATAAAAAACATGTGATGATCACCATGATGCATGCTTATATAAATATACCTCGCCGGTAGTGTTTGTTATTTGAAGATCAGCATTGTCTGTGTCATCACAAACATTGTCTGTGTCATAATCGTAATCATAGTTCATGACTTCATCAGTCCGGTCGTCGAGATCGAATATCTTTTCATCACCCTCTCCGGTATTGTTAAGATATTGGGAGCCGTCATCTGCTTCATTCAGATCATCTAGCCTGTGAGGGCTGCGTATGATGTCGAACAATTCCTCTTCTCTCTCTCTGCTGGTATTGTCCGCCATAGCTTTTACTTTACTAATAATACAGAAAAAATATAAAACAATTTAGCATTCAAATTACAATGCATGGATGCAATTAATCAATAAGGAAAATCTGAATCTCGAATACATCTTCTCGAATATATAATCTCGAATACAGCATCGTCTTAATATATATAATATCGAATACATCGTCTCGAATACTATATATCGAATACATCACTGGCTAGGTACCTAATAAATATCGAGTACTACAGAAGAATCTAGGGCGCCACTCACGGTTCCTGGGGCGCGGGCGGTGCACACCCAAAGAGAAGGAACCATCATAGGATCATATCTCCGGTCATCTGCCCAAAGAACCCGCCAAGTAGTGGAGAACCTGACGTCGTCCATAGCAGCCATGTAGCGATGGACGTGCTCATCTTCCTCCCTGACACGGCGACGCACCACCTCTGGCGGGGCCGGCTGCCTCTGCACCGAATGTGGCCCACGCAAACGCCACCAAAGAAGATCAGGTTCGACGACGGGACTCGAGGTCGGGTTCCTCACCAAGCGGCGCGCCCCTCCAGGTAGCACCTCCCAGTGCCAGCCCGGCGGAGCCCAGTCCCGGACATGGGTCCCCTGAAGCATGACGTCGTCGCGAACGGGTCGACGGCGAGGATGCGGGCCGGGCATATCATCGAGAACAAATACTATATGCCCGCAAAAAGTAACATTTTTTAAATGATTGGATTGTGATAACTAAAATTCTATATATATGCAAATTCTAACAATTTGACATTAATCTAATTCATCTAACTAAAACTAATTCTAAAATTTCATGATCATATAACTAACATCTCCATAACAATTCTAATATTTATATAACTAAAAAACAGAAAAATTGCTAACATTTCTATAAATATTTCTATAACTAAAAAACAGAAAACATTTATAACATTTCTATAAAACTAACATTTCTAATATTTATATAACTAAAAAACAGAATAATTTCTAACATTTCTATAACTAAAAAAGAGAAAAATTTATAACAAACATATTAATGTGTGTAGTGTGTGTGTGTGTGTAGTGTGTGTGTGTGTGTGTGTGTGTGTAGTATTGTGTGTGTGGACATTGGCGGCCAGGGCGAGCTCACCAGCGAGGCGACGATGGGGCGGCGACGAAGGGGCGACGGGACGGGGCGGCGA
>NC_041385.1:762561997-762571233 GCF_002162155.2 Triticum dicoccoides
GACGGGGGCGGCGACGAGGGGCGGGGACGGCCAGGGTCGGCGACGAGGGGCGGGGGCGGCGACGATGGGGGCAGGGCGGCGCAACGGAGGGAGGAAACAGAGGGAAGAACAGAGGGAAACTGAATTTTTTTCAAGTGTTGTATATATAGGCTGGACCTTTAGTACCGGTTGGAGCCACCAACCGGTACTAAAGGTCTGTTTTGGCCAGGCCAAGCGGCGGGAAGCGCACCCCCTTTAGTACCGGGTGGTGGCTTCAACCGGTACTAAAGGGGGGGGGGGTCTTTAGTACCGGTTGGAGCCACGACCTGGTACTAAAGGTGTGCGCTGGCTCAAGGCGGTGCGCAAGTTTAGTCCCACCTCGCTAGTTGAAGGGCTACCGCACTAGTTTATAAGCCCCAGTGCGGTAGGTCTCTCGAGCTCCACTCCTAAGCAGGCCTACTGGGCCTACCAATTCATTGCTGCCATGTGGGCCTACTGGGCCTTTGCGGGCCTGCGTCCTGGCCCAACAAAAGGTTGAGTTTCTAGTCGTATGCAGGCCGCTTTGGCCCAGTAGGCGGGCTTTTTTTTATTTTCTTAAATTTTTTGCTTTTTTTATTTGTTTTATTTATTTTTGAGTTGTTTTTTTGCTGTATTTAGAGTTTCTTTGTGAATATTTTTTCTTATGTTTAATATTAGTGTGTTTTATCATTATATTCAATTTGGTAAACATTAGTGTGTTTTATCATTATATTCAATTTGGTAATGCTTAGGTTATTTAAAAAATGAAATGCCTTTGTAACATTTCAGTTTTCGTCGGAAACCCTGATACTTCGAAAAAGATTGTCCATTTTGTACACGAAGTGTATCCAGTTTTTGCCGTAACCCTCTCTACTTTTTTGCACATGCTATTTGTATGAAATTATGATACCATGCCAACTTTCAACCTTTTCTGAGTATATTTCAAATGCTTTTCAATTTCAGGGTCATTTAGCTGGAAAAAAAATCAGTAAATGCATGAAAAAGAATTTGTTTGCACATAAAATTTCTTCGCGTTTCAAATGCCAAAACACATAATTAACTACCCTAACTATTACAGACATTCCCTCCTGGGTGTGAAACACAGAAGAAAGTGATGATAGTGAAGCCGATCACATCCCAGATCTTTGGGTGTGAAACTTTTTCTTCTCGTGTGTCCCTTTGCGCCGTAGCCAGGGAAAATCTTCATCTTTTAAATGGATGCTCGGGTCAATATTCACTGTGAATGGAGCAATTTCATCAAACTTTTCATAATCTTCTGACATGTCTGTCTTGTCATCCACTCCCACGATGTTTCTTTTTCCTGAAAGAACTATGTGGCGCTTTGGCTCGTCGTATGATCCATTCGCTTCTTTATCTTTTCTTTTTGTCGGCCTCGTAGACATGTCTTTCACATAAAAACCTGCGCCACATCATTGGCTAGGACGAATGGTTCGTCTGCATACGCAAGATTGTTGAGATCCACTGTTTTTCATTCCGTATTGCGGGTCTTCCATTACCCCGCCTCGTGTCATATTGACCCATTGGCACCGAAACAAAGGGACCTTCAAATCACCTGATCCATAGTTAAGTTCCCATATGTCCTCTATGTAACCATAATATGTTTCCTTTCCCGTGTTGGTTGTTGCATCAAAGCGGACACCACTGTTTTGGTTGGTGATCTTCTTATCTTGGGCGATCGTGTAAAATGTATTCCCATTTATCTGGTACCCTTTGAAAGTCATTATATTCGAAGATGGTAACTGGGACAGCGAGTATAGGACATTTTGAATATCGCCATCATTCAGGGCACGTTTCTGCAACCAACCGGCGAAAGTCCTCGTTTGTTCGCGTGTAATCCAGTCGTCAGACTTCTCCGGGTGTTTGGACTGTAGAAAATTCTTGTGTTCCTCCATATACGGAGCCACCAAGGCAGAATTCTGTAGAACTGTGTAGTGTGCTTCAGTGAGAGAATGCCCGTCCATACATATTATTTGATGCCCTCCTAGCGTGCCTTTTCCTTCCAGTCTGCCCTTATACCGCGATTCAGGAACACCAATCGGCTTAAGGTCAAGAATAAAGTCAATACAAAACTCAATGACCTCCTTATTTTCATGGCCCTTCGAGATGCTTCCTTCTGGCCTAGCACGGTTATGAACATATTTCTTCAAGACTCCCATGAACCTTTCAAAGGGGAACATATTGTGTAGAAATACAGGACCCAAAATGTTAATCTCTTCGCAAAGGTGAACTAGGATGTGCGTCATGATGTTGAAGAAGGATGGTGGGAACACCAACTCGAAACTGACAAGACATTGCACCAAATCATTCTGTAACCTTGGTATGATTTCTGGATCAATTACCTTCTGAGAGATTGCATTGAGGAATGCACATAGCTTCACAATGGCCAATCAAACGTTTTCCGGTAGAAGCCCCCTCAATGCAACCGGAAGGAGTTGCGTCATAATCACGTGGCAGTCATGAGACTTTAGGTTCTGGAACTTTTTCTCTGCCATATTTATTATTCCCTTTATATTCGATGAGAAGCCAGACGGTACCTTCATGCTGAGCAGGCATTCGAAGAAGATTTCCTTCTCTTCTTTGGTAAGAGCCTAGCTGGCCTGACCCTGATGTATGTCGTCTTTTCCGTGCATACGTTGCTGGTCCTCCCGTGCCTCTGGTGTATCTTTTGTCTTCCCATACATGCCCAAAAAGCCAAGCAGGGTCACGCAAAGATTCTTCGTCACGTGCATCACGTCGATTGCGGAGCGGACCTCTAGGTCTTTCCAATATGGCAGGTCCCAAAATATAGATTTCTTCTTCCACATGGGTGCACGTCCGTCAGCGTCCTTCGGAACAGGTTGTCCGCCAGGACCCTTTCCAAAGATTACCTTCAAATCCTTGACCATATCATGTACATCAGCACCAGTACGATGGTGAGGCTTCGTCCGGTGATCCGCCTCACCTTTGAAATGCTTTCCTTTCTTTCTTACGGGATGCCTGCTCGGAAGAAATCGACGATGTCCCAGGTACACATTCTTGTTACAAGTATTCAAATATATACTGTCGGTATCATCCAAACAGTGCGTGCATCCGCGGTATCCTTTGTTTGTCTGTCCTGAAAGGTTACTGAAAGAAGGCCAATCATTGATGGTCACGAACAGCAATGCCTTTAGGTCAAATTCTTCCCCCATGTGCTCATCCCACGCACGTACACCTGTTCCATTCCACAGTTGTAAGAGTTATTCAACTAATGGCCTTAGGTACACATCAATGTCGTTGCCGGGTTGCTTAGGGCCTTGGATGAGCACTGGCATCATAATGAACTTCCGCTTCATGCACAACCAAGGAGGAAGGTTATACAAACATAGAGTCACAGGCCACGTGCTATGGTTGCTGCTCTGCTCCCCAAAAGGATTAATGCCATCTGCGCTTAGACCAAACCATACGTTCCTTGGGTCACCTGCAAACTCCTCCCAGTACTTTCTCTCGATTTTTCTCCACTGCGAACCGTCAGCGGGTACTCTCAACTTTCCGTCTTTCTTACGGTCTTCTGCGTGCCACCGCATCGCCTTCGCATGCTCTTTGTTTTGGAACAAACGTTTCAACCGTGATATTATAGGAGCATACCACATCACCTTGGCAGGAATCTTCTTCCTGGGGCGCTCACCCTCGACATCACCAGGGTCATCGCGACTGATCTTATAACGCAATGCACCGCATACCGGGCAAGCATTCAAATCCTCGTACTCACCGCGGTAGAGGATGCGGTCATTAGGGCATGCATGTATCTTTTGCACCTCTAACCCTAGAGGGCAGACAGCCTTCTTTGCTTCATACGTACCCTCGGGCAATTCGTTGTCCTTTGGAAGCATATTCTTTATCATTACCAGCAACTTTCCAAATCCCTTGTCAGATACACCATTCTCTGCCTTCCATTGCAGCAATTCAAGTGTGGTGCCCAACTTTTTTTTGTCAGCTTCGCAATTCGGGTACAACAATTTCTTGTGATCCTCTAACATGCGCTGCAACTTCGTCCTCTCCAGATCACTTGCGCAGTTTCTCTTTGCATCGGCAATGGCCCGACCTAGATCATCAGTGGGCTCATCTGATGCCTCTTCTTCAGCTTCTTTCTGCATTGCCGGCTCAGCTTCTTCCCCCATTGTTGTATCATCGTATTCAGGGAACCCATGGCCAGGATAGCCGTCGTCGTCCTCTTCTTCTTCATTGTCTTCCATCATAACCCCTATTTCTCCGTGCTTGGTCCAAACATTATAGTGGGGCATGAAACCGGACTCAAATAGGTGGACGTGAATGGTTCTTGATGTAGAGTAACTGTGACCATTCTTACTGCCAGCACATGGACAAGGAATAAAACCATCCGCCCGCTTGTTTGCCTCAGCGGCAAGCAAAAAAGTATGCAGGCCATTAATGAACTCGGGAGAGCATCTGTCATCACACATCCATTGTCGGCTCATCTTCATTACACAACACCGAATAGACCAAATTAATACAAGTTCATACATAAAGTTCATACATAAAGTTCATATACAACACTTAATTAAATGCAACATACAAATAACTCTCTAGCTAAAGAATTTAAATGCAACAACAAATGCAATGAAGATCGCAATTAAGGTAACAATTCATCCAACAGCATAATGATACCAAGCCACACTATCAATGGCATATTTTCTAATCTTTCTAATCTTCAACCTCATTTTCTCCATCTTGATCTTGTGATCATCGACGACGTCGGCAACATGCAACTCCAATTCCATCTTCTGCCCCTCAATTCTTTTCAATTTTTCTTCCAAATACTCATTTTCTCTTTCAACTAAATTTAACCTCTCGACAATAGGGTCGGTTGTAATTTCCGGTTCACATACCTCCTAGATAAAAATATCTATGTCAACTTGATGGGCATAATTTGTCATAAACACGAAATACAACAACTAGTTTTAAAAGAGAATATACCACATCCGAATCATAACAAGGACGAGGGCCGACGGGGACGGATATCAAAACCATGGCACTATGTATAACAAACAACGTACGGGTAAGATAATTATATGAGTAACTATATATCCAAATCACATAAACATCAATTTGGTAATGTAAAACATTCATGAACAAGAGCCTCACCAGAAGGTGGTGCCGGCAACGGGACGGTGCGGGCGATCGACGGTGGTTACGACAGAGATTTAGAAGGCACTAAGTAAACCACACCTACATATGCAAACTAAGTGTTATTTTTGTGCTCAAATTGCATATAAATCAAATACTAGCAAATATAATTATTCCTCCCAAATTAATCACTATACAAAGCATTGCAAGAGCTAATCTAGCAATGAGAGTTGAAAGGACAATGTTGCTAACCTTTGTGATCATTTGAATGGATGGGGGCCTTCAAATCTTGACAAATTTTGGGCAAAATTTGTGAGGAGCTCAAGGAGAGAGGGGGAAGATCAGAGGAAGTGAGGGGAAAGGGGAAGAACAGAGTGGCTCGGGGGGACGAAGGGTTTATGTACGTCGACCTTTAGTACCGGTTCGTGCCACGAACTGGTACTAAAGGTGCTGGACGGGCCCCAGACTGACAACACCCTGCCACCACCCTCTTTAGTACCGGTTCGTGGCACGAACTGGTACTATAGGTTCGCCACGAACCGGTACTAATAAGAACGGCCAGCTAGCCGTTGGAACCGGCACTATTGGACACATTAGTGCCGGCTCAAAATCAAACCGGCACTAATGTGTCTCATATTAGGTCCTTTTTCTACTAGTGGAGATAAATTTGTTGGAGGACATCTTGTTTCCTGAAGAGTAGGATGGATCCTTGTTTAACTTGAATGTTGCTGAAGGAGAGGATCCAGTTATTCAGTTAGCTTCTCTTGCAGAAATTTTGGCAGCACAACTTAGGGACGATGACCAGAGCTCTTTTGTTGATGAGGAAATTGAAATCTTGGACTGTTCTTCTGATTGTTCTTCCAAGCCTGATTCCGAATGTAGGGCTGTTACTTGCTATTCTACCTCTCTTTCTTCAGCACCACCAGGGTTTTCTATCAAAGGGAAATATTTACCTAATGATGACTCTGCTGCAGATTCTGGCAGTCAGGCTGTGGCTTGTTTATCTGCTTGGGAGAAGCATTTTTCTTATAGTGCTGAAGTCCACACTGAAGTTCAGGTACCTTATGACTGGGTGGATTTCATTTGCTGTGCTCTTTTGACCCCTGATAAATTTGAGTGGGCCAAGGTGTTCTTGTTGTCTCCTATGTGGTCAATTATTTGTGAAGAGTTTCAGAAATCTCAGCATCTTGCTTTCTTCATTCCACCTTCTTGCCCTGTAACTGTGGCCCCTTCTTGCTCTCAGTTGCAGGCTCCTGGCTTGGAGGAAATGCAACCTGCACCTTCTGAGGTGGTCAGCTTCTGCAGTCCTGCTGTTGTTAAGGGCAAAAGGAAGGACAGGATGCCTATTGTGGAATCTGAAGTAAGAAGAAGTGAGAGACTGCAACATTTAAATAAGGGATATAGGAAGAAAGCATGTCATGATAGCAGTTGTTTGGCTTGTTCTGCTAAGCCTTCTGTCTGCAATTCGAAAATAATTAAGAATCTGAACTCTTCTTACTGCAAGGTGGACCCCAAGGCTTGCTCTGAAGAAATCCTCTTGCAGAAGAAAGTTAAAAGAGGAGGGAAGCCACCAGCATGGAAGGATTGAAGACTTGGGTGGCAATGTGGGGAGTTTTAGTAGTTGCTCTTCTTTTGGCTAAAAATAGATCCTTTTGTCTATGGTCCATGCTGGGCATGTTTTATTCTGAGTATTTGGCCTTTTTTAAGGTTTCCTGATCAGTTTTTGGTTCCTGCTTTATGTCTGCTTGTTATGCAATGAATAGATCCTGGAATATCTTAAACTGGAATGTGAGAGGTATAAATTCCAGTGACAAGTGGCTTGCAATTTCTAACAAAATTGAGGAATCGCAGTGCTCAGTTATTTGTCTGCAAGAAACCAAGAGAGAGGTTTTTGACATCTCTTATTTGAGAAAATTTGCACCCAAAAAATGCAACTCTCCATTGCTCAACCATGACCCTCATAGCCCAATAGTATACAACTGTGGATGAAAAATACGTCAACATCGGACAGAACCATACAGCATCAAACACTCCACCCTAACTAGTCATCACCCTCCCAATCAAAAAGCAGGTAGTTTACAACGGTAGTTTTGCCCGTCCAATACAACAGAACAGGCAGCAATAAATACGAAATTTTTGAAAATAAAGTAGTCACCATACAAGTTCCCATGCAGAAAAAAGGAAAACAAGCTAAGAACACCACGGCCACTACTTAGCTGTTTAACACTTCAGTATAGTCCCCACATGTTCTGCAGTTATGATAACTATATTTCAGTATATAAAACCAACATACAGAAAAGGCATCTGATATCAAACATCTCCTACTTCAGGTGGATTTAATCATCCACTACATGTGGGAAGATCTCATATTTGCAATAAATGAACTATGCAATTACATAAAGAAACTTGCAAGAAATGACATAAATCTAGTTCAAGCATCGAAAAACTATATCCTGAACGACATTATATAATTCTAAAAGAACTGCCTTACGGATAGACCATATTATTAAAGTAAATGGGAACAAACATTAACAATATATTCTCAAAGAGAGAATAAGCAGAGAGCAGAATTTATATAATTGACACCAATAATGGTTCAACAGAACGATCAAAATAACCATAATTAAAGTAGCAGGGTAATACAAGTGCATGGGCTGCTAATTACCATGAATATATACAAGTACACAAACACAAGCTCGGTCTCAGGACCCCTCAACCACCAACAAAAACTATCACTGCTGCCCAAATTCAAGACCTAACTCCAATATATCATAAAGATGGACAAGGGTCTGAAGCTGCACTACGCAAGCAAGACATTTAGTGCCCATTTGCCAATGACTCTGAGAACAAGGGAACATATGAATAAAAAGGAGTCTTCCCCTCCCAGTCAGAACCTTCAACTTGGCAATCAGATCCAAGTTGACGTATAAAACACAGCTCCATAGAATCCATGTCATATGACATTAATGTGTTCTCTTCCCCACAGACTATGAAAAGCATATTGCGTTCTGGGTGGAATGAGACAACATTGTAATGCTTTTGAAACGACGAATACTCTGTTCCAAACAGTTTCAAGTTGCTGACATTGTGCTTCAAGGTCCAGTCTGCTCTACCATGGTCCTCAAGAACCCAGACTGATAGCTCAGAACCACCAATACCAGCAGTACTATGTGCGAAATACAATCGCCTCTGTGATCGAAAAATGTCATTGATAAAATCATCATCAATGTCAATGATCCACTTATGATTTCCTTCAACGTCAACAGCTACTATTAAGTCATCAAAGGCATCCAAATGTAGGACCCCATTGAGAAAAACGCTTCTGGAATTCCAGGGTATTGCAAATGAAATTGCCATAATTTCTGTGACCATCCATACTCCAGCTTTGGACGAGTAGATCGCCAATGCTTTGATGTTTTCAAAATATCTGCTCTCATCCTCGTATACACCCCAGGCCTCATCAATTATGAATTCGAACACATGAAAGTGGGAGGAGACGGAAGAGTCGAACCCTAAGCGAGCGACCACCACCTCGCTGGACCAGTCACTAGCAGGCACGACCACCCATTTCTGGGTGGCAGGGTTGCACACGATGTAATCCAGTATCTCAGGGTAAGTCGCCTTCCAGCAGCGGCAGAGGAGGAGACCATTGCAGCAGTCCAGAATGTCAAGGCTAATATCACCCTAATTGCAAAGAATAGCTAAGATTTTAGACCAATTAGTTTCATCCACACCAGCGGGGGAGCTACGCTTGAAAAGCTGGGCGGGCCAAACTGAAGGGAATTCTAACTAGTTTACTCAGATAACCCATTTTCATCTCATATCCTTGGGAATTACCACTGAGCTGGGCGGGCCATCGCATTGTTTTTCTTGGCCGTAGTTCCACCAGTGATCCACACCATAGCGAAGGTCATTGCTAAGATGATGGCAACCGTCTCTCGAATCTTATGGATAAACTCGTCTCCAAAGCGCAAAGTGTGTTCATCAAGACAAGAAGCATCCACAATAACTTTATGTATGTCTGAAATCTTGCTCGCATAATGCGCATCACAACAAGTCTCCAACCTTGCTCTTCAAGCTTGGTATCGAAAAAGGCCTTCGAAGTGAAGAGGATG
>NC_041385.1:762571438-762581019 GCF_002162155.2 Triticum dicoccoides
CACTGCTATCGTTAAAGAAAGGAAATTCCCATCAAGAAAAAAGTTAAAAGAAAGGAAAATCACACTCAAAAAAAGGTAAAATAAAAGAAAACAGCATACAAAAAAACTAGTTAATTTCTAAGGAGCTAATTGCATCCAAAATAGCTCTATGGTGAACTCACATGCTCTGATCGTGCCTTGTTTTTTTTTTTGTGGGGGAAAAACTTTCGATCTATTCATCAAATATCATGATAGTACATGAAACCAGAATTAAAGAAAATACATCTAGGTCCGTAGACCACTCAAACGGCGGACGAGCTCCTCGCCACATGCTCTCACCCCTCACCCAGAAACTCCAACATTGCACCCGTGGAGTGGAGTGGTGTCCAATCCCATGGATCGCTCGGATGAACACGGCAACCACATCATTCCCCAACTGCCCAACGGGGTAACGGGGGTGTGGCGCCAGTTTATATTCAAGCAGGAGTGTATCAACTAGAGTTCAAAGTTTGAAAGATTTTTTTAAGAAATTTTGTTAATTTTGATAGGTAGGAAACCGAATTTTCACCTTCAAATTTTGTCCTAGATTCAAACGGTCCAAATCAAATTTAGTTTGGTCAAACTCATTCAAATACAGTGGATAGAAGATGGAATAACTTTTAGTTTTTATATTTCATCACGTCCGAAATAATTATTGAACTAAAGTTAAACCATGGGATCAACTCCATCAAGCGTTCCATTGTCCAACAATCCTGCTCTATGACTACCACCTCCACATTCGACTCCCCCAAATAACAAACCACACGAGCCATTTCATTTTAATGATAATTTTTTATTTCATTTGAAACACGTGCAGAATTTATAATATAAATATTTTTATGTTTCATTTTTGTTCTCATGGAGGCAATGTTTTAGTCAATGGGGATAACGAAATGGTTGTTGGGCTTGAAACTAAAAGCAAATTTTAATCTTTGAAATATAATTTTTCCTTATGATAGCGTGTTCAGTGTAGCGACTCTTCCTGTCATTGATCACAAAACTATGTGATCAATGGATCTCTCACTATTTTCTTGTAGAAATAAAATCTTACCATTTTTAGTAGAAGGAGTGCAATATAGATTTGCACCGGCTGAACTCAGCTAATATCACCCTAATTGCAAAAAAAGGCCAAGATTTTATACCCATTAGTCTCATCCATGCCATAGCAAAGATCATGGCTAAGATGATGACCAAACGTCTCTCACATCTTATGGAGACTCTCGTCAACAATGTGCAAAGTGCGTTTCATCAAGAAAAAGAAGTATCCTCAATAACTTTATGTATGTCTGAAATCTTACTAGCATAATGCATCACAACAAGTCTGCAACCTTGCTTTTGAAGCTTGATATCAAAAAGGCCTTTGGCTCTGTGCGACGGGATTATTTATTGGACCTTCTTCAGCACAACGGCTTCCCGAGTCGGGATTGGGTGACCACCATCCTTGTTGGCCACAATAAGCTGCGGCGACGACCAGGACGCAACGAGCGCGTGTGTGTGCGCGGTGGCTGTGTCGGGGACGTCGGGTCCGTGGTGTGTGTGTGTGTGGGTGGGTGGGTGCGTGCATGTGTGGTGCAGGGGTGCGCGCAGTAGCTGCGTCGTAGATGTAGGAGGCCATTGGCGAGCAGGGCGGTGTGATCGGGCCAGACCCGTGAGGGCTCGACGCGACCCAGACGCGAGTGTGCGCGCCCAGAGCGGCCCATGTCGTGGCCTGATCGGAAGGGGGGGTGGGGGCGTGCCCGGCCACTACCCAGGGTATCAGAGCACCTGTGGGGCTCGCTGTAATGGTCGGGGAGTCGAGTTCGTACTCGGGAAAAAGACCATTCGTGCGGTGGCGTTCGTGCCTCGAAAACTCTCGACGTGTCCTCCTTCTCGTGTCATTCGAGCACAGAAAAGGGAGAGAGAGAGAGAGAGAGAGAGCTAGGGAGGAGCTAGGGCTAGCTAGGGCAAGGCCACGGCAACAACAATTGGCATCAGAGCTTGGTGAGGGAGCTCGTGGGAGGCAATGGCGATTGTGCCACACGGCGGACACGCGGGCGGCTCGGTGTCGATGGCGCTGCCGATGCTCACGCTGGATAACTACACGATGTGGGCGATCAAGGCGCAGGCGATCCTTGATGCCCACACTCTGTGAGAGGCGGTGGCGCCGAGCGACGCGGCGGTGAACGTGAAAAAGTGCAAGACGGCACGCGCGATGATCCTTGGAGGGCTGCCAGAGGATGTCCTGCTGCAGGTGGCGACGAAGCTCACCGCCAGAGAGTTATGGGACTCTCTGAAGGTGAGGTTCGTCGGCGCCCATCGGGTGCGCGTGGCGAGGCTGGCGACGTTGCGCGGCGAATTTGATCGCCTGAAGATGGTGGACGGCGAGGCGCTGGATGCGTACTCCGGGAGGTTGGCAGGGATGACGGCGCAGCACGCGAGTCTCGGGGAGACGCTGGGCGACGCGGCGCTCGTGAAGAAGCTCCTGGACATCGTCCCCGACCGCTTGTTCCCCCTCGGCGACGCGTCGAGCAATTCTGCGATGTGACAACCATGGTGTTTCACGAGGCGATCGGGCGGCTGCGCGTGTTCGATGAGCGGTCGCGGCGCCGTGGACAAGACGACAGCGAGCACGGGGTGATCAACTGCTCCTGACCATGGCGCAGTGGTGGGTGCTGGGAGCGTCAACAGGGCGGAGCGCGAGACGACGACGACGTGCGGAGCGTGGCGTCGGGCAACAGCGGCAACAGACGCGGGCGTTGTTACAAGTGCGGCGAGCGCAACCACTTCAAGCGGGACTGTCCCCAGCTGCGGGCGGCACCAGCAGCGGAGCAGGGGCTGCTGGAAAAGGCCGATGTCGAGGAGGACGGCCTCTTCTAGGCTGTTGACGCTCAAAAGTGGCACAATCATAAAAGTTCCTTTAAATTATATCAAGATTAATTCAAATTTATGATTGGAAGTCACCATGGGATGTCTTTCTTCGAGAAGATCAAAATGGATATGAAGGTGGTCTAAAACGGAGTTCGTATGCAAAAGTTATGACAAGTTCGGAGATGCACATGTTAACACCAGATTAAAGAATGGCTTGAAACTCAATTAAGTTGGTCTCAAATGGAAAAAGTTTCAACATAGAAGTTGTGCGTCTCGTTGAAACGGTTGATTTTGATATAAAAATTGTCCCAATTCAATATGTATGCAAAAATTAGAGCCATCGGAATGCAGCTCTGTCACGAGGCAAAATATGGCGCGCCCCACCAGACCCTTGTCTGATGGGTAGCGCGAGTAACAAACTGTTTTGCACAAGTGATTCGGCCCTGAAGATGGCCTCAAATCAAAAAACGTTCAACATGTAAGTTGTTCATCTCATCGTAACGATATATGCTTTAGGGTGCATTTTCATTGGAGGTCGTTTACTGCCTCAAAAAAGACCCGCAAAGTGCAGCCAGTTTTAAGCCGAACAATTTTGGAAAGTTCAGACAAAACAAATCCGAATTTGACTAGGGTTTTGGACGTGAATCCAAGCCTATTCCTTGAACGGGAAGTCCAGCCGCCTCTTATATAGCTAAGAGGTGACGGACGATTGAACAACACACAATCGATCAATCAATCTATTTTATCTTTTATCTTTTCTCCTTAACCCTAGTTCTTCTTCTTCTCGTTCTTCGTTTGTTCTTCTTCATTGCAGGGCGGTAAACCTCGAGGCCCTAGGGGCGGTCAGGTCGACCTAGGGCAGCCCATATCCATCGCGCACCCTGACGGGGTCCCTCCCGGGCGTGTGGGGTTTCGAGTCCTCAAAAGCGCCTGTCGGGTTGCTTGCGTACCGCGCTTCCGGACGGGTCTCCTTCGACGTGATCTGCGGTGCATCACCTCGATGTTGGAGGTACACGGTGACGTGTTCGTGTGCGAACACACTTTCTGAAGACTCCACTGGGGACGAAGCTTTGAACGGTCTCCAGCTCGTTCTTGCTACGAAGAGATCGTCATCTAGGGTTTGCAATCTACAAAGGTAATATGAATACCCAATTCTCTACTGTAGATGCAAATAATTCATATGGTGTTACCAGATCGTTCAATGAGTATACTCTATCGGCCAGCCCTAGTGTGTTCAATCATGCATCTAATTACGTGCATAGGCCGATTCAAAGTAATTTACATGCCTCAACTTCATATGTATCATGACTCTCATGCATCGGCAACCCCACAAATCCATATGTCGATGAACAACATGATGGGTTTGGTTAATCAATTTGAAACACCTCATGTTAAAATTTTCAATAGCATACAAGAAAGTGTTTTGCCCTTTTATTCATCAGTAACTAATTTGCAATATGTGAATCCAACTTTGCTGATGGATGGGATAATTGGCCATACTACTACTAGCTATTTGGCTAGTTACTCTCAACCATCATATGCTAAACTCCATGGCAATAATATTTTAGAACCATACACAACTGTAGATGTTCATAATTCAGCTTCACACCTTTCTGGTCGTAGCGGAATAAATGTAAATTTTACAGGAGCGGCTGTCCCCAATATTGTAGGAGAAGAGGTAGTGGTGGCTGCATTGAAGAGTTTAGCCCAGAATAAGAGGATTAGTGCTCTTTGCCTTGAACAACATGAAAATGGGCTATTTCCTGATTATGCGGCAATAAAATCTAGAGTTTTGCAAGATGATGAATCTTTGCCAATTGATAAAATTGGCGAGAAAAAATATGGTTTTACAACAATGCATATGCCTTCACCTAGTACTACATCATATTATACACCCCCTACACAATTGCAAAATTTCAGCAACACCCGTGTGTCATTGCCGAAAGAATCTAAAAGCATTAGGGGGCAATCATATCCGGAGTGGGCTGAAATTGAGAAACAACTTAAACCCAATTTTGCCGCTCGCCGGCACAAACAAATAGAAAAAGTATTGGCTCAGATAAAAGAAGCACTGCAAATTGGTAGAATCAATGAAAGGAATGATGATTCAGAACATGAGAATGCTACGGTTGAAAAAGCCGAATCAAGTAGTATATATTCCGAGTCCATAAAATCTAAAGAGGCAAGCATTATTTAGAAAGGGCATGGCAAGCACAGCAAAATGACCATGCTTGATTTTTCTGAAGTTAATGGAACCTACTTCTTGCCATATGAGTTCCGTGCCACAAAAATTGACAAGCCTCAGGGACAAGAACAAGTAACTGAACAAAGTTCGGCTGCCAGGGATCTTCAAAGTAACGATGCATGGAATCAAGAAAAAGGTGATGAAAATGCGTTGGTGAGCAATCCAAAGACGGAGCAAGATATTGTTCAAGTCATATCACCATCATGCTCTCCCAACATATTTGAAGAGGTATGTCTAGCAAGTAATTTTTCAGTTTTCAGATTTGGTCACAACTTTATTGTTGATGCATCTATTAGAAAAATTCTCATAAGTAATTTTGAAAGACCAATGAAGAAGGGTAACTTACTTGTTAGCAATAAAATTGTAACAGAGAATATGAGCCAACCCATCGTGCCATTTATAAAGACCGATAGTGAATATTATTGCAGCCAAGGTTTTCCCCATTGCTTTATCTAAAGTTCATATCAAATTGGGTATTTTTTTCTTATTTATTATTTGGCTTGCATTTGGTCTGAACTGAGACATGTATGCTTTTACTATTTTGATTTTAGAAATTTAAAGTCAAGGTTAAATTCTTTTGAGAAAATCGATGCTATTATGATATCTTATCGGAAGACATCAGATATAGAGTGCAAAACACATTGCATAGCCGAATGGGGGAGATTCCAAATCTGAACAATTCATTTGCTTACCTCCAAAGCCGTTCTCAGAGCAAGACCGGCTAAACAATACGAAGTATACCTTCAATTCAAACATGTGTGATCAAATATTTGATTTGTTGCTAAAAAATAATTACATTAGAATTCTTGATCACCATGTAAAGACATCAATCCATGGATGAATGTATTGTAAGTTGCATGATTCGTCCAAGCCTAGTTTTGAGGATTGCAACATGTTTCGTCAAATAGTTAAATCGGCCATTGAAAAAGAGCGATTAAAATTTGTTGAAACACCAAGAGATGACCACTCTATTCCGATTGGTCCTGATGGCAAAAAGTTTTTGCATCGGCTGCTTCAAGTCGATCCATTTAAAGAGAAGGTAAAAGCTGCATGTGACGGAATCAAGCTTTCAAGTAAAGAAGTTGTTCAAGAGCACAATGAAGATATTCTTGAAGGCGGGAATTCCCTCAAGGTTGCACAGAAGACGCCAAGTACTGGGGGGGCAACAAGAAAATTCTGAAATCGATGAAAGCAAATCAAAAGAAGACAGAGGCCGAAATAAGCGCAAGTGTAAGAGAAGAGTGAAGATCAAAAATCACCTTCGCCAAACTATTGGATAAATATCAAAAGAAGAGTGAAGATAAGAATGCTTATCGGCCAAATCATGCAAAGAAACCAAGGTCATCTCGAAGCGCAAATATGAGGATCAGTATTGGCAAAGTGAGAATTTTAATGCAACATATTCATATCCTTATTTTGGGCTACCAATGCCAATGCCAAGGATGCCTCCCCATGCTCATTTAAATCCATATTCATAATAGGACATGTATGATACAAGGGCACATTCTCCATATTATTTTAGACCATCTCACCAATACCATGCAGCTCCAATAAGATCAACACTTGAACAATCATGCGTCAAAGACCGTTTCAATCATAAGGAATTGGTCCAGAGTGCAAGGAAGAAGAAAGAGGTGGTAAAGCAAGTTTACTGCGTGAAAAGAGATGATCGTAAGTGTGCCACTTCAGAATTGATCTCAAATAACAAAGAGCCAACTAGAGTGTTGACATTGGCTACAAAAGGAAAAGAAGTGAAGCAATCAATTGATAAAAATCAGAGTGCCAAATCTGAAGAAAAGAAGTTGAGGCTGCACAAGGCCCAAAAAGAGTTGCCATTGGTTGGAACAGAATCACAGTCGAGGTGCTCACTCGGCTTATCGTATTGGCAAAAGAAGGAGCTACAAAAGCTTAGTGCACAAGAGCTAAGAAAAAAGAACATGGCATGGGTTCCCAAGAGGAAAAGTCAAAATAAAATGATGCATGTCCTTCTATTGCACGAATTGTTACAAAAGTGAAGAAAGGGAAGGATGGAAGCGGAAAACAATTAAGCTGAAGGTGTACATCATCCCATGAAAATCTTCGGTTAGCACATCATTCATATTCGTCAAACAAGCCATTGATGTCCTTGCCATGGAATTCATACCAATGTATGATTGGTTACCCTTGATGGCCGTATTTTAATCCATGGATGCAATATATTTTTTTATGTCATAAAAGGGTATTACCAAATCACTATACATTTGATTAGCTACAAGTCTGGTCCAGAGGGCCGAAATAATTGAATTGTTATTTCACTTGTTTATTTTTTTATACGGTCTTTGATGGATGAGATTTACATGCACCTTATGTTATGGATGATACTTAACTATCACCCTAAGAAACTATCTAATCATGGCCGGTGTGGAATTCTAACATCGTCCTTAGTTTCATTGAAGAGCGAGACCACTACTATGGAGATTATGTTTTGATGGTTGAATTCATAACACTGGCCATATTGTTGGTGTTATTTATATATCTCTATACAGTGTTGTTCTATGAAGCCTTGTATGCCTCTTAAAATATTTATTGCACAATAATCAAAGCCGAAAATGCAATGTTATTCAGTTTGAAGCTTTTTGGTTGCCATAGGTGCTACACATATTGAGGTTGTCGGTGTTTTGTTATGAACAGTGCAACAAATATCCAAGGGTTATCAATGTTTTGACGAATCACTTTTAATTTAATTTATCGTACTAAAAGCATATAAATGGCTGATGGAGTGTTGACATTATCCTTAGAACAAACATGGTATAAGTTATTTGTCGGCACGCTAGCTTTGCTGAAAAATAGGGGGCATGTGTTGACGCTCAGAAGTGGCACAACCGTAAAAGTTGCTTTAAACTATGTCAAGATTAATTCAAACTTATGATTGGAAGTCACCATGGGATGACTTTCTTTCAGAAGATCAAGATGGATATGAAGGTGGTCTAAAACGGAGCTCGGATGCAAAAGTTATGACAAGTTCGGAGAAGCACATGTTGACACCAAATTAAAGAATGGCTTGAAACCCAACTAAGATGGCCTTCAATGGAAAAAGTTTCAACATGGAAGTTGTGCGTCTTGTTGACACATTTGATTTTGGTATCAAAATAATCCCAATCCAAGTTTGTATGCAAAAGCTAGAGTCATCGAAATGCAGCCCTGTCAAGAGGCAAAATATGGCGCGCCCCACCAGACACCTTGTCTGATGGGTAGCGCAAGTAACAAACTGTTTTGCGCGAGTGATTCGGCCCTGAAGATGGCCTAAAATCGAAAAAAGTTCAACAAGAAAGTTTCTTGTCTCGTTGAAACGAGTAAATATAATTTTGGATGCATTTTCATCGGAGGTCGTTTACTGCCTCAAAAAAGACCTGCAAAGTGCAGCCATTTTTAAACAGAACAATTTTGGAAAGTTCGGACAAAACATCCGAATTTGACTAGGGTTTTGGACGTGAATCCAAGCCTTTTCTTTACACGGGAAGTCCAGCCGCCTCTTATATGGCTAGGGGGTGGCGGCTGATTGAATAACACACAATCGATCAATCCATCTACCATTTTTATCTTTTATCTTTTCTCCTTAACCCTAGTTCTTCTTCTTCTCGTTCTTCGTTCGTTCTTCTTCATTGCAGGGCGGCGAACCTCGTGGCCCTAGGGGTGACCAGGTCGACCTAGGGCAGCCCATAGCCGTCGCGCGCCCTGCCGGGGTCCCTCCCGGGCGTGTGGGGTTTCGGGTCATCAAAAGCGCCCGCCGGATTGCTTGCATACCGTGCTTCCGGATGGGTCTCCTTCGACGTGAGCTGTAGTGCATCACCCTCGGTGTTGGAGGTACACGGTGACGTGTTCGTGTGCGAACATAGGCCACAACTTAGGGGGAGAGTGTTGGCCACAATAAGCCGCGGTGACTATCCGGAGGCAGCGAGCGCGTGTGTGTGGCGCGGTGGCTGTGTCGGACGCGTCGGGTTCGTGTCGTGTGTGTGCATGGGTGCGAGCGTGTGTGGTGCATGGGTGCGCGTGTGTGCATGCAGTAGCTGCGCCTTAGACGTAGGAGTCTGTTGGCGAGCAGGGTGGTGTGATCGGGTCAGACCCGTGCGGGCTCGGCGCGACCCAGACGCGAGTGTGCGCGTCGTGGGCGCGTCTAGAGCGGGATAGGTCGTGGCCTGATCGTACGCGGGGCATGCGGGGCGTCTACCCAGGGTATAAGAAGACCTGCGGGGCTCGTTGTAATGGCCGGGGATTCAAGTTCATGCTCGGGAAAAAGACCGTTCGTGCGGTGGCGTTCGTGCTCTGGAAACTCTCGCAGTGTCCTCTGTGTCCTCCTTCTTCCTCCTTCTAGTGTCATTCGAGCGCTAGGGAGGAGCTAGGGCAAGGCCACGGCAACAATAATCCTTTCCTCGGCCTCCTCCAGAGAGTTGCTCAATGGTATTGTCGGCATTCGTATCAAGCATAGCCATGA
>NC_041385.1:762581444-762590620 GCF_002162155.2 Triticum dicoccoides
ATTGAACCACATCCTCGCCAAAGATTACTTCTTGGGTCAGTTTCATCTTCTGCATGGGAGATCTCGACGTATCGGGCGTCATTATATGCGGATGGTGTTGCAATTTTTATTGCTCCGGTTAAAAAAGATATCCAGTTCATGGACTCTACCATGGCTGATTTTGGGGCCTTTTATCGTTCTACCAACTTACTGACAAAGCAAAATGTTATTGCAGAAACAAAGTAAAGCCCATGTGAATTAGGATTGAGAATAAAATTGATAAATTCAGCATATGAATGGTGTCAAAAAAAGACAAAGGCGAAACCACACTATTCACATTTGTATTTTCTTTTTTGTTTTTCTAAGTGTATTTTGATTTTGAATTTGAACTTATGTTTTAAGGAGTTGTAGACACATGTCTTGTGAATATCCACAACAAAATTTGGTATTTTTTGAAAGATGAAAAATTGATTTTCAAATGTGGGAGCATGTGATATTCTCCTCCCTTAGGTGTTCCTGTGACATGTTCGGCAATTGGTTGCGGGGTATTGATAAATAATTTTCTGCACATATTCTTATTGGGGCGGCTGCCTTATGCTGGGCATTATGGCTTACCAGAAATGATGTGCTTTTTAATAATAAATGTGGTTCTTCTCCTATGCAGGTTATTCATGCATATACGCGATGGCTCCGTACTTGGTCTATCCTGCAGAAGTCAGAAGACATAGACCTTTTTATGATGGCGTCTACACGGCTGGAGCGTACGGCCAGGAAGGTTTTTTCCCTCCATGGATGGCTGTGTAATCTCTGTATAGGATCTTCCCCACCCTAGGCTGGACTAATTTATTTTTGCTGCAAAACTATGTTTATTTTTTGGTCGTTTGGACTTGTTGGCTGTGTGCATCATGTTATGCAGAGGTCGTGCATTCTTTAGATGCGGTTGTGTCACCTTGATTAATTAATTCAATGAAATGTCCTTTATCGAAAAAAGGTGTTCATGTGACATAAGATTATGTTGATACCCACTATTGAGTATCGTGATTGTACTGGAAACATAGGATAGACTAGGAATATTGTGGCTTGTCTTGTACTTCAAGTAGATCATGTACTCCTATATATATGCCCACGAGGCTCAAGCAATAAATCAATGATTCCACCAATCCCTCTCTATCCCTTCTAACACCCATGTCATTGCGCGTCGTTTGGTGCTTAATTGCATCCAATTTCCCTCCCGTTGTGGATCTTCCCTCCCAAAATAGAAAGAGGTGGTGGCCGCCATATATGGTCGGAATACGGCTTGCCGGCTGACGAGAAAGAGTATTGTGTGGGTGGGGCACTACCTTACATGCCTATGTTGCGCTTGTTATTTCTGCTTGTACTGGAGGGTATCATACACACTAATATTATTCATATGATACTATCTGTGTAGTGCATAGTATCATAGGTTAATATTTTAGGTGGTGTGATTACCCTCCTGAGTTCCTTATTCCCTCTCTTGTAACCGACAATATTATAATTTAAATAAAGCCACCAAAGTTAAAAAAACTACCACTTAATTGAATCGCATTTAGGCTTCAGTACGTCCACTGAAATTATGAGTAGAAGGGTGAATTAACATACGGAATTTTCATTGTACTAGAAGATTCTGTGATCATGACTTGGGCTTTGTAAATATTTATTTGATGCACAACTACCACACCAACCTCTGATCACATTCCGTAAATACTAGGGTCACATTGTCTTCAGTCGCAGCTCGATATATACCTATAAATTTGTCTTGTGGTCTTCTTCGAGGTCACTCACCTATAGCATCTCGCACTTGTCAAGACTCGTGAGGAAGATGAAATCGTGGCACTTATGATTTTAGTGTTAGATACATGTGTATTCCGAATAGTAGGCATACATGAATATGTTCATTCATGTTGTGTTTAAACTGGCGTCATTGACCTAATTACGGCCAGCACGGTAGATGTGGCAGCTAGGAAAAAAATCTCCTGGATGTGGAGGCAAGCGAGTGCGTAGCTTTGGTGGATTCTGGGCTATATAGTGAGACAAAAGAAATAGGATTCAATACTACCATAGCTCAAGAAGAAACAATTGTCTAGGATAGTCTTTTTTAACTTGATCCACACCTGACTAACTCTTTTAATCGGGGTTGTCAACGAAACCCCCCTTCGCTACATTTAATTTTGGAAAAGAAATCTAGCTAATGTGATACGAGAGCTAGAACGTAGGATCCATCGTGCTGATACACGACTACCATACTACAGAGTATACTGCACGGTAATGTTTCTCACAAATACGTCATGGAACACTTGAGAAAATGAACGCTCGTACATGAGCATCGTGTCGGAAGCCAGCGAGCGTGGAAGTATAAGGCTTGTTTGAAAGATTGTACCCTAAAGAAAGAAAAAAATTGTCCCCTAGATAGTACTGACCCCAGCTGGTGGGAACATGCACGGTGTGCTCCACCTACGCGTCGACTCTCTTTTATCGAGGTGGTACGTGCTTGGACATGCATGTCTCCCACATGATAACGAACAACCCCGCCGCCACTTTTTTATCGACAAGAGAGGTATTGATATGGCTGCTTTTTTTATAGTATAGGATCTAACATTAGGTGAGATAAATGAGATATTTTGTTATTTAAAAATACAAAACATGTTCAAACATTCTCAAATTTTTTGCAGACACACATCGATGTTTGATGTACAACCTCAAAAAAATTTAGCTCATCATTCGACCAACAGTAATAGAAAAAAAGAGAGAAAATTGGATGTGAATAGTTTCAAAATACTATTCACGCAAAGCTACCATTATTCACATTCGAATCGAATTTGTCTTTTCGGAATCTGTAAACGTACATCGAGTTTTGAGCTGATTTTTTCGGAGTTGTAGACATACACCGCAAGTATGTTGTCAAATGATTTCAGAATTTTTCGGAATGCTAAATATGAAATTTTGTGAATGATATCATTGATCTTACCTAATATGAGACACTATACTAGTGACCCATGTCGCCGCCACATGTCAATTCATACTTAGGGCAATGGTTGGTTTGTTTGTAACCTAGGGTTTCACATCTAACCTTAGTCATACCACAATACATTAGACATGTATTTGATTATCGCCAGTCATAGCTTGCCATTTCTCTACCTATATGGGCCATATATCGTAGGTTCGGTTTTTGCCAAATCATGTCACACTTGTCGTTGTCATCTTATTCACCATACTTTGTGGCAGCAACACAAAGTTAATCATGAACAAAAATGCCCTTGGTTGCATTCGACCTCCCATTGTTGATATTCTCTCTCAAGAAAAATACATATGGTCAGACATGCGTAGGAACATTTGCTCTCCGGTCGGGCACCACCTCCATGCTAATGTGCTTGTTATTTCTGGACACCACATTACTATACACAATCAACTAGTTTTGTGTGTGTATTGATTCATCCCAAGTTTATTATTGTGTTAATTCGCACATCATATCACATACTACGCACCAATCTACGTTTACGTAGGATTGGTACATATAAGTCGCTCACTCAATTCCATCACTCCTTCCATGTGATTCTCCTTCTAGTGTAGGCAACAACAATTGAATTGAATCGTGTTTCCACTAGCTTGATTTTTTTGCTAGGTGATAGTATATAATGACCATCGAATTGAAGTGTGAAATTACATATATGAATGTACATTGTACTAAAATAATATTTTAATCTATATTTGGGCTTCTAAATACTTAGTGTGCACCCATTGCACCAACCTTGGATCTCGTTTCCTAAATAATAAGGACGTGCTACCTTCAATCTTAGCACTATATAAGTCCATCTAGTTGTCGCGTGGTCTTCCTCCTATGACATCCCGCCTACACCATCTTTCAGATGCCAAGACTTAAGAGGAAAAGGAAGCGGTGGCACTTAGGATCTAGGAATTACACACATGTAGCATGTTTGGATTAGGAGGCTTCCATGAATATGTTCATCCACGCAACAGTCAACTTGGTGTAATTGACCTAACTACAACCATCATGAAAGGAGCCACAACTAGACACAGAGTTGCTTGTGCAGGTACTGTTGACCAAAAGCCTCGCTGCACCTATTCAATGTGCAAGCATCCCGTTGACAACATCCTCCAGGCCTTCCTGACAATCTGCACCTAATTCCTGATGTGCGATCTTCGGCTCCCGTCGTCGGATAAAAGGTTGGAGTGCATTCATTTACAACACCTCAAAGACTAAGCGGTGGGCAAGATTGTGCCTTGGTGTGGCAATGTGTCCATGATTGACCAAATCCTTATTGTCAAGGTGTGCTAACCGCCATTGTGATTTATCATCTTACGTTGCTAGATGTGCGGTTGAAGTTCAAAAGAAGATTGATAGCTATCTCAGGGTGGGTGTTAATAAGATGGTTGGAGGAAAATGACAAGTTAACTGGGAGATGGTTTGTAAGCCGAAGTCTTGCGGTGGGCTAGGTATTCTTAATTTGGAGAAGTTCACCACTATGCTTCGTATCCGATTGTTTTGGTATGAATGGGCCGACACCCCCCTCCCCCTCCCCAGGACTTCGTTTGGTCTTGGCTCGCCAACCACTGCAAAAATCTTGCTCATATTTTTTAGAGAGAAGACATCGGTCGAGCCCGAGAGGACGCTCGAACCAAGCCTGAATTTAAATTAACAAAGCCATCGACCGGCCAGGATTACAACCATCAAACACTTCGAAGCAACAGAAAAAGGAAGTAAAGAAGGAAACTAAGGCAGAACAACCTCAGGCGGCCAATATAAGGTGCAAAATAGGACAGTGCATAGACCTAAGACAACACACGTATGAAGATGTAACTAAAGAGATGATCTTGATCCGTCGAGGTCTTCATCGACCAAAGCAGTCATCACAAGACAAACACAAAACTTGTAGAAAACACTAATGTGAAAGGAGAAGGCCCAAGTCCACTCCCGAATGATGAACAACTTGGGACAATGACATCTGTCTTCGTCGCTGAAGAAGGCCACTACCTTCTCGTCCTGGATCGAAAAGGCGTCGCACTACCGACAGGCAAAGTGGTTCCCCATGGGGCCGAATGCAAATATGGTCACCAGGTGTTCCATGGGAGGGAGTACAACAGACCACATCGAGCTCCACAAGAAAACTGTTGCTGCCATGGAACGACCACAAAGGAGTCGTGCACTTCAGGATAGGAACTCTAAACAAATCGACACATCGAGAAGTTGACGAAGATCAAAGCCGCCACAGCATCCACCAACATACCCCAGCACGAAATCCACCCAGCAGTCCAACGACTGTGCCTTCAGGAAGGGGAACATCATTGTAGCATTGGGGTCGTCCCCAAAGAGGACCAAGGTTTTCACCTAGATGTAGGGGAGGATGTGTGGGGGTGGGATACCTCAATAAGCCTTTAAGAAATGGATCGGTGCCGCTGCGTCATTGTCATTGTGGTCGCCACCGCCAGCCAAGGGTTTCCCATGGTCCCAGAAACCCCACCACCTAAACACCACCAATCACCGGATCTGGTGAGCAGGACCACAACGGACCCAGCTCAAACGGGATAGGGTGAGGACGATGGAGTTAGTGTTGGTCGATCCAGATCTGGCGGTGGACCAAAGGAAGGAAGTCCGGCCACCACGAGCATCAACCAGCGGGTTATTGCCGCCCATGCAAGACGAGGAGACCAATCAAGCACCCGCAACCACCATCCACCATAGGGACAGCGCTGCCCGCCTTGACCGGGACCGACATCAGGCACGCCAAGCCCGTCGCGTGAGGCAGAAGCAGCAAGCCTCGCCGCCACCTTCCTCGGTGCCACGCGGGCTTGCCGGTGGCTGTCTCTGGTGGTGGTGAGGTTAGGAGGCAGGAGGGGAGAGGTCAGCGGTGGGCTAGGGTTTTCAGCCGCCCGAGTCACCCCAGGGGAGCGACCTCTTGCTCATATTCATTTCTCTCAAGGAATCCGGGACACAATTGTTGGGAAATTCACTTCGAATGAGGAGTACTTGGCTTCCTCAGCATACAAGGCAAAATTTGCTGCTCAGCTGGCATCCACGGCCATGCACCCCCCCACCTCCCCCCCACCCCCGCATTTAGATTTGGGCTCTCGCTAAGTGCAATTTCTTTGCCTATCTTGTTATCCAAGATAGATTATGGACGATCGGTAAATTGCTCCACCCTGGATGGCTGAACTATGGGTTGTGCCCTCTATATAAGCAACTCTTGGAACCCGTTATGCACCTCATTTGTCATTGCCACTACTCAGGGTGGACACGGTCCGGGCCGGTCCGGTCCCGGTCCGAGCCGTCGTTTGGACCGGCCGCCGGCGGTCCGGGCCGGACCGGACCGAGCTGCATCACGGTCCTGATTTTGGGGACCGGACCGGCGACGATGAAGCCCGGGCCGGACCGAGCGGACCGACCAACGGCCACCGGCGGCGACCTGCTCGGGTGCGGCGGCGATGTGTGCGACGTGCATGGTTGCTCCAAGGTGTGCGAGCGCCGGCGGCAAGGTGTGCGCTGTGCAGCGCGGCTGTTATTCATGAACTGCTAGCTTTAGCCATTGTCGACCTGCACGCACGGGACGTGCCGATGTAAACGGCATGCACGCATCACGCATGGGGGGTGCCCGATCTAATTAAACGGCATGCCGCACAGGACGCGCAACTGGGGTGCGGTTTTTCAGTTTTCGTTCTCTTTATTCCTTGGGTAATAGCCGTGCCCGATCTAAACGCGCGCCATCCTCGCACAGGATGTTCCCTATTACGGAGTACATGCAAGTAGTGTAGCGCGTGCATGAGCCCACAATTTTTGTCTCTGCGGGCCTTCCTTGATTAGTGGATTAATTTGGACGTGGAGCTAGTCGTGGGATAATGCCATGATTATCGGATCGAACCCCGCCTCTTTCGTTCTTTCTTGTTTTCTGTTCGACAGAATGAAAGGAAAGGAAAACTGGATGGAGGAGGGGCGCGGCAGTGCCGGAGGGGAACTCACCGGCGCCACAGCAGGGCGTCGCCGGCGGCTGGGCGGAAGAAGCGCGTCGCCTTCGGTCCGACCGAGCCGGACCGAGCCAAGGCAGGACCGGACCGAGCAATTTTCGGTCTCCTTTTCACGGACCGGACCGGTCAGTTTTTCTGTCGGTCCGGGCTATTTCGGTCCGGTTCACTTCGGTCCACGAGCGGGCCCAAAAGACTGCTCGCCCCGTCCACCCTGAGCCACTACACGCGTCAGGTCTGGATGGAGGTCACTTCTTGTCTTGGGCTCCATCACATCATGGTTCCGGGGCCTTGTGACCTCAGAGAAGGATTGGTGGAATGAGATGGCTAGCATGAGGAACCAAAATAGAAAGGTCATCTCCTCCTTAACGATGCTTGTTATGTAGGAAATTTGGAAAGAGCAGAATGCCATAGGCTTCCGCAACCTTAGCACCGGACGATGGTGACTGTGCCAAAGATCAAAGGGGAGGCCCGACTTTGGCATTTGCCAGGGCACTACTAGGGAAAACCCTACTAATAGTGCTTGTTTTGTAGCTAGCAGTAGTGCTTGTACCAGCGCTACCACTAAGGCGCTACAACTAACTGTTAGCAATAGTGTTGTAATGCCAGCGCTACTGCTATTTCTAGTTAGCAGTAGCGCTTTTATTGAAAAGTGCTATTGATAATAGTAAGTAGCAGTAGCGTTTCTTTTGGGAAAGTGCTGCTGCTAACTTTTCCTATATTTTTGAAAATACAGCTTACATGGCCGGACATGTAACCTGCAAACATGGTCGGCCACTTGGGCAAGCACATATCCTATTTGAGCAACACAAGATATACATGTTTATATCTACATCATATGAGCATTCAAACTTGATGGTCATTGCATTTCAATGGTTCAAAATATGAACGAAATCATTTCAAAATATCTTATAGGACTCATATTGACATGGAGATTTGGCTGGTCTCACCTCGAGGTCAGAGGGGGTCGGTGACGGGGATGACGGCGGGGATCATGGAGGGGCTCCTTGATTTCTAACAAACAAAAACCCTATAAGCTATCAATTAATCAAATGCTTACACCTTGCATATAGTGCTCTTCAATTTGAGCATTCAAAATAGGAGTAGTTCTCCAATTTGGGCATTCAATAAGAAAAACCAAATCGTAAAATAAATTACTATTCAAATTAGCATGCATTCAATAAGCAAAACTAAATCATCTCTTTCGTCCGTATATCATCGAATATTATCACTAATACATCTCGACTAGTATCATACATATAACATCACTAGTACAGCTAAAACCCTAGCGAACGATGGGTATCGGCGCGGGTGGTGGACACCCAAAGAGAAGGAACCATCATAGGATTATAGCTCCAGTGAGATCCCTTAAGAACCTGCCAAGTATTGGAGAACCTGCCCTCCAACGCAACCATTTAGCGATGGACGTGCTCGTCCTTCTCGCTGACACGGTGACGTACCACCTCCGCGGGGTCCTCAAGCCTCCGCACCGTCACTACCCCATGCGACCGCCACCAAAAAAGGTTCGGGTCAACGGCGGGCTGGCTCCTCACCAAGATGCGCCCCCCGGAAGTAGCACCTCCCAGTACCAGCCTGGCGGAGCCCAGTCCCGGACATGGCCCCTCTGATCAAGCAGGCCTCCTCCGTCGAGTCGACGACGAGGATGCGGGATAGGCATCTTCAACATTGATGCGGGAATAATTGCTTTAACTAAAAAATAAACTAGTTTTATTAATTTCCTTACTAAAAATAAACTAGTTCCATAGTAAAATTTTAATTAGATCATCAAATATCATATACCTAAATTTTCTTACTAAAAATAAACTAGTTCTATCAATTCAACTAGTTTAACTAAGCACTTACTATAAATGAAAATAAACTAGTTCTATTAATTTTCTTACTAATTCTATTAAACACTTATTAAAAAACTGTAAAAAATGTTATATTGATTTTTTCTTTAAACTAAACACTACTGCCCTAAATTAACATCTACTTAGTTACCTAACCTAATTAACATCTACTTAGTTACCTAACCTACTTCCCTAACTAAAAAACATCTAATTAACAGTACCACTACTGCCCTAACCTAATTAACATCTACTTAGTTAACCAAACATCTAATTAACCTAGTTAGTAAACAAAATTAACCTAGCTAGTTCACTTAGTTAACCTAACGAACTAAATTCACCTAAGTTAATTAACCT
>NC_041385.1:762591005-762616354 GCF_002162155.2 Triticum dicoccoides
GGCGCGGGAGGTCAGCCGGTGGTGGAGGAGGCCGACGGGGGAGGAGAGCCGGCGCGGGCGAGGGCGGTCGGCGGGAGAAGACCGGCGCGGGGGACGGCGGCACGCGGGGGAGGGCGACAGCGACGGCGCGTGGCGGAGGCGCGAGAGTGAGGGGAGAATGAGGTCGGCCGTAGGCCAGGAGTGTGGATAAGGAGCCCGTAGTAGTAGCGCTTGTATGTAGAAAGCGCTACTGCAATAGCAGTAGCGCTTTCCAAAAACAAGCGCTACTACTATGCCTGGCCTGCCGGCAACGGTCTGGCAATTGTAGTAGTAGCGTGTTTTATGAGAACATCGCTACTGGTAAGTTCATAGTAGCAGCGCTTGCCGTGTGCCAGCGCTACTGATAAGTAGTAGCAGCGATTTCTTGTAAAAAAACGCTAGTGCTAAGCTCCTGTGTATAAGCATTTCCCTAGTAGTGGGGGCTGCACACTTGAGTAGTGTAATGTTGAGAGAGTAGTTGTTTTGTATCCCCGTCTGGCGGGTCTTTGTCTAAACCCTCTTCCTTAGTCAACGAAAATGACTAGTCTTTTTCCTTATTTCCAAAAATATATAGACGACGATCACAAGGCAAAATGCCACACCATCGACGCGAAAAAACAGCTTGCACTGAATAATCTGTCTTCACACGGCACACAAGCTCGTTAATTTGGGAGACTTAGTAGAACAACCATCTGACTAGCCACTGAACTAACCATTTGACGCTCTGAAATATATTCCTTTGTTTCCTAAACGAGTAAGATGCTAGTTACTTTTTCGGGGAATGTACTCCTTCCAAAATTGAGGTAGACGTGATGAACTTATCATTTTGAGTGTTGCATTTGATTTTTCCGGTCCTACTGAAGTTTCAGCAAATCAAACACACACAAATATATATTAGTCTACCTTTCTTTAGATAGTACATCTCTGTTCTGAAGAACTCTCGCGACAAAGCATGTTCCACATTCAGGAGGAAACTGACATTTCGTCGTTCACATCATCTTGTACTACATCGTGTTGATCCATTATCAGAGTCATCATAACTAGTAATACAAATAAATATAGTGTCGGAGGAATAAATCTGAGAATGGTTTCATACTTAAACCATACTTGAACCATACCCGTCATGTCTCTCTCAAAACCATACTTGAACCATACCCGTTTAATGTCATTTTCAGCCCAACCAAAACTAAACACTCTATTTTTTTCCACCCAAACCAATTTAAACCCAATACATAACTGTGGATTTAAACCAAATACATAACTATGGGTTTGCTTCAATGTGTATATAATTGCAAATCGACATGTCAAGAAGCAAATGACATAGAAAAGGCATAAGTGCATCTACAATAGTTTGGGAAAAAGTTATCGTTGAGATACGGTCAACACACAGCAAGTGTCAAAAAGATAATGCCCACGACTGAAAAGCTCACTGACAAGTGTATTAAAACCAATTGCTTAGCTAAAGCACAAGCAAACACATTCGATTTGCGTGTGGTGTTTCCCCATAATACAAAATTATATAATGCATCGCAGCATGTACGCGGATCAAAGATACTCGTTGTTGATGGGTCGTTGCTTATTGCACATAACCAATGCCCAGAAACCGGTTTGGACCCATAGTTTATAGCCGCTAATAACCAAACTGTTTAAGCCCATTACCAACTATACTCAAATTGGTTTCTTCACATACCCAAATCAAAACCAAACTAAAAAAGATTCAGCCTAATAAAACCTGAACCAATCAAACCCAAAGCAAGAACCGAGCCGTTTCACCCAGTTTTTTAATAACCATTCTCAGTTTTACGGAGGAACGGCATTAGGATGCATGTTCTAAGATCAGTTTCGTTACATTCAAATTAGTGCTCGGGATTGGCTTCTAATGTTAATCTTTGTTGCCATTGCGCATATAAAGACCTAGTGTCTAAACCATGACGCCAATGGGACATTGTAAGATGTGACCAACATAGCTAGCTGCTCATCCTATTTTGACCTGATAACTGAACTAGTAGTATATCACAGTACAACAACACGCGAGTGCAGCAGCAAGTTCTAGGATTGCATCCAACATTCCAAGACAGCAATGCACATCGCCCACAGCATACATTTTTTCGCGAATACGCCACAGTTGGCGTATCATTTCATTGATAGGAGGAGAACATACAGAGTGGTGCCATGGTCACGTACGCAAGAAGGCGCGGCCACGGCACGGAGCGAGCATAGAATGGGGTGCTCAGCCCCTTACAAAGTCACTAGCCTGCCCGGATGATATCACTAAGTCCTTTCGCTCCGGCATAGGCCCAGGAGCGGGCGTCGTCTTGGATCGCGGCCAGGAGAGAGGCAGTAGAGGGCGTGTCCTTGTCGAAGATGATGGCGTTGCGATGGCGCCAGATGGACCAGGCTGTGAGAAGGGCAATGGTGGATAGCCCACGTCGCTGGGTTTGAGGCAGCTGAAGCATGGCCGTGCTCAGCCAATCAAAGAATCCAAGCAACCCGTCCGGCACGGCAGTTGTGGGGCAGCACCAGGAGAGGATGCCGTGCCAGATGATGCGGGTGAAGACGCAGTCTACGAGGAGGTGATGCAGTGTCTCGGCGTGCTGCGAGCAGAAGACACACGCCGGCTCATGCTGCAAGCCACGGTGAGCCAGCTGGTCAGCCGTCCAACACCTGTTAGCGGATGCAAGGTACGCGAAGAACTTGATCGAAAGAGGAGCACCCGACTTCCAAACGAGACGCCAGTTCTCGGAAGTTGTGGATCCAGTGAATAGCGCTTTGTAACAAGAGGATGCGGAGTAAACTCCGCTTTCCGTCCACTTCCAATGGATGGTGTCAGTTACCGCAGTGAGCTCGATATCGCGCAGCTTTAGCCAGACATCCAAGTACTCGAGCGCGGCCGCGGGGCTGAGATGGCCTTGGAGGTCCTGGATCCATGTGCGGTCATGTTGAGCCGCAGCCACAGTTCGCGATCGACGGTGCCGGCAGGGCACTAGGGCGATGAGGTTTGAAGCGATGTCTTGAAGAGCGCGGCCAGAGAACCATTTGTCTATCCAGAAGCGGCAGGAGTTGCCGTTACCCAGAGTCCATGTCATCGAAGCCCGGAAGTATTGCAAGGCTTCGGGGTCCGAGGGCAGCTGGACGACATCTGTCCGATGCGTGGAGCCAAAGCCATCTGACACGGAGAGAGGTGCCGGTGCGGTGCAAGTCACGGATGCCAAGGCCGCCGAGCTCAATGGGGCGACATACTCTCGCCCAGCTCACGAGGCAGCAACCAGCCCGAGCATCCTTGCGTCCATGCCATAAGAAATCACGTATGATCCGGTTGGCTTTCTTAAGAATGGTGGGGGACAGTGCCATAGCCAGCAGAATGTGCACGGGCATTGCTGTCAGCACTTGCCTGACCAGAGCAAGTCGCTCGCCGCGAGAGAGGAGCGAAGCCTTCCAAGTTGCAAGTTTGCACAGTAGCTTGTCAAGGAGGAGTTGTAGTTGAGAGGCCGGCACCTTGCGCAGGGAGAGGGGGAGGCCTAGGTATTGAATAGGGAATGCCGCCATCGGGCAGGCGAGGGAAGCACCAATGTCGTCAGAAGCCTCGGGATTGCACCATATCGGTGTCGCAAGGCATTTGGCGAAGTTTGTGCGAAGGCCTGAGGCAGCCCGAAAGAAGTCAAGCAGGCCACTGACAGTTGCGAGCTCATGGGGATCAGAGTGGTAGAAGATAACCACATCAACCGTGAAGAGGGAGACGCTGGAAGCCGCCTAGCACGTCGTGAGCCATCTGATAATGCCCTTGGCGACCGCGAACTGAAGGAGCGAGTTTAGGGCATCAATGACGAGGGTGAAGAGCATGGGGGAAGCTGGGTCGGCCTGGCGAAGGCCCTGGTGGTGGGGGATGGGGGGCGCGGGATGCCGTTGATCATCACGCGCGTGGAGGTATTGGAGACGAGTATAGACACCCATTCGCGCCATCTTGGCCCAAAGCCAAGGTGCTCTAGGATCTGGAGAAGGAAAGGTCAGGAGACAGAATCGAAGGCCCTGGCAATGTCCAACTTGAGGAGGACCCGAGGGAGGCGCAATTGGTGAAGCTTCCTGGCCGTTTGCTCCACGAGGATGAAGTTATCATGCACGCTCCTTCCCGCGATGAAAGCACTTTGACTGGAGGAGACCATGTCGGCAAGACGGGGAGCCAGCCTCAAGGAGAGAACCTTGGCGAAGAGTTTTGTGATGATGTGAATCAGGCTAATCGGATAGTAGTCGAACAAGTTGGTCGCGTCCGGTTTCTTGGGGATCAAGGTGATGAGGGCCTCGTTGAGCCGCTGGAAAGCGCTCCCATTTAGCGCATAAAGCTTGTCGAAGACGGCACAAAGATTGTTCTTAATGATATCCCAGCAAGATCTCAAGAATTCCGCCGTGAATCCATCCGGGCCGGGCGATCTGCCAGAAGGCAGTCTTTTGATCGCATCCCAAATCTCATCAGAAGTGAATGGGGCCTCAAGCTCGGACAGGTCAAAGGAGGGGTGGCGAATGGTGGCGAGGTCGATCGTGAGGCCACGATCAGCCTGGGGCCCGAGAATGGTCGAGAAGTGATCGAAGGCAGCGCGGGCGAGGTCTTCTTCCCCGGACACTCGCGATCCATCAACGGTGAGGTCAATAATTCTGTTCTTGCGAGCACGATGAGCCGTCTGAATCTTGGAGAAGGCGGAAGCGTCTTCTCCCTCTTTGAGCCAGCGGAGTCGGACGCGTTGGCGCACAATGGTGCGCTCAAGAGACGCGAGACCAAGATATTTGCGCTTGAGCTCACGCCGGAGCCAAGCTTCAGCGGGAGCAAGGTGCCGAAGATCCTGGGCTGCGTCAAACCTCGGGATGAGCTCACGAGCAACGCTGAGTTGGGTGGTGATGCTGTTAGTAACCCGCAGACTCCATCTTTGTAAGCTTCGGGCCATGACTTTTAGACGTGCAAAGAAATGCCGAAACGGATCTGGGTCAGGGGCCTCCGAGTTCCAAGCATCCGAAACTGTCTGGTGAAATCCATCAAGGGTAGGCCAGAATCTTTGGAAGTGAAAGCGCCTGCCACTAGAAGAGCGTGGGGCGCAGTCGATGAGCAAAGGGCAGTGGTCAGATGCTGCAGAAGAAAGGCAGCAACGCAAGCAGTGGGGATGCGCTGTCTCCCAGGACGGGGTGCAAAGCACACGATCATTCTGGACAAAAGTGGGGTTCGTTTGCTCGTTGGACCAGGTGTATCGCCGGCCACGCATGTAGATATCGTACAGCCCGTGATCAGAGATGAAGCGACGGAAGCGGTTCATCGTGCGATGAGATATACGGTCATTGTTTTAGTCCGCCGCCGAGGTGATCATGTTGAAGTCACCCCCTAGAAGCCAGGGGCCAGCGATGGTCGTGCGTAGGTCTTGAAGCTCGTTGAGAAATGCGAGCTTAGCATCATCACCTTGTGGGCCATAGACTCCGGTGAGCCACCAATGGGAGCCGCCCGAGGTCGGGCTAACAACTGCGGAAACATGGTGATCGCCGATCGTCGGGTTGGAGAGGAGAGCAAGCTAGATTGCCAGGCAAGTAAAACGCCTCCACGTGTGTCAATCGCCGGAATAAAGAAGTACCCATCAAACTGACTGCCCAGGGTTTCGAACACCAAAGCAGATGGGATCGACGAGAGCTTGGTCTCTTGCAGGCAAACGATAGAAGGGGAGGCAGAACTAATCACAGAGAGAACGGCAACACGCTTCGCCCGGCTATTGAGACCACGGACGTTCCAAAATATCACTTTTAGGTTTACATCCATGAAGAATGATAGTTACACAGTGGGTGAGAGTAGCGGAGGAGCTCATGCCATAAGCTGGCATGCCTGAGAGGGGGAGGGGGAGAGGCCCTCAAGCACCGCTTGGGGGAGATGCCATCCGTAAAAGTCCGCGAAGGCGCAGACCACTTCAGTCGCGAGGGGGCGCTCGAAAAGCTTGTAGTACCTATCTAGGATGACATCCGACACAGGCTCATATTCCTTTAGGAGGCCCAAGCGGAGGAGGAGCACGCGCTTGGCCTTGGCCTCGGAGTCTAACCCGCGGTCCGCTTTGGCAATACGCAAGCTGCAGCGTAGAGTAAAATTTGGCGGGATGCAACGGCCGCGCCAAGTAGCGGGGGCAGGCAGGATCGGGTTAACTAAGGTGCTGATGGAGTCCAGGAAGCCCTGGAGTGGGGCGACGTGGGCGGGGGGGACGCGGCTCGCCCGGATTGGAGGCCACTCGTGGGGATGCGTGCGGGGCGGGGTCCACCACATGCGGACAAGGAGCGGGATCTAGGCCAACAGGGGGCAAATCCTCCTCGCGATTCTCGCACGTGAGAGGGGAGGTGGAGGATGAATCCGAGGCGTGACACACCAATTCCAGCTCAGGCGCAGCAGGGGGACAGACTGGCAGGGGCTGATCGCGGGGACAAGATCAGGCTGGCAGACAATGATCATCTCATGACCAGGATGGAAGGGGCTGCCATTGGGCCGCTCGGCTGAAGTGGGCTTGGAGGGACCGTCCACGAACCGCCTGCCAGGACGGGGTTGGCTGGGGCCAATGGTAAGGAAGCATCCGGAACCGCAGGAGAGACATGCGGCTCAGGCTGACAGGGGGAATCCCGAGCAGAGGCCGGTAGTGGGGCCAGCAGCGGGGTGCGGACAAGGGCCGTTTTGAACCGGTGTCTCCTCGGTCGTGGCGCAGTCAAAAGGCGGGTTGGGCCACGTAAGGCGCAGGGCCAATGGGGCCCGAGCAGCGGGGGGTGACGAAGGGGTGCGGGCCCAGCACACCCTGCCAGCCCCGGTACGGCAGCGGCCGGCGGCGAGAGCCAGCACCGGAGCTGGAAGAGGAGCGGTGGCCGGAGCGATGGCCGGAGCGGCCATTGTCGCGCCATGGCGGGAGCTTGTCTCCGGAGCGGCCAAGGACCCGGGACCTGGGGGGAGCCATGGCTGGGATCATCATCGGCGGCAGGAGTCGTATCGGGCGGCGGCGGGGGGAGGGAAATCGATAATCCTCGTCTCCTCAACGTGGATGGAAACGGGGTAACGGATCAGGGGACGGGCGAAGCGGGAAACACGGTCACGGTCAGCACGGTGGTCGATCATGTCGCAGGCCGGCAAAAGAAGCTCAGAGGAGCGCGGGATGCTATCCGGGTTAGCAGTCCAGGCGAGGAGGCGCAAGATAGACATGTCCTGCCCCGAGCTCGTCTCCGGCGCGAGCTCATCGATGAGGCAGAACGGGGTGAGCAGGAACTCGACGGAGGAGCGCGACCAGGCGTGATCCGGAATGCCGCGGATCGAGATGCGCACACGGAAGCGTGCGGTCACCGGCTCCCCACCGGAGAGGTGGCACCAAGGGCTGAACAGGAGTCGAAAGCGCGGGGCACGGAGGCTTCCAGCCGCGACACGGGCCCGGTCTTCGCGGGAGTGGAAGCGGATGAGGAAGTTGCCAGGGTGATGAAGGTGGACGGAGAACGCGTCCAGACGCAGGCCGAATGACGCACAGAGGGCGCTAGATACCTCGTCGACAGAGATGCCGACACGGTTGCCGGCGACGATGGCAACAAGGGCAGACTGCAGAGCGAGCTCAGCCTCCTCCATCTCCGAGCTCCAGGGCAGGTAGCAGATCACCGACGCCGGGCGCAGGGAAGGGAAGCCGCGCGGGAGGACGGGCCCGAGGGCGCCGAGGCAGACGGGGCGACACGCCCAAAGACAGCAGGTCGGGGCGCCGAGGAAGCGGGCAGGGACGCCGAGGTCGGCGAAGGAGAACGGGGCACGCCGCCCAACGCGGGAGGACTGGCCGAAGCCACCGACGAGGGTAACACGGTCCCGGCCCTGGAAAACGCAGGGCCACTGGGACCGGCCACGCTCGCTTCCGACGACCCAGGCGAGCAGTGGCGGCGTCGCTTGGGGGAGGGCGAGCCCGAAGGGTGGGGACGCGGGGTGGAGCAGAACCTGGCAACATGGCCGTAGTGCTGGCAGCGGCGGCAACGGACATCGCGGCGGCACTGCGAGCGGCGGTGATCCTGGCTCGGGCTGAGGCACCGCGGGTACTCTGCAGGCCGCGGGACGGAGTCACGACGAGGAACGGCACGAGCGCGGCGACCCGGGGCGGGGGGTGCGGACGAGGGCGCCGGTCACGACCCCGGACATCGACCTATCCCTCCTCCGCCGACGGACGCACGGGCTCTTCCACCGGAAGGACGCGATGGATCTCTGAGCGCGGGCGCGGGCAGGGAGGGGCAACCTCCGGGGAAGGCGGCAGGGACGAGGCCAGGGCCTAGGCGTAGGAGGCGGGGAAGGGCGAGCCCGGGGAGCCGGTGGGGCTGGCATCATGCCAGCGGAGCTCCCGGGATCAGCCGTGGCCGGCAGGAGAGGGGGTGGCCATGGGGGCCCGGCATCGGGGACGCCGGAGCGGGAGGGGGTGGACGCCGGGGCCGGAGTGGCCGCCGGCGGTGCTCAAAGCGGACGGCAGAAGGTGGGGCGGGGCGGGGCCTCTCTGGACGGGTTCCAAACGTCGGTGGGAAAAGTATGCCTCCCAAAATGTTTTATCTCTCACTTGGAAGCATGTCACACAACATACATCGCCTGTAGCAGAAAGAATAGCTTGATATTTGTTGGGCACATTGCCATGGAGTGAGACCAAATTATTTCATGCCAGCAAGGCTAGTTGCTTGCAAGCCTTGCAACAGGAGCCGGCAGTTTTGCAGTGGCTGAAGTGAATGGAGTGTGTGACCAGGCGCCCCTCATGTAGCTGTTCAGCAACTGAGGGATTGTTCATGTAGCAGTTCAGCACTTGTGGGTGTTGTCGGAGCATACTCTACTTGCTCGGTTCTGTGTATGTGGTTCCTCCCAAGTTTGTCGTTTTGTTAATTGGCATAGCATATGCTAAGGAATTGAAGCATGAACTTTTATTGTACTAAAATACAATATGATCTTGATTTGGGATCTTTAAATATTCATGATGTGCACCGGCCACACCAACCTCCACCCCCGTAAATAATAGGGACATGCCATCTTCAATTTTAGCTCGATATATATCCATCTAGTTGTCATATGGTCGTCCTTCCTATAGCCTTTTTCCTACTCCACGAGATGTCTAGAATTAAGAGGAGAAGATGAAACAATGACCCTTAAGATATTGGAGCTACACACATAGCATGTTGGGAATAGTAGTCATCTAGGAATATGTTCATTGATGCGGTGTTACTATTGTTGTGATTTACCGAATTACTGCCATCACAGGAGGCGCCACAACTGAATAGATAGTCATGGAGGATGCATCGTTTCTGAAGGACAACAAAGAGCTGCGTGCCGAGAAGACTGGAAGAACACGTACGACTTGCCAGGTTGTTGGTTGTGCAAGGTTTTTGTATCTAGAAAGTTCTGTCTTTCTTCGTTGTAATTTTTCATGGGACGGCGATAGTTGTTTGTTCTTTTTGTCAGCCATTTATTTTTGTAGCAACCGGCAGATGAAGCTAGATGTCAATGTACAGACAGAACAAAGCACATGTAAATGTAGGCCAACTAAAACAGGAAAAAACAAAGTACCACCAATAGCAGAGCATGGATAACATACCAATGATGCAGGAGACAGGAAAGGGGAGCAACAAGCCACCTCACAATAACCTTGTATAGTGCGCACCCATCCAATTGGATTGCCATGCCTCCTCTTCTATTCGTTACCCGGATGATTGAAGAGCTGAAAGAACGAACCACAAGTCCATTTTTCGAAGAAGAAAAAAGCTGCAAATTAGGCCATACCCACACCGAGCTACTGCCTTGTGTTTTATGGCTCCCACTATGCCAAATGAGAACATCGAACCGAAGCATAGCATCACAACTGTTTCAAGCATCATCCTCCAGCAGGACTGGTCATCAATCAGGGTTTATGAACCTCTCGATGAAGAAAGAGTTTCTTAACCCAACCGAACAATCTGGCACCCCAACTCTCATTCCTCAACTATGACCCTCGTTGTACTGCTCGCCAACTGATCTTTACCCAACAGAGGACAGGCAAGCGCCTACAAATGTACAGCAACAAACACAAGAGCGCTAGGTCTGCATCACTGCACATGCTGATGATAGTAGACAAACAATAGATGAAAAATAAATCAACAGCAGACAACACCCGACATCCAGTGGAGAAATGCTCAAATATCCCACTATGACTAGAGTCGGCACTGTTTCAATCAAAAAGAAGGCAAGCAAACTGAGATTCAATACAGTCCTGCAAGGTACAAATCCTTACTAGGGGAGGTCCGAAAATCAAATTCCACCATTTATTATGACAGCGCATACATGTAATTTTGAGTAGTTTCGGCTGCCCACGTGACCAGCCCGTCGAAACACAACAGAACAGGCTGGTCATAAATATGGAAGTCTTGAAAAAAGGGCAGGAACCACAAGGTTCACATGCAGAATAATTGATAATGAATATAGCTAAGAACACCACTGCCACTGCTTAGTCAAAACTCATCTAGTTCTTCAGGCTTCTTAAGTGTCACTTACATCAGAGCTAAGCTATGCATTTCATAAAATGCATAGCTTACTAGTAGTTGGTTAAAACTTCAGTAGAATTGTGATGCTGCTACCTTTCACTTTCAGTACTTAAAACTAGCATACAGAGAGGGCATCTACTTCAGGTGGATCCAGTCATCCGCTATATACTTCAAAAACTATACATCCTTAACAGCATTATATAATTCCAAAAGAAATACCTTATACATAGATCATTTCGTTGTTGACTGGAGATAAACAAGAGGATATCCAAATGCAGAAGTTGCAACACATGTAATATATTCTCAAAGAGAGACGGATTTAGATAAAAAGGCATTAATAATGGTTCAACATAATTTATACATAGAAGACACAAATAATGGTTCAGGGGAACGATCATAATATCCATAGTTAAAGTAGCAGGGTGTTACAACGACATGGGCTGCTAACTGCCATGAATATATACAAGTACACAAATAGAAGCTCCACACTACCTTATCAGGCATCAACAAAAGCTATCACAACTTCATAAATATCAAACCCAAGTCACTGCTGCCCAAATTCAAGACCTAACTCCAATATCATTAGAAAGATGGACAACTGTTAAGCTGCGCTACCCAAGCAAAATATTTAGTGCCCATTTGCCAATGACTCTGAGAACAAGGGAACATATGAAAGAAAAGGAGTCTTCCCCTCCCAGTCAGACCCTTCAACTTGACAATCAGATCCAAGTTGACGTATAAAACGCAGCTCCATAGAATCCGTGTTGTATGACATTAGTGTGTTCTCCACCCCACAGACTATGAAAATCATATTGCGTTCTGGGTGGAATGAGATGACATTGTAATGCTTTTGAAACGACGAATACTCTGCCCCAAACAGTTCCAAGTTGCTGACTTTCTGCTTCAAGGTCCAGTTCCGTCTATTGTAATCCTGAAGAACCCAGACTGATAGTTCAGAACCACGAGCACCAGTACTGTTTGCGAAATACAGCTTCCTCTGTGCTGGAAAAACATCATTGATAAAATCATCATCATAGTATGGTTTCTTAGGAATATCAGTGATCCACGAAATATTTCCTTCAACGTCAGCAGCTACTATTAAGTTATCAAAGGCAGCCAAATGCAGGACCCCATTCAGAAAAACGCTTCTCGAATTCCAAGGTACTGCAAATGAATCATCACGATGCACGATGTGCGGTGTGACCGTCCATACTCCAGCTTTGGACGAGTAGACCGCCAATGCATTGATGTGTTTAATTAAGGCATCTGCTGTCATCCTCATATTCAAGCCAGGTCTCATCAATTATGAATTCGAACACATGAAAGTGGGAGGAGACCAAAGTCTCCTCTGCTTCCCCTCTCCTTGTCGTGGATCAATGGAGCAGAGGAGACGGCGGTGGTGCACACCTGTGCGTCGCGGGTAGCATGTTCGAGAGCAGTGGGGGCTGCGGACCGTCATGGAATCCGTCGTCGTGAACATGGTCGTGGTTTGGACGACCGTGGCTGGCAGCGACTGGGATAGGCAGGGGCGAGGTGCGCGTCGTCCCAGAGGAGAAGGAAAGAAAAGGGAGGAGGAAGGAGATGGTACACGTGGCAGCGGTGGTCGCCGGCTCTTCAGCGAACCTGTCGTGGACGCCGAGCTCTTCACTGAAGCCGCCGGGACGTCGGAGCCGAGCGAGGGGCTGGACATGCAGGTGGCGGATCCGACGCGCGCTCGCTCCGCCGTGGCCCTGCCATCTGCCAGAAGCAGCGCAAGTGCGACTGCTGCTCGCGGCCTTGAAGGCCGGCGGCGCGACCAGGCCCTGTTGTGGTGTCCACAAGGGGAGGGCCTGATTGCGTTTTTCTTTTAGATGTAGGGGTATGTGTGTTAATTTGTTGCCAAATCAGCTCCTTACATTCCGGCCCCACTTGTCAGAAAGTGATTAAACGGGCTAAATCACCTGATTAGTGCTTTTTGCAAAAAGTTTACTGAATGCACGGTGATTTTTGTAAATGATTAGGAACCAGGTGGTTTTCTGCATAAGGAGCCCGAAATGTGGTGGTTTTATGCAATTAACTCTCTTGGCAAGAATGAGAGGACGGGAGAGTCATCTTTTCCTGAGACGTTGGTGAAATAGCAAACCCCCTTGACCTCATAGAAGAATCCGGCGAGGGACTGTGGCATCTTCTTGCGGTGGTCAGGGTGGGAGAAGAGGTCGCGCCAGGGCGTGGAGACGCACTTGCAGCAGCAGGTGGACTTGTACGGAACACGCGAGATGATCTCCACGAGGAGGTCGTCGGTGAGGTTGGCCGTCGGGTCACTCCCCTCCACAGCCTTCTCCTTCTTGGAGTCCCCCGCCATGGTCGTCCGTGGAGATAAGGAGGTCGCAATCTGCATAGATCGGGAAACGGAGGGAAAAAAATTAGAGATCCATCCCGGATGTGAGGGGAGCTTGAGGGAAGAGAGGGTTTACCAGGTGCTTGCTGCCCGAACTCCGAAGCGAAGAGCGGCGAGAACGTCAGCAGCTATCTGCCATCTGCGCCGGCGAGGGAGGGTCTGGGTATGCGCAGTTGCAAGATACGGCCAGTGAAAGACTCGACAGCGGCGACGCTTTGCGTCATTTTCCCTCCCAGGGCATTGTCGTGGAGCTTAGGTGTTTAGGGGACTATGTAGCGTTGTACTCAGTTTTCCCAATGCTTTCTTTCGGCAGCGTAGTCATAGTTCTGCGTGATCCAGCTATCTTGGGATCGACATTTTTTGAGGGCTGCCTCACCATTTTGTATCATTCGGCCGTCTAGTTGGTTCAATGATTGCATTTTATATAAAGCGGAGCCAAAGCCTATTCCGAGAGACAGTCGGTACTATGGTCTCGCTCGACCCAATCGACAGATCGCGACATCAGCACATGCTCACCCCTCACTCAAAAGCTCAATCATTGCACATATTGAACTATATCAATTAGAGGTGGACATCGTGGTGACACGTGCGCGAGCTGCAAGCATGTCGATCATGATAGCTGATAGCGAGTGCAGTCTGACCATGGTGTTGGTTTGTGTTCAAGTACAAGTGGATCAACTGGGGTTCCACATTTCAAAGAAAAAAGAGATTTTTTGGATATTTTGTTTGGTATCGAAATATTTTTTACCTTCAAATGTTCACCAACATTTGAGCGATTAAATACAATTTTGATTTTGATCAAAATTCATTCAAAATCGATGGGATTTACATGAAATAAACTTTATCTTTTGATTTCATGGATATTTGTTGTGGTCCAAAACAATGGTCTTACCAAAAATTTAAACCCTAGGGTCAACTCCATCGGGCGCTCCATTGTCCAACAGTCCTGCTACGGCTACTACACACAAATAAGAAATATCATGAGGCATTCTGTTTTTACAAAACAAATTCAAATATATTGGCTTCTACCGCATCCTCCCAATCCCCTCCCCAGAACCACAACCTCTCTGTGGGATTAAGCTTCCTCCTCCAACTCTTCACCTCAAAAAATTTAATCACATTTACAATTCTTTTCACTAAAAGATTCAGCGATAATGGAATTAAAGCATGAATTTTCATTGTACTAAAAGGAAGTATGGCATTCATATGGGCTTTGAAAATATTTAGTGTGCACCAACCATACCAACTCCATTGTATTGTACTCCCTCCGTAAACTAATATAAGAGCGTTTAGAATACTAAAATAGTGATCTAAATGTTCTTATATTAGTTTACAGAGGGAGTAAATATTAAGGACGCAAGCCCTCAATCTGAGCTCAATATATATCAATCTAGTTGTATAGTTTCATTTCTATGGCATATCGCCTACACCATCTGTACTTAAGAGGAAGAGTAATCAGTGTGACTTACGACCTAGGAGTTAGACACATACAACATGTTGGGAATAGTAGGCATGCAGAAATAGTAGACACATTGCTCTCCCATAGTTTGGTTTTCTGCACCACCGGCTCCCATGCCTTGGTTTCTAGCAACACCAACTCCTGCGTAAGGTTCTCGCACCAACATGTCATCTAGGAGAGAGCCAGGGTTGGATATCCGGTGTTTCCATGGAGGAGCGGGTGACAAAGTTCGCGAGAGAGTTGGGGCTACACAATAACTGGCTTGGATGAACGAGGTTGCAGGTTCCACGCATGGAGGTGGAGGGTTAGGAATAACTACTGGCAATAGCACGAGCAAGTAGGTCACTGGTAGGCAAGCTCGACGTAGTACTTGTAGGTCATTTATTTACTGTTGTGACATTTCAGCTGGGACTGAGTGAGCGTAGTACCGATGAACGGTTACAGTTCGGATTGGCTAGCGTTGATACGGAGCAAGGGAGGACATGCCATTTGTTGCGTCCGTGCTATATTGTCTAGCTTCTTGTGTCTTGTGTAGGAACCAATCATATGTAGTCCCTTCGAATCCCAAAGGAAGGCGTACTTTGACTGCCGAAATTCTTGCTTTAACCGTAATTCTTTCGTACAATGGTCATAAATCATAATCAAGTGAAAGTGCTTTTGAGTACGAACCTATTGATGTCTATTTTGTGCAATATAAACAACATATTATTTGACTCGTTGATGGTCAAAGCACAAGTTTAACAAGTCAAACTACGTCATCTTTGAGCGGGAGGAAGTATTTGGCAATGTTTGCGACACGTAGTCACGCACGTCACAGAATACATGACAAGAGAAAATGAAAGGGCGTAGTGAAAATCAACGTGCGTACACCAGCATCGTGTTGCAATACAACATGTCTGAAAGTAAGGATGAACGAGCAAGTGTGAAAAGCAAATGAGAAATTTGCTCCTAGACACTATCCCGGTCGGATAAAACATAATGCACTCTCTTTTATGGAGTAAGAACCCCACCGCCACCAGCTGCTCCCCCTATGCTACACTATGCCCCTCTTGTTGTCAATCTTTTCTCCCAAGAAACATGAGGTGGCCGGAGTATGGCTGGACCTGCACCAGAACATGACACCTCCCATGTCCATGTTGCTGTGTTTATTGTTTCTGGACAATATGCATTATCGGGCACGCAAACAATTTTGCATCTTGCTTTGTTTATGATCATAGATCATACAGTGCGCTATTCTACACTTGTTTAGGATCAGTACATATAGACATTCACTCTTTTCCATCGTTTCAGCCTTGCATGTGATTCGCCTCATACCAGATTGGATGTAAGTACCACATCCGATTGGATCTAGCCGGAGATCTGACCCCGGCTTGGGCAGCGAGATAACACCGGCCTGCTAAAAACCATCTGGTCCAGCACCTGCTCACCTGTTACACCCAAGAACCCTGTTGCCGGTGCACACATACATCCTGGTGCCACCTGCATCAGCGGCAAGAGCAGTCCCGAACGCAGGCCTGCCCAGCCCAGATCTGGCCCGACCAAGCACCCCCAGCTCCTTCGCTGCTCGATGAGACTCCAGGACGCAATGAACCCCGTGGCGCACAGGGGTCCTCCCACCTCCACCCACTTCCCAGCAGTCCCGCCCGCATCAGAGGAGCCCTGGTGCCCTGGCACCACCTTCAATGGGGCCAGCCCAGACTTCGCCATGATCACCCTCCATCGGCTCCGCGATAAGGATGGGGAGGAGGAGCTTACAACAACCACACCAATCATGGAATTGAAACGTGAATTTAGATATACATTTTTATTGCACTAATAGACAGTATGATCTTGATTTGCGATCTTTAAATATTTATGATGTGCATCCACCACACCAACCTCTTAGCTCGATATATATATCCATTTAGTTGTAGTATGGTCTTCTTCCTATGCCCTTCGGCCTACGCCATCTCTCGGATGTCAAGACTTAAGAGGAAGAGGAAGCAATGGCATTTAGGATCTAGGAGTTACACACACAGCGTGTTGGGAATAGAAGGCATCCAGGAATATTACGGCCGTCATGAGAGGCACCGCAGCTATACAGGTAGTTGCTCGTGGAGGATGCATCGCTTCTCGAGGAGGGAAAGAGCTGCACCCCGAGAAGACTAGAAGACAACACGCGACTTGCCGTGTTGTTGGCTCTGCAAGGCATCTCTGTCTGGAAGTGTTGTCCATGAGGATCGTGTTGTTTGTTCATTTGTCAGCCTTTTATTTTTCTGGCTGACCGATGAAGCTGCTACCAATGTAGAGACAAAACAATGCCCATGTGAATTATAGGCAAACTAAAACAAAAATATTTAAAAAGAAAACGTAAAACTGACCACTAATAGCATGGCATGCACATCATACCCAATGGTGGAGCTACAGAGTTTGGAGGGACAACCACATCCACCCACAAACGTGACATATCTTAGCAACAGAACTGAAAAATCAAGCAATAACTCTAGTCCGAAGACACAGCAGAGACACGAGATTAGCGGTGATAAACACATTGACAAGATGTTGTGGTGATGTAAACAAAGTGTACTGTATTTGCCGAAAGGAAGGACGAACCCCTGCCCTCATGCGTCAGCACATCACGCCCAACCAAATAAACAAAATCCATAACCAAAGCTATTGTAGAAACAGGGAAGGCATGCTCCATAATCCTCTACCAACAAACATTGACTACATTGAATCCTGGGACCCCACCCCCTTCCCCGGCCCTCGGTCCAATGGATCGCATCTCCAGACCGAAATGATAGGAAAACATGGAGTCGAGCATGATCAAACGGTCGTTAGACGCAACGCCGCCCCTGGAAGCCTCAAACCAACACACATGCCATGGGTGCATCCACAACAACAAAAGAGTGTGGTCAGTACGTACCTCACGTGCACCGCCCACCATCATGGTTCTCTCACACTCTCCATGTATGTAACATTGCGCGCGCAACACCAAGAACCAAATGCCCAAACAATCCAAACCAGCTGGACCGTGCAGTGGACCTAAGCAAAAGCAATCCACAGCCAAGAGCAGCTTCAATGAACGCTCCAGCTTGCTACAGCCAACTCGGATGGATTAAGAGCTCTGGCACGACACCATCAATATTGAAAACTGGGTGATTTCCCCACGCGTTGCTGCAGGATTTGAAAAAAATAACCCAGATCAAAAGTTATTATTATCAAAAAAAATTGTGTGTGAACAAAGAATATGCATGTACACGGATTTTTGGAGATAAAACAATTAAATTGGGTATACATGTGCTACAAACTAGTTTTTAGTGGATGATGATGCGGCACATTTGATGATGTGATGGGCTACATGTTGAAAGAATTGGACTTAAGGGACCAACTATTTAGGTTAGATTAAAAGTACCGGTGGCGGTGGCACTACAGGCCGAAGTTACAATCATCTGGATATACATTTCACGGCAAGTCCCCACGCCACCCAGCCCAACAGCCGACGGGGAAGCGTCTACCAATGTACAACATCAACACACGAGTGCAAGGTTTGCATGATCGCGTGCTTTGATGATGGTACACAACAGTGAATGAGAAATACATCAACAGCGGAACAACAACTAACATCCTACTTCCTACAGGTGATGTATTCAGATATTCCACCTTATGACTAGAGTCAGCACTCTTCCAATCAAAAAGCAGGCAAGCAAATTGACGTTCTATATAGTGCTACAAGGTCAAAATCTTTAAAAGGGTAAAAAAGGCAGCCCAGTGCACGTAGCTTCACTTGTGCAGTATCCAGAGAAGGGTCCGACCACTTCAATCGGAATCCTTAATAAAGGCATCCGTAAATTAACTTCAACCATTTATTATGACGGTGCATACATGTCATTTTGATTAGTTTGGGCTGCCCAGGTGACAGGCAAAAAGCCAGCCAGTCAGCGAATTAACCAGACAGGACGGGCCTGCGCTCTCTCTCTCTCGCATTCTCTCAGACGAATGTGAAAGAAGCAGCATACTGGACACAAGATTTTTTTTTCCGGTGACAAACATCTCGCCGGACAAACGTACGGCGCCTTTCTTTTCTTCAGCACAAACTGTGTGGCACCGACCTCCTACAACCAGCAGCACTCGCGGAAGTTTATGCATGGGCGCAGACGAGTTTTACAAGAGTTTTACAGGCTGGACTGAGGTGGGATGTGTTGATTGGCGATTAAGATGAAGTGGGCCCCACCCTGAAAATCAGGGGGGAGAGATTAGTGAGGAGAGAGATCAGTCCGTTAAACCTTGTAAAAAGTCTCTGTACGCTTGCGCGCGCGACGCCGGCCTGCCCAACAGCTTGCTGGATGCATGCACGTTACACGCACGCGCTGCACACCCACTAGCTTATCCATGCAACCAGCTGTAGTCAGCCACGCACACACACACATCCAGCTAACTATAACTAACAACCTGGTGCATGTCAAGATTACTACTAACATGACCGCCGGGTCGCTCCCCTCCACGCCCTCCTGATTGTTGGAGCCCCGCTCCATGGCCGTCCGTGGAGACGAGGAGCCCATACCTTGCACAGACCGAGAGACGCAGGGGGAAAATCAGAGATCCATCCCGGCAATGAGGAGAGCGTGGGGGAAGAGAGGATCTACCAGGTGTTTATTGTGCGAACTGCGAAGCAAAGAGCGGCGAGAGCGTCAGCTGCCATCTACGCCGGCAAGCGAGGGTGTGGGTGTGCGCAGATGCGAGATGCGGCGGAGCTCGGAAGTCAGTGACGACGGGAGTGAAGGTTGGGCCTGTGACATTTTCCTTTCTTGCTGGAATGGGCCGCGTGAGTCCAAATGCTCCACTACCCCTAAAAAATACAACAAGTACATTTCTTTTTTTCATGGTAATACGTGTCTCATTCATATCATAAAGAACAAAGTACAAACCACGTAAAGACCGACATGACAAAAGAGCTTGAACATACTAGTTTTCTAATCCATCCCCAGACATTGTACCGATGGCCTCGTCAGGAAAGGATCCGAAGAATCTTTATTCAGCGTCGTCATCGTCGCTTTCGAAGCCAAGACGATGAACAGCCTAAAAACCTAGACTACAAGGAAGTAAAAACGATCCACGCGCGTGGATCCGGCGACCCCCCTCACCACCGACGACCGAGGTCGCCGGCGGAGGGGAGCCGCCGGAGGACGGCGCTGAAAGATGGCCTCTCCTGACGGCGGCTAGGGTTTCAACCACCAGGACCAGAGAAAAACGATCTATAGGTCAACCAAAGAATGTACATTTCTAATGAAGCAAATTGCACTAACATGGACCTGGAATGAACATGTCGTGTACGATCATTGGGCACGTACGTAGCTCACCCTTGATCACAGGATGACGATCACAACTCTTCTGAACAACCATCTCTGCAACATCTTCACCCCCACTTTTCCATACCTCCTCATCCACTATGCGCTCTATTTGCATAGCCACCATGTTGAATCCCTGATCGTCGTTCGGCCCGTGCCCCACCATCCGTTGCCATTGCCCTGCCAATCAGCATGTGCGGCAGTGATGATGCAAGCGACATTGAGGAAGCTTGTCAGGCCCGCAGGTGAGCCACGGGCGATGGTAACCTCCGACGTGTACAAGTGTGACATGCCTTCGGTGGTGCAGCCGAACGAATCGCAAAAATTAAAACTTGCCCTGTCGAAAATTGTCTATGATGCTGCCTTGAGTGGCATTCCAACCACGGAGTCGCCACGAGGAGGAGGTGCAATGGCTTAACAGTGAATAGTAAGGCAGGTCAAAAGATGCTATACCAGATTATTATTTTTGAAAATGCTATCCCAGATCTTGAGATGAAGAACAACATGCATGACAGGAAGTCAATGAAACTGAACTTGAGACCAGTGTCTCACCTTTGATGTATTTTAAGAGAATAGGCTTTCAAGCCTTGTAACAGGGGCCGAGCACTAGCACGTTTATGCTACGGTTTTGGGTTGTAGTTTTTTCTTTCTTTCTTACTGTACAGCCTAACATATATTTTACTTTAAAACCAGTGGGGAAACCTACTGTTCCCAAAATACTGAAACACATTTTCTATCTATTCTTTTTACTAGAAGCTACAACGAACATTGAATTAAATCATGCGATTTGATGAGAATTTCGATTGTACTAAAAGAAAGTATGGTCTTCATATGGGCAGTGGCTTTGTAATATTTAATAGGCACCCACCACACAAACTCGAATCTCATATTGTAAATATTAGGATGCACTGACTTCAATCTTAGCTCAATATATACACATCTAATTGTCGTATAGTATTCTTCCTATGGCATGTCGCTTACACCATCTCTCAAATGTCGATACCTAAGAGAAATAATAGAAAGCAATGACACCTAAGATCTATGAGTTACACACATACATTGTGTTTGGAATAGTAGGCATCCAGGAATAGTATGCACCTTTTTATCCAAATCCTTGGTTTCACTCAACACCAACCCCTACCGCCTACGCCTCTGTGCCGGGTGGAACCGAGTCGTCCAGGAGGGAGCTAGGGCTTGGTACGGACAACATCGCCATCCACAGCTCGACAAAGTACTAGTGCCCAAACTGAGCATGTCAACGCCAAGCATCGTAGACACGGTCCACGAGAGGCATACAGGATGCACGGGGTGAAAGAAGAGCTTGTAGAGGCGATTTAGTGGTCGGGTTACCTCGATAAGCAACCGGTTGTGCTAGTCACGCACGATGAGCACCACATGGTGAGAAGGATGTGAAAGAGTTTGCGCGAAAGAGTTGGGGTTGCATGATAACTCGCCTAGTCAAAGGAGGTTGCAGGTGTGACGCACGACCATAGGGGTTAGGAATAACTATTAGGATCAGAACGAGCAAGTAGGTTGCTGGTAGGCGGTCTGGCGGTACTTGTACGTCATTTACTTACCATTGTGTAATCTTGGCCGACAGTGAGTGAGATGGCAGTGTAGGTTGCGCAATTGTGGTAGCAGCTGGAAGATATAGTCCGGGTTAGCTCGCATGGATGGGGAGCAAGGCTACACACAACTTTTGTGGCGTCCGTGCTATCATGTCTTTTCAACCGTGTGTCACGTTAGAATCATCATATGTACTTCATTCGACTTAAAAAAGAAGGTGTATTTTCACTGCCCAAATTCAAGCTTTTTTTATTAACGTATCGCCGGAAATCGTGAAATAGATACAGGAATAATGTAAGCACCATTTGAACCTTGATGTGCTGGGGATAACACTGTTCCTCTAACCTTCTAATCACAAGTTGGTTCGCCCCAAATTTAAGCTTTGACCATACTCCTTCCATAGAATATTTAGTCAATGGGCATAAAATCAGAATCACGCAAAAGTGCTTTTGTGTACCAATCTAACCGTGTCTATTTTTTAACACAAATGACATTATTTGACTAATTGATGGCCAAAGCACGAAATTAGCATGTGAAACTATAATTTATTTCTGAGTTCAGTATTGTTCTTTTGTGACAATAATAAGATTTTATTCCTCAAATAGTCGATAGCGTTTACATGTAAATAAGAAATAAAGTTAGGAATTGAACACATGAGGAAAGAAAATGAATGGGCGTACAAACATGTGAGAGGAAGATTTGAACAACCAGAGCAAACATTAATGCACGGTGTGCTCCACTTCGGTGTCGACTCTCTTGTTTCGAGACAAGTAGTGCTTGACCTGCATATCTCAGACAAGACGGCGAACAACCCCACCGCCAGCGGCTGCTCTCGCTGTGCTACGCAATTTATTTATTTTGGAAAAGGAGATTAAGTTTCTGGTCTCTGCATCAATCGATGCATACAGCCATATTATTTACTATTCAATATAGGTCTAATAAGAACAAATATCAAGTCATCCGAAGTCACCACTCACACCTACAAAACTCGATATTGTGGAATGCTCTCACACCCCTATCTAAGCCGGTGCTGTCACCGGTCCATTCACATAATGTATCGGAACCCACAGCCGATGCAGTAGACCTAAAGCATACCCCACATGCACACATTTTAGATGCCGCCATCATCATCGAACCGCTGACCCATCTCCAGAAGAGAGATCTGCATCATCCTTGCCAGTCCGTCCATCCGTCGACGCCACCACGGCGTCCAACTGCGCCGCTGCCCCGCGCTCGTCCATCCAGACGCGAAGATTCTGGAAGATCTGTCGTGCGTAGCACTTGCCGACCAGGCATGACACAGCGTAGCACCTGTCGCCCAGGCATGACTTGACATCTCCACCGAAAGCTCTATGCAAGACGAAGCCGCTCCACCTCATGCCTCTGTCTTCCAGCACTGCTCCACAAACAATGCTCCCAAGAGAGAAAACGACACTGCAGTACTGCCATCGTCCGATCTGGAAGACCAGATCTTAAGGTTTTCCTCATAGCAGCATGAATGGGTTGACAGTAGTTACACGATGATGCATTCATCAAGGTAACGACACATAACACCTCTGTCGCCTGCCATCGGCTCGGTTTTCACCGGCAATTATGTCCTCCCGACTCGCAGCCGGAACTAGATGACAGATCTCGAGATCTAACCATCCAGCCTCATGCCGACCACCTTCGACGAAGGAGATAGCCACCACCCTCAACAGCACCGGTAAGATCAGATCTACCGGGAGGCACCGCCGACCAGTCAAACATAGCCACATCCCCACCTGAGCCGCCCTTCCCACGAAGTCGCCGGAGCAGCACCGAACTGCCGGGAAAGACGAAGGACGATCTCGCGCTGCCGGTCCCTCTGGTCCGCGGGGCTGCAGTCTAGATCCCCGCCATCCCCATCACCGGCGGTGCCCGGGATTAGCCGGCGCACGTCTCTAGGGACGACATGGTGGAGGAGAGGGGGAGGGAGCGCCGGTCGGGGCGCTGCGGGTGGCCCCCTGATCGTCCTGGAGGGAGCCGTAGAGCGATACGACGGGGAGGTAGCAATCCTACGGCGGCAACCTATGGATGTGGACTGACAAGGAGGTTGTAGCCTCCATATGGTTATGCTCACCCCCCTGTCGATCTTTTTTCCCGACAAAAAGTTTGCTTTTTCGTGAAACTCCCGACAAAGAGGTTGTAGCCTCCATATGGTTCCCCGGCTGGCGAGAGAGATAAGACGTCACATCCCATGTCCATGTTCTTGCATTTTTAATGCATTACCGTACACTCAAGCTTCTTTGCATGTTATTAGTAAACTGGCAGAGGGTGTACTACACGCTATTCTAAACTTTTTCAGGATCATTACATATAGAGAGAATTCCTTATTTAACACTACCCTAAAATATGATGCCCTATTTGACACTGAAAAAATATTTCTTTCCTATCTAACTTCAACTTTAAATTTTGTTTCCAATATAACACTTTCATCCATTTTCTGAGGTAACAGTGTTAAATGGCACATGAAATGACATTTTTGCCCTCAAACATCTATTTGATCTTTTTTTTTGCGGGGTATCTATCTGATCATTAGCTGCGGGCGCGGCCTCTCCTTTCTCTTGTATCTCTCTGGGTCCGCCCTCTCCTTTCCCTTGTATATCTTCTGATGTTTTTTTTGCGGGGATATATCTTCTGATGTTTGTGCGTGAGTTCTCCCTGGATGCTTGGTGCGTGTATGATGGGTGCGTGAGTTCCCCTTGCGATGCCTGCGTATGAGTAGGTCAGACGCATCGCAGCAGTCCGGATATTCTGGATCGTTGGTGCCTTTCCTTGCCCCATGACCAAGTTGATCGGCTCCTTGTCAACACGCCTGGAAATAAAGAATTTCTTTAATGATCGGCTCCTTGTCAACACGCCTGGAAATAAAAAAATTCTTTAACCATACATACACAGGTTTATAAGTATTCAGGTATATATACATGTGTGCTTGCCTGTACGCGCGTGGATATTCGAGTATGTATACGTGTGTCTTCGGCCGCCGCAGGTATTCAGGTATGTAGAGACGGTAAGTATCGAATGGCCATGATCATGTCATCACCGTGTACTTGCTCACAATGCATCCATGGATGGGTACGTGAAGGTGCACCCACATGCATGAATGAGTCACTAACTAATGTGCCAGTACACGCGTGTGTGCTTGACGTTGTTGTTGATTTTTTCTTCTTTTTCTACAACTCCAAGTATAAGTATTTTGACATAGTTCCGTACAAAACCACTTCAAACAAAAAAACACAGAGGCATGGGAAAGAGGAGTAAAAAAATATCATATACTAGTTACAGGGGTAATATTGTCATTTCATTTGCAAGTTAACACTGTTAGCTCACAAAATGGATGGAAGTGTTATATTGGGAACAAAGTTAGAGTCCGGGTTAGATAGGGAAGAAATATTTTATCAGTGTTAAATAGGGAAGATGATTTTAAAATAGTGTTATATAAGGAATTCTTTCTTACATATAAGACGTTCACTCTTTTTCATCATTTCAACCATGCGATGCTCCACATCCTGGATAAAATGCAACACTCGTTGAATTGATTGGCATTTACACTTCAATCTTTTTTTAATTAAAGATAAGTATAAACAACCATCAAATTGAAGTGCCCGCTCGCACCATCTCTTGGAAATGAAGACTTAAGATGAAGATCAAGCAATGGCACCTAGGATGGGCTTAACCCCCTTTTCCCCTCTCCCTCCCGCGACGCTCCCACGGGCGTCCGGGGGGCAACCCTAGCATGCGCCGCCGCCGGTCCCTCCCTCCTCCTCTCCCCCCTCCCTCGCCGCCGCCAGAGGGCGCCAGCGGGCGAAGCCCGCTCGTTGCTGGCGGCGGCGGGGCCTTCTCGTCTCCGCCCGTGGGGGTTTCGGCGCGGGCCTGACTCCTCCGGCCGGATGCGGCAACTCGGCAGCGCGCCAGCGTGGGCCGCCGACGACGCATGACGGCGATGTGACAGGCGGCGCGGCGGTGGTGCGGGCTCGAGGTTGGTGGCGGCGGCTGCGTCACGGCGTCTCGTCCAGATCCGCTTCTGGCGCCGCAGGTCGTGGGCGACCTGGGCCGCGGTTGGCCTTCCTCGCCA
>NC_041385.1:762616928-762647332 GCF_002162155.2 Triticum dicoccoides
CCGACACACGGCGTGGGAGAGTCCCCTGGTGGCCATCATTGGACACGGCAGCAGGCTCTGCTCCCTCCTCTCCGGTGATGGGCTTCTGCCGTGGCCGTGCTCGGGGCCGGACCTTGGCAGGGTGGGGCGAAACAGTGGTTTCGGGGGGGAAGGCAGTTGGAGGGATGGGAGCTCCATGCCGAGCTGCCCGTCCCCGGCACTGTGTTGTCGCAGGTAGTGGTCGCGGGCCACCCCTCCCCCTTCCCCGTCCCCATCTCTGTTTGTTATCGGTTCCGACATTGTTCGGCGGGTTTGCTGGTGGTCTCGGAGGAGGTTGTGGTGCAGATTTCTCAAAGCCTCGACCTTTGGTGGTTCTCGGGGCGGTCTGGATGCAGGGCGGCGGCTCTAGAGGTGGGAGGCGTGTTGGTCGTGGGCTGACGGCATGGCTCGGGTGTGGGCGCGAAGCCATGGTCGCTTGGGCGTCATGGGTGCGGGTGGTTGGCGGAGTGAGGTTGCGACGGAGGGGTAGGAGCACCGGGGTTCATCACTCGCCCAGTCCCGTTACAGGCCGAAGGAGGCGGCGTCCGTGGATGTCGTTCTCCTTCTTGCAGGCTCTGTCATGGAGCTCCCATTGCCTTCATGTCACTCCGGGTGAAAACCTGATCTTCGGGATCAGACGGTGACGGCTTCCTACAGTTGTTTTCCCTCTTGAGGGCACCGTCTTGGAGTCCTCGCTCCGGCTTTGTCCGTCTCATTACCCCTTGGTGGATTGCTCATCTTCATGGTGGTCTTCGGTTTATCATTAGGGTGCTTAGTCGTCGTTGGGGTGTTGTTTTCGGTGCTCGACACCTTTGTATCTCACCTTGGGTGTGTGCGTTGAGTGTGGTGGTGGCGTGCGTTTGTATCTTCATACTTGATGTTGTGGTGATGGTGCTTTATATATAAAGCGGGGGAAACCCATTTTTCTTAATGGCACCTAGGATCTAGGAGTTACCCATGTATAGCGTCTTTTTTTTTGCGGAATCAAAGCTTGTATTACTCAATCAAGGTGTTCTTACAATCGAGGGTAACAATGTTCATCACCTCATCCGGGCCAGCCCTAAGCCAGGTCATGGTCCTTCCTTGAGATCTAGCAAACAATGCTAATCTATCACTAGCTTTATTTTGAGTTCTAACAACATGAGTAATACAAGTTTGTCTAAGTGACAATAAGTACTTTATCTCCTTGACGACGGATGCATAGATTGATCGATCAACAGCTTCACATGAAATCATAGTAGCAGCCTCTAATGAATCCAGCTCCACCACTATAGGAAGATCACTGCGTTGAAGTGCCAATGAAATGCCTTCCATACATGCACATAGTTCGGTCTCCAGGGCATCTCTACAGGAGTACAAAGCCCTGCATGAAGAGAAAATAACACCTCCACGGTGATCATGTAGGATCATTCCAGCTCCTGCAAGCTCAGTCGCAACAAAAGAACCATCTGTGTTCAGCTTAACCCACCCCCGAGCCGGGGGATACCATCCCTTCTCTTCCGGGACATTAGAGCTGGTATCATCTGCACTCGGTTTTTCATATACTGTAGGAGACTTGCCTTTTGTTGGGTCCGCCCGAGGGTTCAGCTTGATCCCAATTAAAGTATCCAAGTAGCTTCGGAGAAACCATACTGAAACCTCCATAGGCGGAGCAGGCTTGCAATGCACCAACTCATTCCGGACAAACCAACTTCTCCAAAAAATCATCATGATCATCATTCGCCCCACATCGTTCAGCGGCGCTAGTACATGGAGAAGCCACTGTTGGGGAACGTAGCAGAAATTCAAAATTTTCCTACGTGTCACCAAGATCTATCTATGGAGAGACTAGCAACGAGGGGAAGGAGAGTGCATCTACATACCCTTGTAGATCGCTAAGCGGAAGCGTTCAAGTGAACGGGGTTGATGAAGTCGTACTCGTCGTGATTCAAATCACCGATGATCAAGTGCCGAACGCACGGCACCTCCGCGTTCAACACACGTACAGCCCGATGACGTCTCCCATGCCTTGATCCAGCAAGGAGAGAGGGAGAGGTTGAGGAAGACTCCATCCAACAGCAGCACAACGGCGTGGTGGTGATGGAGGAGCGTGGCTAGAAGAGGAGGAAGAAGAGACGCAGGGCTGCACCAACGAGAGATTGAATCGCGTGTTATGGGCAGCCCCATGCCTCAATATATATAGGGGAGAGGGAGGAGGGTGCGCCCCCTCTAGGGTTCCCACCCCTAGGGGGGGCGGCAGCCCTAGATGGCAAAGGGGGTGGCGGCCAAGAGGGGAGAGGAGAGGGAGGCGCACCAATATGGGCCCTAAGGCCCATATCCCCTTAGGGTTTGCCCCCTTTCCACCTCTTAGGCGCCATGGGCCCTTGTGGGAGGCGCACCAGCGCACTAAGGGGCTGGTCCCTCACCACTCTTTGCCCATGCAAGCCTCCGGGGTTGGTGGCCCCACTTGGTGGACCCCCGGGACCCTCCCGGTGGTCCCAGTACGTTACCGATAAACCCCGAAACTCTTTCGGTGACCAAAACAGGACTTCCCATATATAAATCTTTACCTCCGGACCATTCCGGAACTCCTCATGACGTCCGGGATCTCATCCGGGACTCCGAACAACATTCGGTAACCACATACAAACTTCCTTTATAACCCTAGCGTCATCGAACCTTAAAGTGTGTAGACCCTACGGGTTCGGGAGACATGCAGACATGACCGAGACGTTCTCTGGTCAATAACCAACAGCGGGATCTGGATACCCATGATGGCTCCCACATGTTCCACGATGATCTCATCGGATGAACCACGATGTCAAGGACTTAATCAATCCCGTATACAATTCCCTTTGTCTATCGGTATGTTACTTGCCCGAGACTCGATCGTCGGTATCCAATACCTTGTTCAATCTCGTTACCGGCAAGTCACTTTACTCGTTCCGTAACACATCATCTCGTGATCAACTCCTTGGTCACATTGCGCATATGATGATGTCCTACCGAGTGGGCCCAGAGATACCTCTCCGTTTACACGGAGTGACAAATCCCACTCTCGATCCGCATAAAACAATAGATACTTTCGGAGATACCTGTAGTGCACCTTTATAGTCACCCAGTTACGTTGTGACGTTTGATACACCCAAAGCACTCCTACGGTATCCAGGAGTTACACGCTCTCATGGTCGAAGGAAGAGATACTTGACATTGGCAAAGCTCTAGCAAATGAACTACATGATCTTTTGTGCTAGGCTTAGGATTGGGTCTTGTCCATCACATCATTCTCCTAATGATGTGATCCCGTTATCAACGACATCCAATGTCCATAGCCAGGAAACCATGACTATCTGTTGATCACAACGAGCTAGTCAACTAGAGGCTCACTAGGGACATATTGTGGTCTATGTATTCACACGTGTATTACGATTTCCGGATAATACAGTTATAGCATGAATAAAAGACTATTATCATGAACAAAGAAATATAATAATAACACTTTTATTATTGCCTCTAGGGCATATTTCCAACAGCCACTCCTTTCCGTTATTTTGTATAGACTCAATCTCTGGAATCATCCATACCTTGCTCATGGAGATGTACAGGTCCCGGCCGAGCTGGCAGTTAACCAAAGGATGGAAATTGTCCTCCTCTTCCACCCCACAAACTGGGCACCTGCTGACTACCTCGAGGCCAATCTTCTTCTTCTTCTTCTGCCAAGTTGGAAGCGAGTTGGTGGCAAGCCTCCAAGCAAAGTTCTTCATCGCCGGTGGCGCCCAGCTTTTCCATATGAAATCCCAGCATTTCCTATGTCCAGAAGGAGACAAACTTGATGATACATCATTGCTGCGGTGTGCCTCCTCAAAAGCCATAGTATAAGCCGATTTTGCAGTGAACACACCATATTTCCCAGGGCCCCAAGCTATCACATCATCATCCAGCCTCGGTGACGCCCTGATCTTTGTTATTTCTTGTACATCCACTTCAACGAAATACTGATTTAGAAACCCATAGTTCCACGACCCATTCTAGTTTAGGAATCCCGAGACAAACCAAATCCGACATCTACCATGGGGGGATATAGGTTTATATGAATAAGGTCTGGGGATCCAGTTATCCCTCCATGCACGAATACTTCTGCCGTTGCCAACTCTCCAAACGAGACCCTTTTTCAATAATTCCAACGCATAACTGATAGCTTGCCATGACGAGGACGCATTTCCAGTGAAAACTGTATCCTCTAATTTACCCAGTGGATAGTACCTTGCCTTCAAAACTCGAGCACACAGACTATCCGGTTTAGTTAACAATCTCCAAGCTTGTCGTGCTAACAACGCTTGGTTGAACAAACGAAAATCACGAAAACCCACGCCCCCTTAGCTTTGGGCTATAGTAGATGGTCCCAACCGCGCCAGTGTACTTTCCTTTTACCTTCAGCCGAGCCCCAATAGTAATTCCGCACCATCCGGGTAAGATCGTCGCAGACCGAAAAGGGCACTATGAAAACGCCCATGATGTAGGTAGGCAGCGCCTGAGCTACAGACTTGATTAGCACCTCCCATCCTGGCTAGGCCAGAAACCCATCCCCCCATTGCAAAAGTCGTTTCGTAAGGCTGGTTTGCAGGTTTTGGAACCGGCCCTTCGACAACCGTCCCTCCGGCGTTGGCAAGCCCAAGTACTTGTCCTCAAAAACATCAATAGTGACCTGCAAAACTGTTCGCACCTCCTCCTGTATTGGTTCTGGACATGCACTCCCAAAAAGCATAGAACACTTGTCGTAGTTGAGAGTCTGGCCTGTGGCCGTACTATATGCATCCAGGGCTTGCTTCACCTTCTCAGCCTGGTTTTTGGACGCCTCAAAAAACAGAAGTGTATCATCAGCGAACAGCAAATGTGATATACCGGGTGCATTCCTGCACACTGTCACCGGAGTAATGTCTCCCGACTCCACCTTCTTTCTCAGTAAGGATGATAGCCCATCTGCCACAAACAAAAATAAGAGTGGTGATAAAGGATCTCCTTGCCGTAGCCCACGCGACGGCGCAAACGAATCCAAGAGAGTTCCATTGAAATTCACAGAGTATCTCACCGATGTGACACATGCCATAATCCAGTCAACCCATCGTTGAGAGAAACCCATCTTTTGCATCACTTGCCTCAAAAAGATCCAATCCACCCTATCATAAGCTTTGGACGGGTCCAACTTATACGCACAAAAACTCCTAGTTGGATCCTTTTCTTGCTTTATGTGGTGGATGCATTCAAAAGCTACCCGTGCATTGTCCGTAATCATCCTCCCTGGGATGAATGCCCTCTGTTCTGGGGAAATAAGATCATCCATGAGGGGTCGCAATCTGTTAACCAAGCACTTCGAGATCACTTTATATACCACATTACAGAGGCTTATCGGCCTATACTCCGAAAGCTTAGTAGGATTTGAAACTTTTGGAATTAGCACAATCGATGTAGCATTAAACCCTTCTGGCATAAACCCTGTGAGGAAAAAATCCTTCACCGCAGCCACGACCCCCTCCTTAAGTGTACTCCGGTGGCGCTGAAAAAACCTTGCCGGGAGGCCATCCGGGCCTGGCGCCTTAAGCGGTCCTATTTGGAAAAGTGCATCGGAAATCTCCTTGTCAGTAAAGGACTTACAAAGCTTGATGTTATCCTCAGCCGTCACCTTTTCTTCCACATGGTCCAGCACCGGTGATGCATCCAAAGAAGGGTCAGCCGAGAAGATGGATTGAAAATATTCATTTGCCAAACGCCCCATGGATTCAAGGTCCGAATGCACAACCCCAATACTATCCGTAAGTTCTCTTATCTTGTTTTTCCTCGCTCGCCAAACAGCTTTACTCTGAAAATAATTAGTATTTCTGTCCCCCTCTTTCAGCCATGTTATTCTCGATCTTTGAAGCCAAAGCATCTCTTCCTGATAGAGCAACTCATTCGTCTTGTCAGTGACTCTTCTAATTTCCTGTCTATCTGCATTCATATGCATGAGTTCTTCCAGTTGGGATCGTGATTTAGCCAGCTCACGCGTAACATTACCAAATTTCTTACTCCACTTACCCAATGTTGTCATAGTTTTTGACAGTGCATCTCGGAGTTGCTCTAGGTTCTGTATATTGCCCACTGCCTCCCATGCTTCCTTTATCACTTCAGGAAGAACCGCATCCCTCTCCCAAAACAGCTCATACCGGCGCTGCTTGCCTCCCGCTGGCCCTTGGTCTGTACTGGCCTTTATCACGATCGCCACATGATCAGAACATGGGGATGGCACGTGGAGAACCGTAGTGAAAGCATGCATGTTTCTCCATTCATTTGTAGCTACTGCTCTGTCCAAACGGACTTTGACATTACCCGATCCTCCCCGCTTGTTATCATAAGTGAAAGGTACTCCCACAAAACCCAAATCCACAAGCCCACAGATCTCCAGAGTATCCCGGAAGGAAACCATCTGTGGTTCTGCATGGGGTGTAGATGACAAATGCTCATAGTTCCACATCGCCTCATTGAAATCACCCACAACTAGCCACGGGGCATTACTTGTAGATTTTAGCTGCTGAAGCTTTTCCCACATAAAATGCCAGTTCTCAACTCTGGGTTCTCCATACACGCATGTGATCCTCCATTGAGTTGCGCCTTCCGAGACACGCACAAGGGCTTCAATATACCTATCCTCCTTATCCAAAATCTCAACCTCATAAGACTCATGCCAGAACAAAGCCAAACCACCACTCATCCCATTACTATCCACACTCGTGAAACCCTTCAAACCAAGGCGACCACGGATCCGTTTCATCTTTTCAGCTTTCTGCCTAGTCTCACACAGAAACACCAAGTTCGGGGAATGCGACTGTGAGATCGTCGCTAACTCACAAACTGTCCGGGGATTCCCTCCTCCCCGACAGTTCCAGCTTAGCACATTCATTGGGCCCGGCGGTCCTCCCACTCGGAGGCCGCCTCGGACGCCAAGTCCATCTCCATAGTATCTTCACCATCACCTTGTTTCCTCCTCTTTACGATCGGAACCTTCCCTGGGGTACTAGATGGGCCTAACTCCACCCCAACAGAAGCATTGCCCCCCTCCAGCATCAGAACTGTGCTCGATACCTTGCCCGCGAGGTTTGGCACCGGCTGTCCCCGAACGCTCACTGTGCCATCAGTGCTGATAAGCCTTTTGCGTGCTGAGCGGCCATCCTCATCGCCTCCACCATACACCTGCATCATCACACGATCGCTAGCTGGGACAGCAGGAACAGCGCCACCATCTGAGGCCTCCGTATGCATTGCAGATCTCCCTCTGTTTCCTGCTCCTCCCCTACCTCCACCCCCTCCTCTGAACACACCTCTAGCTCCACTCCTACCCCTTCCTCCAGCTACACCCCCTCATCCTCTTCCACTCCCTGTGCTCCCCATAGGCTGTTCATTACTCCAATGCAACCAATCCCCCCATTCACACTCAGATGGATCATGCACTCCATCCCCACATTCTTCAACCACATGGCCCATGCAGCCACAAAAAAAGCAAAAGTCCAGTAGTTTTTCATAACTCACTGGGTATCGTTTTGACTCTTTCAAAGTGATCGGGACAAAACGTACCAAGGGCTTATGAACATCAACATAAACCCTAACCCTCAGAAAACTCGATGTATTAATCCTTCCTTCATTAACAGCAACAGTAAAGGGCGACATACCCACTTTTTTAGCAACTTTCTCAGCCAGCTCCTTCTTCCTCGTTAACCCATCCGGGAGACCTTTAATTCTAGCCCATAGTGGATACAAATCCAGAGCATATTCATCAACGTTCGTAAACCCATCATACTCAACAATGACTACCGGATCTCTCCTAAATTGCCAAGGCCCTCCTTCCATCACCCGCTTCCAATCCCCCAAACAATGGCACTGAGCTAGGAAGAGATTAGGCCCCTTGATATTGAAAGTAACACCTTGCGCGCACGACCACGCGTTCCTCAGAGAATTTAGCACTACAGCGTGGCTGAAAGGTCTCATTATATGAACCCTAAAAAGACATAGCCATCGCACCTCCTTGATCAACTCTTCCACTTCCCCCGACAGATCTAAATCTTCCTCCTCCTCCCCGTGCAGTTTCAATCCTTCAAAAGCATCTTCCAGGGCCGAGTCGTGACCCAGATCATCCCACTTCTTATCTTCTTCCTGGTGGCGATCCGCCTCCTCTTCCTCCCTCCCATCAACGGCAGCATGGTCCAGGGTCGGGTTACTGGACGACGGGCCAGCCCCATGCCCTACATCTTCCTTCAACTTCTCATCTGGAAACCCTAACCTAGCCCCATCTTCCTTCTCTCCTCCTTGCGCCTTGCCTAGGACTGGCTCCCCCATCGCGTCAAGCTTCTTTGTCTGATCCCTACGCCTCTCGATCGCCAGGGAGAGGTCCAGGTGATCGGCAGTAGGGTTTAAGGCTGGCCTCCGACGTCGCCGCCAGAGGAACGGGTGGACTCTAGGAAAACCCTAGAGGAGATAGGTAGTACTATTTGCTTGCTCTATGTATAGCGTCTTCGGAATAGTAGACATCTACGAATAGGACATTCATGTGATCTTCAAAGTTGTGTGATTGAACTAATTATTGCCATCACGACATGCATCACAATTACTTCCTCCGCTTCTAAATATAAGTCTTTTTAGAGATTACACTATGGACCACATACAAAATAAAATTAGTGAATATACATTCTAACATATGTCTATGTACATCCGTGTGTAGTTTGTAGTGAAATTTTTAAAAAGACTTATATTTTAGGAACGAAGGGAGTAGACAATATCCTGCTCATCAAGGATGCATCACTTATGAAAGAGAACAAGAGCTGGACATGAAAGAATACTAAATATACTAAACCTAGCCAGGATTCTTTTTTCTTGTTTTTTTGACTTTTTCTTGCAGTAAAATTCGGACCAATAAGGTGCTGCCACAATAATTACTGGGGGCCTGGGAGGGTACGCTTTTGGGTGGATTTAGCAATTCTGCGTCGTAAACATGACATCCCTTTTGTTCGGCATGTGCTGCATGGCATGTGCATCCGATTTGACTACACCGTTTAATTTTGTCTGTTCCTGTTTGGATGGATCTACACACCGGCTGCTTCCGGGTGCTGTTACTTGGTGTTATGTACATGTCGATCTACATCAGGTGTGTTGTACTGCTTGAGATATTTCCACGTTATCCATTAGTGCACCTTTTGTTTGTGGGTTGGCATGTGTGTGCTGTGTGCATCAAGTCGGTACCGCTTCAGCCGTGTGTTCTAGACGCTCCCGAAAACTCTGCTCCAATGACGTGCATAACTCAGCCACCTATTCGCCGCCGTACTGGCCTATAAAATGGCTCTTCTTTGTACATAGCATCTTGCCCAGCGCGGGAGCGCCCGGCTGCCTCCACCCAAAAGAAGAAGCCCACAACGCTATCCTCCTGATTAGTCATGTTGCCGCTGCCGATGCCCATCACGGTCACGGTGGTGTCGACGGTGGGGATGCCACCACCACCTGCCTCGGTGACGGTGGTGTCGACGGCGAGTACGCCACCACCACCAGTTGCCACGGCCACGGTGTCGAAGATGATGACAACGCTGCAGTGTTCGGCTTAGTAGCGTTGGCGTGCCTGTTGGAGAAGTGGAAGGAGTACATAAAGATTTGGTGGCACCGGATTTGTGTGGCTGGACTGATGGGTGCGGGAGTCGAGCGTGCTGGAGGAGCTGCCGGCCATCAAGATCTTCTCGGATACTTCCGGTTTCCCCTACACGTCGACCATCGTCTCCGAGGCCTCCCGCCTCGGTCTCCAGGTGTACGCTGGTTCGTCATGGGCGAACAACACGGTTTTCCTCCCGGTCAACCTCCTCACCGTCCCCTACTTCATCGTGCATGGCGGAGCTGGGCGTTGCCGACACTCCGGGTCCACCACTACGACATGTACGGTGTCCTCCTGGGCCTCCTCGCCGCCCATCAGGTGGCGCTGTTGGTGTTGCTGCACCACCTCGACATAGTGCGGCCGCTGATCCCCAACATGCGTTCGCGCCCGGCGTCTCCTGCGGAGTCTGTTCGACGGGGGTGACGCAGCAGTCGATATGCTACATCGCGGTGAACCAGTGGACGGTGTCAATGGCGTAGGGGTTCGTGGTGACGTTGGCGAGAGCGTTGTGCTGGCGCAGAAGATGGAGATGCCCGCCGGCACGGACGTTCATGAAATGATACCGGCGCGCGGAGTACAAGGCGCGCGTTCAACACGAAGCCCTTGGCGCACAACTAGTGCGAGAGCCCGCGCTCTACTACCTGGCGTCATCATGCTCGAGAAGCCTGACCCCGAGACCCGAGTTATGGGACCTGGTAATGCTCCCTCTGCCTATTTTATGTGTCAGAAGGCTGCTGGACGAGTGATCCATTCACAGTGCTACGCTTCAATACTTTATACAGTTCTAACTTTGTAAGTAGCTTGAGTGGACGATAAAAACAGCTCCTCCTCAGTTATTCAGAATAAAGGCGTGTTGTCTGTATACTGTCATTTGCAGGTCGTAGGATCATTGAAGGCGCTTACGACCCATCCGTTCTTGCTGCCAAGTTAGCGTGCATTTACGCCATATAAACTGCTGCATTTGCCTCCGTATTATCCGATCGAATTTTGGTTGAGCCGCAGTGATGGTGATTACGTCGTGATCGTTGGTGGGCTATAAGAGACACTGAATTAGGCAGATTCCTAGACGTTTATGCTCTATCAGGTAGCGTTTGTATAATTGTCTCCGGTTTTAAAAAGTTTCAGACATTCTGCATCTTCTTTATTCCTCTCTAGCTTGCTGCACGTTTCCGAATGCAAATTCAACATTAACTTTTTCATGAATTTTATTACACATCATTCCTGTACTGTATAATTGTTCCATGAATTTTTTTCCTGTACTGTAATAAACTTTTCATCACGTCTGAAACCTACAATGACATACTTCGTATCACACATCATTCCTGTACTGTATGTATGAGCATTTGGACCTAGCTAAAGAAGATTTACACTCTTGATACGTGAGTGCATCATGAATAAATTCATGCCATCTGCTACTTGCTGCAACTATATGGAGTATTTAACCAAAAACTACCACATTTGCCGGAAACGTGACAGGAAACTACCACTCCACGTTTTTGTGCGAAAAACTACCAAATTTGGACTAAACCGTGGCAAAAAACTACCAACTCGGGAAATCGCTCGCTTCGCCCGCGCTAACCCCGTTTCTGACCGGTTGGGCCCGCGAATCAGTCGCCACGCTGGCGAACGGACGGCCGGCGCGCGTTGACGGCCGTTAACGGCCCGTCCGCTGTCGGAACGGCGGCTGTCGGTGGGCCAATAAGTGAGAGCGACCTCAGCCGCTCATTCTCCTCCTCCTCGCTCGCTCTCACTCGTCCTCACTCCATCCTCTCCCTCTCCCTCTCCCTGGTCCTCTGACCTAGGTCAGCCTATCGCCGTCGCCGCCGCGGCCATTGCTGCCGGTCGAAGGTGAGGATGCCATCCTGGTATGACGAGGACAGCTCGGACGAGGACATCAACATGGTTTCATTGTATCAGCAGCTATTTGTAAGTGCATAATGGTGGAACAGAGTTAGGGTTAGGGTTAGTTCATCCAAATTGGAGATTCCAATTTGCTTTTGGTTTGATTCGAAGTTTCTTTTGCAGGAAACCCCTGACACTATGGTGGAACCATCTTTCTGTGGTTCTTACACTGAATCTGAGCCGACGTGCATGATGCATCATCAGAGGCCGAAGAAGATGGTGGCTTTTGAAGGTTCTTTGACTGGCAGGCGTTTCCTGGGTTGTCCTATGCAGCAGGTATTAAATCTTGAACGCTAACTTGTTTTGCTGGTGGAGATGTGTGATGTGTTTTGCTGCTGGAGATGTGAGATGTGTGGTGCAGCATGTGGTGCAGAGATGTGTGCTGCAGCATGTGAAAGCTATATATGAAAGTAGATCTTTAGTTAACTGAATTCAATACATGACTGAACCTGATAACACCTACAAGCAGATATCTTTAGTGTATTATGAACCTGAGAATATAGTTGTTAACTGAAAAAGAACAGAGTAGGTGTTAACTGAAAAAGAACAGAGTAGATGTTAACTGAAAAAGAACAGAGTTAAATGAATTTATATCTACTGCTAAATGTAGTTGTTAACTGAATTTATCTCTGTTGCTAAATGTAGCTGTTAACTGAATTTATCTCTGATGCTAAGTCAGGTGCATATTGATGTAAACAAAGGGTTTCAGTTAAATGAAATGACTTTATGACTTTTGGTTTCTGTACTAAGTTTGTTACTAAGTGCTTTGTGCTTAATTATAAATAATTGCTTCTGTAGGATGAAGGTCTGAACTGTGAGGTTGTGGAGTGGGTGGATGGTCCTTGGCCAGAGATTCTACAAAGGTGCCTAACCAGGATTTGGGACATGTATCATGAGCAGAACTTGGGCAGGGTGAATGACAAACAAGCCCATGAGAAAGAGGTGGCCAAACTACAGAAGGAAATTGATTTCCTGTCAAACAACTACAGCCAGTTGGTGGAAGATGTATCCAACCTATTTGACTATCAAGATGGCAAGATGTCTCATGACATGGACTATACCAGTCAGGCAATCAATGAACTAGCTGAGAAGAAGAAACAACTTGAGGATCAGGCAAAGATTGAGTTAAGTATGGAAAAGCTGAAGCTTGCCAAGGAGCAAAGGTGCATTCTTCAAATCCAAGCAGAGATCATTCAGAACATGAGGAAGGCCATGAAGGAAGTGGAGGGGGACAGGGACCTACTTAAGCAAGAGAAGGAGAAGTTAGAGTATCTTATTGCTGATCTGCTCAATGCTGGGCATGACAGCAAAGCTAAGCTGGAGAGGATCAAGGCAATTATGAATGAGTGAAGTGGTTGGTTTGTGGGTTAAGTAATTAGTAGGCCTATATATATAGCTGGCCTTGGAATGTCATGCATGTTAGGTGTATATTTTGGGAAAGTTTCATGTGCTTTCAGAATGGTATGAGGGAGGGAGGTATTGCTATGGTTTAAGAACTACTTGGTTTTATCTATGATGTAATGACTATTATGTTAAGACCTACTATGCTAAGTACTCATGCTAAGTTAAGTAAGTAAGAATGTTTTATCTATGATGAGGTTGTTTTACTCTGCTTATATCATGTGTGATAACTGACAGTAGTGACATAGTTGGAAGTAGCAAGTAACATATATAGCAATTAGCTTAGATAGTCTGACAAATAACTTAACATAGATAGTCTGACATAGATAGATAGTACTGCCATTCATAGTCTGACATAGATAGCAACTACTATTAGATAGTGCCTGACATAAAGATGAACTACTAGTAGATAGTGCCTGACGAAACTGAACCTAGGAACTTACTGCACTTAAGAAAGTTCAGGACTGACGAAACTGAATATTAGTGCAGCAGTTCACTCCTCCTTCTTCAGCATCTTCAGGCGGTGCGAGCGGCGCACCGCAGTCACGGCCTCCCTCTTCTTCTTGCCCGGCGCCGGCTCCAGCACATCATCCTCACCGCCATCTTGTTCTTGCTTCACGACGACGCCGTCTGGGTGATCGTCCACCTCTGGCAGCGCATCCACGTGGATTGGGCGGTTCCTATCCCCCTCCACGGCGTCGAGGACGGGAGCCAGCATCTGCAGTTCAGGCTCGTCGTCGGAGAGGACGACTACCTCATCCACCTCGTCGTCAGAGTCGTCAGAGGGCTCGTCACTGGACTCGTCGTCAGTGGACTCGTCGTCAGAAGACTTGCCCTCAGAGTCGTCAGAGGGCCCAAGGACCCATGGATTGCGCCAGAGGGCGTTGTTGATTGGGGCTGGGACAGCGAGGACGGCTTCGGTGACGTCGTCCGCGGCGGCCGGTGGCGTGGTGGATGAGCGGTACATCCACCACCTGGCGCGCTTCCTGGGGTCGGGGGAGCGCTGCACCTCGCGCATCGCCTAGAGCAGAATGGTCGGCGCCGGGATGGTGCGGCCGGCAGAGTGCAAGGCGCGCTGCTTTTCAGCAGCCGTCATCACCTTCACGAGGCCGCGGGCGTGGTTCCTGAGCATCGCCATACTGGGGAACCAGCGCGCGATCTCCCTGTACTGCGCCCGGATCTCCTTGTTGTTGCCGGCGAGAGCTTTGATGGCGAGCTGCCATTCCATGGCGACGGCGGTGGCGGTGGTTGTCGGCGGTGATTTCGACAAGAGAGAGGGGGAAGTGGAGTGGGCGGTGTGAGCGACGAGTGGGCGAGTGAGCAGAGGGCGTGGTGGGATGGACACGTAATAAAGTAGTAGAATCCGAAACGACTGGTTTTAATCAACGCACACTCACCACGCTGGCGGCTGCTACGCACGCTGAAAAGAGGACGTGGCTAATAACATATAATAAGTTTGGCCGATACTAGTCAAACAAATCACCAGCACTAGCCCATTGGTATTGAACGCATAATTACAACCAACTGGTCCTGGGTTCGAGCCCCAGGCCAGACTTTTTTTGTGCAGATTTTTTTTCATACAATGAATTTGGCAATAAGTTCTGTACTGTAGAAATGGCAAAGTAAAACAAAAAAACAAATCAAAACAACTCAGTAGCACTTAGCCCATTTGTATTGGGCACAAATAAGTTCACATGTCACATTGTCCAGAAATTAGTAGCACAACACACATTTAGTAGCAGAACACAAACTTAGTAGCAGAACACAAATAAGTAGCATACACTCAATAGTTTCCACTAGCATTGAAATAGGATGCAAACTTGCTAGGAGGTTTCCTCTTCCTCTTGCCTGCCAATATCCCTGGTTCTCCAGTGGATGTTCTTGGTGCATTGAATGTTCTTGTAGATGCTGATCCTCTTGTTCTTGCAGCTCTTGTTGATGCAGATCCTGTTGCAGGTGCTGGTGAAGACCTGGCTGCTCCTGCTGAAACTGTTGATGTTGAACCTCTCTTATTTGCTTTAGGAGGTGGAGCTGATGATGCTGGCATCTGTGTAGTTTGGTGTTGAGGTGGTGGTTGTGGAGGTGGATGTGTAGCACTAGAACTAAAAATTTCTCTATTCTCCTGCATGACAAAATTAAATCAGTTAGTAAATATACCAGAACTAAAAAAAGTAAACAAAGAATGCATCATTTTTGAATGACCTGGTGTAAGTTCTTTCTCATCTCAAGACTAGGTTTTAGAGCTTTCCCACAATTAGTATATCTGTGGCCTTGTAGACCACAATTGCTGCATGTAATTGTTCCCATCCTTCTTGTGTCCTTTGGAGCAGGCACCTCAAACTGCCCCTTTCTCCTAGCTGTCTGTTTTTTGCCTGCTTTTTCTTTGAACACTGGGGGCTCAATATCAGGAGTATGGGTGTCAGGCCAGAATTCAGGACCAGGGACAGGGTACACTATGTCTTTGTATGCTTCAATATATAGTTCTTTTTTGAAAAATTCATGCACATAGTCCTCTGGGTGCATGTGAATCTTGCTCATTGCTGCTATTGCATGACTGCATGTCACACCTGTCATGTCCCACCTCCTGCAGTCACATGATTGAGTAGCTAGGTTCACACAGTACTGATTTTCCTTACTATTAACTTGCCAAATGTCAGGACCTGCCTTATATGCATCACAAAATTTGGCATACTTCTTATTCTCCTCTAATTTCTCTGAATAGTTGAGTGTGATCATCCACCTGCTGTTCTCTGTTTTTTCCCTAGTCTTCTGCCTTTTGATCATCTGCTTAGTCCTAATTCCTTCAAACATAGTCCTAATTGGTTTGGCCCTAACATCAAGGATCATTTTGTTGAAAACCTCACTAAGGTTGTTCACAACAAGATCAGTTTTGCAATTGTAATCCATTGCAGACCTACACCAAGTCTCCTTTGGAATTTTTTTAAGCCACTTCCAGGCATCCTCACACTCTGCTTTAAGCTCTGCCATTGCCAATTCATGGCCATGTTTGGTGAATGAGTAGCTAGCCTGATCTACTAGCTTCTTTAGATCTGCTCCTCTGAAACCAGCTGACTGAAAATTTGCATATATGTGCCTGAGGCAGTATCTCTGAGGGGAATCAGGGAACACCTCATTTATAGACTTAAGAAGACCCTGATTGTAAATTTATAACCATGGTCATGAACAAAAGGAAATAAAGCTACTAATAACAATATATATCTGAACTAGTGGCTAAGATAGGGTGCATACCTTTTGCCTGTCAGAAATAATGGTGTAGGTTCCAAATTTGCTACCACTTCCAATACAACATCTTAGCTGGGTTAGGAACCATGTCCAACTATCTGAATCTTCCTTATCAACCACACCAAAGGCTATGGGGTAGATGTTGTTATTGCCATCTCTTCCTGTGGCTGCAAGTATTTGCTGTCCAGTGGTTAGCTTGATGAAGCAACCATCAAGCCCTGCATCCATACCCAAATTAGCTACCATATATTTACAACAAGATATTTTGAACAAATTGCAGTTATAGATTTACCTATAAAGGGCCTGCAACCATTAAGAAATCCTTGCTTTGATGCATGCAAGCAGTAGAACATGTACTTAAATCTAGGTGTTGGGGCAGGGTTTTCTGGGTCCTCAAATGTTGTAACTACACACTTGCTACCAGGGTTTGTGTCAAGAACTGCTTGTAGGTAGTCCCTCAGTCTATAGTACTGCTCCTTCTGGTCACCTTGTACAACCTTCATAGCCTTCCTCCTTGCCCTATAGGCCACACTCTTTGATACATCAACTGAAAACTTGACTTTGCTGTTTTTAATAAGTGAATCCACAGGTGCTCTAGGATCTGCTCTAAGAGATGGCTCAACTTCTTTGGAAAGCCACTTAGTAATAACTTTTGTGTTCTCTGCTGATGCTGGACAAGTGTGCTCCATGTTACACTTCTTAATGCAAAATGTTCTTTCATGAGCTATCCTGGAGGCACAGATGTAAAATTCACATCCATGCTCTCTCTGTGAACACCAAACAATAATTCTTGTTGGAGTGGTCCTGTGGTAGTGAAAAGACCTCAAAGTCCTTATATGAAAATCTCTTAATGCTTCTCTGAACTGGTAAACAGAATCAAAACACAAGCTCTTGCACAAGAGTAAATGTGAATTGGGAATTGAAGGGTCAAAATATACACTTTCCTTCATCTTTTTCTTACTACTCTTTGTCTTTGCCTTCTTCATGATGTATGGTAGTTCAACTTCATCTTCTTCTTCCTCATCACTTATGCCTGGATCACCAGCAAAACAAAACTCATCTGCTTCAGGAAACCAATCTTCAAAACATTTTTTCTCTACCTCATTGTGACATCTGCTAGTTGGCCCAGGGTTCTTCACATGTTTCACAATAGCAGTACTTTGCAATGGTGTTTCCTCTTCAGAGGCACACTCTATTTCCATTTGTTGAACAGCTTCAGCACTACCATCTGAATGAACTGAATCATCAGAGCAAAATTCAGACACTTCAGTGTCTCCTTCAAAGTGGTTCAAATCTGCCTCTCTTTGAATCCTACTCCTCTCAAGCTGAGCCTTTCTATCATCTATCTGATTCTGAAGGTCAGATTGCTCCACAACCTTTTTCACACAGCAGCTCTCTTGAGTGTTCATGTAATTCTCATTAGCCTGTGTACTAATTCCAGGTTCAACATTTCTCACAACCCTTATGTTGACTAGCTTGACATGATGAAAAAAGTCCAACATTTCATGAACACTAGCTTCATTACCTAAATACTTTACTTTGTCAGATCCAATTTCCTCCTCCTTCACATAGTACATGTAATCACTGTCCCCATACCCTTCACTAGCAATGAGTGATTGTAGAGTAAGCAAAGAAATATCTGACTCAAATATACCCCTTTTTACAGGGTTTCTTCCTTCTAAATGAAACCATATATCCCACTTCTGGTCAGCCAAACTGCACAAATAAGTGCTCATGAATTGAATTGAAATTGACTGAGCTATACAGTTTACTGACTCCAGTTTACTACACATGTCCAACTAACAGAAACAAACACATCTTACTAATTTGCAATGTTGAAGCAGCTAACCAAAAGCCCAGCAGATGATACTTGCATACCTGCGACCCATTGGCGATGACTGGGAGAGCGGTGCCTCCGGCTGCTGCGAGCCGGCCTGCATCGAGAAACTGGTGCTCCCCAACCAATTATCGACTGAGCCGCTGGCCATCGGTGGAGGCGCGGGCGAGGCAGCAGCGTCCAAACTTGTCTCGCCGCCAGCGTCGCCGCCGCCAACGTCGCCGCCGCCAGCGCCGCCGCCCTCCGGAATCAACGAGGACATGGCGGCCGCCACCTAGGTCAGAGAGAGGGAGAGGAGGGAGAGAGTGAATCGAGAGGGGAACGGATCAGATTTGACCCGCACCGCACCGACAGGCGCCGTTCCGACAGCGGACGGGCCGTTAACGGCCATCTACGCGCGGCGGGCGACCGTTAGCCAACGTGGCGCCTGATTCACGGGCCCAACCGGTCAGATTCGGGGTTAGCGCGGGCGAAGCGAGCGATTTCACGAGTTGGTAGTTTTTTGCCACGGTTTAGTCCAAATTTGATAGTTTTTCGCACAAAAACGTAAAGTGGTAGTTTTCCGTCACGTTCCGTCAATTGTGGTAGTTTTTGGTTAAATACTCAACTATATGCCTTGATCATCTCTTACAAATTATGTGCAACCCTATATGTGTTTCGTTACATTTACTTTTTTTCCTTTTTTTGATAGACAACTTCTTCAGTCTAAGTCAAATGATGGGTGACTGCTTATAAGACCTCTAGCGATTGTTTTATCCTTCTGATTGTGTCAATTCAGAGGCCTGTGCAAGGAGTCAATTTAGATGTTCTGAGGTACTGTGTCTACCGAAAAAACGTCAAATTGGCATATGAAGATGTCCGGAGCAAACAATATCTGATGGTGTTAGCAGAATGGGGAGCTCAAATAATAGATAGCCAGATGATAATCTGTTTAAGACCTACCTTGCCAGAGTGAAATCAAACATTCCATCTAGAAGGCTGCTTACCTGCCTTACAATAGCCTCCCAACTCGGTTGGAAATTAGGAGTGTGAGGGGTGGATGTAGAACCTGTATGTCCTGTGCGTGAAGGGGGTGTGGTGTTCTGAAATGGTAGTATGTGAAGATATGTCTCGCAAGTGATGCTCCTTGAGAATCCAATGCACAAGAATGTAGCTCGGCAAAAGAAATAGCTTAACACATTCTGGAAAAAAAAATCTGATACGACTATTAAAGAAATTGCAGGTATTTCTTTGGGTTTGGTAGTACAGAGGAGCACTGGTTCAGAGGCAAGTCAGAGCAGCACTGATTTCTGGTACAATGCATATATGAATGCAGATTGTTTGTTCAAGTTCATCTCATGTCTAATGGTGCAAGCACACTTCATTATTCCCCAAGCAAATTAAGTGTTCCTCAAGCAAATAAACAAACTAGATATTATGCTGGACTTGCTTTACCCGATCTTTTGCATATTCTGCTGTATTGATGATCGTAGAACTTCATGTCCGCCAAAATTACATCATCTACCTAGATTGAATATCTTCAAGCAACCAAATTATTTTTCGTGGTACAACCAAACATAATATGCATCGGTCCACTTGACCAGGGACTAAAACTAATATTTTCACACTGGAACAATGGACCAGGAACTAAAACCAATATTTTCACACTGGAACTCGGCGATATACTTCTCTTCACCAAGATGTTTAGTTTCATAAAAAAGGCCTGTTGCACTGATATATGTATATAACCATATACAATATGCATATATGTTTATCATATTAACATGTATTCCCTTCATCCAAATTTAATGGACGAGATGGCCAAAATTCTAATACTTGAAATCAAACGATTGGTCAAATTAGTCTGTCCAGCATTTTTCCCTCCAATTTTCGTCACATCAAAAACCAAATAGTAATCTAAGCATACAAGCCCCTTATTCATTATGCAACAACATACACTAAAAAATGGAATCCTGGGGCCTGTCTTTACATGGCCCCACTCGGTAATATACCCTTGGGGGCAGAAGAATATGGTCTTGCGTGAGTAGGGCGTTTCGGTGCCCAGGCTCATCTGCACCCGGTTAGAATTTTTTATATCAAAAATTCAAAATAAATTCAAAAAATTCTAACTTTTTTTGTGGTAGACAATTTGATGCGTGAGGCCCGCTTCAAATTTCAAGTCATTTGGACATTTGAGCAGCTCTCAGCAAAAAAGACAAATCGGGCCAAAACAATACATGAACAGTAAACATTTTTACAAACCCCCAATTTGTCTTTTTTGCTGAGAGCTGATCAAACATCCAAATGACTTGAAATTTGGAGCGGGCCTCACGCATCAAATTGTCTACCCCACAAAAAAATTGGAATTTTTTGAATTTTTCTAGTATTTGTTTTGATTTTTTTTGTAAGCGCAGGTGCAGATGAGCTCGGCTGCAGAGATGGATTTTCAGTCTTGCGCTTCCCTTTTTACTGAAAATTGTCATTCAGTTTTATGGTGGGCACATCACTGGTACTGAACCTTCTAAGATGTTTTGGTGATAGAAATTTCCGGGGTACAAACTGAGGTTGTATTACTATTGAACATACTTAGCAGTAGTTTATTATGATCTTTTACATTATACTTTCTAAGTCATGTTACTTAGTTTCATATATGCATTGCTAAGAATTTTATTTCCATTCACAGTTGTCCTTTGTCAGCAACTGTAACATAAAAGTGAATGCTTCACCTTCTTGAACAGATTCTTAATGGTAGGATAAGGTACATAGTATCTGAGAAAGTTTGTTATTCTTATTTCTAAATACATCTCTCTTCATTTTATGGATTGCTTATGCCTAATTTTATTGATGTTCCCTCCTTTAGCATGACAGGTGTAATAAGATGAAATGCCGAATATTTGGCTAATTATATTCATGGGGTTAGTAGGACAAATTAAGGTCCCTTCCTCCTGCCATTTTGAGAAATAAGAGGAGAGCCTCTCAACTTCAAGTTGCAAGTGTCTTTTTTTACGCACGAGTGTGAGTGAGGTAGAAAAAAAAGTATGTTCAAGCATTGTTGGTTTAATATCAAACAATGGCTCATATTGTTCTGACCTGTGGGTGTATAAATATTGCTTTGTTTCAGTGGAGACACGTTGAAGGAATACTTTTAAGCTGATCGTAGGTTGTTTAACAAAGTTTCCATGAACATTGTTTCCTGGGTATATGCTACCGTAGATTTCCCATCATCAGTTCATCACATCATGCTCCCTTGACTCCGAGTGATATGTATGTTTCTATATTAAGAGCTGCTTAATTTTGCTGTTTATGGTAAGAATTTATATCACTGCATGCACAAGATACAACCGGCTAATTAAAGCCTGAAGGTAACAAAGTGTTCTTTTGAATAATATACACAATTCCTCTTTGGAGCGCCTTTTGTAATATGAAATAGTTTTTTCTTGCTAAATTATTTCATCTCTATTTTTTTCCATGAAATGCACATTATTTCTTTTGTGATGATCAAAATAGTTGATATTTTTACTGTCTCAATGGTTGTACTTGGGATCAGATGTAAGTTTTAGTTATGAAATGTGTAAGTTTGTTAAATTTTAGCTACCGAAAGCACTGTTCTGAAGTTCCTTACTTTTGGCCTTGTTGTGTATTTGTTTCAACTTGGTGGAGGGACCCTTGCTATGTACAAAATAAACTAAAAGTTCACATAAAAATAGATATATGTGTCTATAAATTGTCTTGAACAAAATAATTTGCTTAAAAGCCTCAAGTTATACGACAAATCCTCAAGTTATACAGCAAATTTCATCATAATGTATTGTACCTCTCTTTAATTGAAAGAGAATAACTATTTATTACTATATTGCTTCGACCATAGTCTACATAGCCGCGACTGATCGACGGGTGCGGCATGCCGCCGCGCGGGCTAAGCTAGTTATCCCAGTGACCAAGGAAGCTGCAGAATGGCTCCACGCTCCTCCCAACGGTCAACTAGCTCTAGTGCTCCGGCCGCTGCCTTTGGTCCAATCCATGACGGTCGCGCCCGCCCCCTACCCCCACAGCCCCACCCAACGATACCTTGCTCCAAGTTCCATCGGCCAGATAGCCCTCCTTTCGGACTGGTCCTGGTGCAGCGGCCTCTTCCAACGCGGGCGCGGCTGCGCCACTCCCAGGTCGGTCTCGACCGGCTTTGGTCGATCTGGAGCCACACAGTGAGGAATGTATAGAGGTTCGCAACCGCCGTCGTCAGCGCCGTTATGAAGAGCCCCCCCACCGTCAATCACCCTGCTAGCTCCAAGCTTTGGATTCCTCGGTGGCTAGGCTGATGCTTTAAATGTCTGGACTCGGGACACCATAAAGCAGAGTGCTCCGGCGAGATACGTTCCCATAAGTGCTAGGTCTCTGGTCATCTCGCCCGTGATTGTGACTGCACCATCCTCCCAAGCTCAAAGTGAAGAAAATATGCCCTAAAGGTAATAATAAAGTTGTTATTTTATATTTCCTTATTCATGATAAATGTTTATTATTCATGCTAGAATTGTATTAACCGAAAATTTGATACATGTGTGAGTACATAGACAAAACAACATGTCCCTAGTATGCCTCTACTAGACTAGCTCGTTGATCAAAGATGGTTAAGTTTCCTAGCCATGGACATGAGTTGTCATTTGATAATGGGATCACATCATTAGTGGAATGATGTGATGGACAAGACCCATCTGTTAGCTTAGCATAATGATCGTTAGTCAAGATCGCACCTCTGTTTAAAAAACGAGAGGAATATCTTCACTCAAAGAGGTAGCTTGAGCTTCCACAATTTTTATTATGAATAGGAACATCGTTGTGGGCAATCGCCTCTTATAAGGACTTGACTGAAAGCCGGCCACTTTGATGCAAGTTCCATTGAACTCGTCCAATTCGTATGACAATTGAATGGGCTCCAAAGGAGTGAACAATTCATTCCAGCCGTAATAGCAGGCTCCTATGGAAACAAATACCAGGGTTTGCTTAACCGATGACCTGTGCGATTGTGACAAATTTATGTCTAATAGCCCAATACAAGCTCACGTATTGCACCTTAAGTAGAGTGCCACCAAGCTAGGTGTCCTCCCAGAACCATACCTGGGAGCTGTCCCGAACAAAGAAAGTGACAAATTAAAAAAATCATTGGCCTTAATCACATCATACAAAAAATGTGAATCACCGCCTTTTCATGGGAGTTGAGAAATGTCTTTGGAGCTGATATACTTGTTAAGAATGATTTTCTGCCACACTTCATTCCCAGTTAGTAGTTTATGTACTTTATGTACTCATTTACTGAAGGGAGATGTTTTTGATCTCAAGATCTTGAATTCCATGACCACCTTCACTTTTAGGATGGCACAACACCTTCACTTAGCTAGCTGATATTTCTTCGATTGATTATCACACTGTCAGGGAAAATCTGGATCTAAAATAGTCCAATCTTTGTAGAACCCCTTTCGATACGTGGGAGAAGGACAACACTATAATACCGTATTGCTTAGGGCGGAATTGATCAAGGTCAATCGCCCCACATAAGACAAGAGTCTGGCCTTTCAACTGGCCAGTCATTTCTCAAGTGTCTCTTCCATGCATTTCTACTCAGCGATAGTTAAACACGGATAGTGAATTGGAATACCCAAGTACTGAATAGGGAACTGTCCGAGCTGACAACCGAAAATCTCAACATACTCAGATGGGGAAACAACAAACCTCGCCCATGCAGAAAAGTTCACTCTTATGAAAATCATTGTATATGAGTCATTCACTCATTTCATCACTTCAACCATGTGATTCCCCTTATACCGGATAAGATGCAATGGCTAATACAATGAATGCCACTGACAATTTAGCTTCTTTGCTTTTTTTCGATAAAGGGTGAATTTTATTGGCTTAAAATGGAGCATCAAGAGGATACAAAATACAATGAGCACATACCCGTCATCTACATAGTTAGGATGCACACAATCAACACCAACTCAAACACACATGAAAACACCAAGTCAAACACGCATGAAAACTAAAACAAACAAAGTTATATAAAACCAAAGCTATGTGTAGGCGCGAAAAAAAAGAAAAACCCAAAGCGATTAGATCTGCAATCGGCAAACTAGAAAAATGACCATATCCTCACCAAAAATTTCATGACACACATTGACAACGAGGTTCTTCTACAGCAATGGCTTCAAGAAGGGAGTGACAACGAAGTATTGTCGTTGCCGGATCCGACCACATGGCCAGAATCTAGTTTTTCACCCTGAAAATTAGTCCGAGCATATCTAAGTAGTGCCTTCAAGAAGGTAATAACGTAAGAAATACATTGCCATTGCCAGGTATAACCACTCAGGTCTAACCTAGGCTTTCGCCCTAGAGCTCGAGACCGGGTGCTCGAGTAGCACAATAATCTATGTCACTGATGTGTTGTCGCCACCACTTTTCCACGATCTCGACAGCTACATGCAATGCGACTGCCAGCACTGCACATCCACCCCTCTGCGTCAAGTCATCGCCCATAATTTGTATCTCACCGTCGAAGTCAACCATTGGATCAAAAGAGATGAACTCTCCAGAAGACCTTTCGATGACCACTGTCGTCGTAGAGCCATAGGAAGTGGCTGCCGTATGTTTGCAGTTACCTCCATCTGGCCGGTCAGATCAGAATCACCATGTCATGGACCGTATCACCGCCAACCGACCACCGCATGCGTGGAAGGCCAGCACCTCAACAAAATGGTCCAAAGTCAGCAGAGAGGTCTACGTACACTGGCCCTGGTACCACATCCAATTGGATCTAGCCGGAGATCTGACGCCGGCTTGGGCAGCGAGATAACGCCGGCCTGCTAAAAACCATCTGGTTCAGCACCTACTCACCTGTTACACCCAATAACCCTGTTTGCCGGCGCACACATACATCCTGGTGCCACCTGCATCAGCGGTAAGAGTGCTCCCGAACGCAGGCCTGCCCAGCCTAGATCTGGCCCGACCAAGCGCCCCCAGCTCCTTCGCTGCTCGATGAGACTCCAGGACGCAATGAACCCCGTGGCGCACATGGGTCCTCCCACCTCCACCCACTTCCCAGCAGTCCCGCCCGCATCAGAGGAGCCTTGGTGCCCTGGCGCCACCTTCAATGGGGCCAGCCCAGACTTCGCCAGGATCACCATTCGTCGGCTCCGCGACACGGACGGGGAGGAGCTTACAACAACCACACCAACCATGGAAGTGAAACGTGAACTTAGATATACATTTCTATTGCACTAATAGACAATATGATCTTGATTTGCGATCTTTAAATATTTATGATGTGCATCCACCAGATCAACCTCTTAACTCGATATATATCCATTTTTTTAAGTTCTACATATCCATTTAGTTGTAGTATGGTCTTCTTTCTATGCCCTTCAGCCTACGCCATCTCTCGGATGTCAAGACTTAAGAGGAAGAGGAAGCAATGGCATTCAGGATCTAGGAGTTACACACACAGCGTGTTGGGTATAGATGGCATCCAGGAATATTACGGCCATCATGAGAGGCACCGCAGCTATACAGGTAGTTGCTCCTGGAGGATGCATCGCTTCTCGAGGAGAGAAAGAGCTGCACCCCGAGAAGACTAGAAGAACACGCGCGACTTGCAGTGTTGTTGGCTCCGCAAGGCATCTCTGTCTGGAAGTGTTGTTCGGATCCTCGTGTTTTTGCTCTTGGCTTTATCTAGGCTCTGTAGGTTGTTGGCCTGCGTGCCACTAGTTATGCCTTTCGTACCCTATTCCTTGTGTTGGCGAAACTTGTTGTTTGGTGTTGGTAACTCTGCTGGTCGCTTTATTTATAAAGTCGAGCTTATGCCTTTTCTCTAAAAAATATATTCAGATATTCCACCATGACTAGAATCAGCACTTTTCCAATCAAAAAGAAGGCAAGCAAATTGACATTCTATACAGTAGCTACAAGGTCGAATATTTAATAGGGCAAAAAGGACAGCCCAGTGCACATAACTCCATTTGTGTAGTGTCCAGAGAAGGGTCCGACCACCTTAGTCGAAATCTTTAATAGGGGCATCCGCAAATTAACTTCAACCATTTATTATGATGGTGCATACATGTCATTTTGATTAGTTTTGGCTGCCCAGGTGACCGGCCGTCCAACACAACAGAACAATGCCAGGTAGAAATACAACTTGAAAATAGTGTAGGGGGCACACAAGGTTCACAAGCAGAAATAATGGTAATAAATCTAGATAAGAACAGCACTGCCATGTCTTGTTCACACCTGATCAAGTCCATGAGGCTTCTATGTGCCCCCCTCCCCCCTCCCGTGTCGTTCCATGCTGCTCCCGAGCGGCACCGGGGCGCCCCAACCCTAGCAGCCAGCGAGCACCACCTCCCCTCTCCTCCCCCGCCGCCACCGGCGTGCGCCGCTGGGCGAAGCCCGTGTGGTGCCGACGGCGGTGGGTCTGCCCTCTCGCGGCGGCCGTTTTCCCTGGCGTCGCGGAACTGCGGGTGGGCGCTGCTTGATGCGGATCTGGTGCTGTCTTCTCGCGGCCTATCCGCTCAAGATGGTGGTGCTCGGCCCGGCAGCATCGTGGTGGTTACTCCAGCGAACCATGGTGTTGTAGATCCGGCGGTTGGCGGCATTTTGGTGGCTCTTGGCTCGTGGATCCGGCAGATGGCGTGGCGGGCGGCAGCTTCTGTCGATGCAGCGGCGCCCTCTTGGCGGTGAAGCGGCTGCTGCGGGGTGCCTGGGCTTCGGCCTGGCAGCTCAGCTGCAGGATGGGGCGGGGTGGCCCCCCTGGCTTGGTGCTGCAGATCTGGTCGAATTGCTAGCCCGGCGCAGCTGGCAGCATGGTGGAGGGTGCCGGGGCGGCGGCCCCGGATTCGGTGGCAGCGGCTTTGGCTGGGAGGTGGTGTGCGTCTGGATGTGGTGGGTCATGGGATCCCATGGCCAGTTCGGGGTCGGCCTTAGTCGGAAGGTTACTGATCGTTCACTACTAGGGAAAAGCCTAGCAGCAGCGCGGGTTTTAGGCCTATCAGTAGCGCGGGAAGGAGCGCTACTGATAAGGCGCTACAGCTAAAGCTTAGCAATAGCGCGCCTAGATCCACGCTACTGCTAAATTGACTTAGTAGTAGCGCTTCTTCAGAACAACGCTACTGGTAATTAGTAGTAGCGCTTCTCCTTTTCCGCGCTACTACTATTATGTAGTATTTTATTTCTTTTTTATTTCATGTTGTATTCATACACCTTTACACAAGTTTTCATACAACAGGAATTTAGAGATTGTTTTTACATCATAATGAGTTATGACATCACGGGGTGAAAGAACCGTAGACTAGTTTCAAGTGGATGTCCATCCACTTGAAACTAATTCACGGTTCTTTCACCCAATGATATAATATCATCATCATCATCATCATCATATCATTAACAACTTATCATCATAATACATCATTGTCATATAACACCTCCTCAAGATCATCGTTTTCATCAATGACATCACATAGCAAATTGGTCACTAGTCGTAATCACAAGTACTCCTCATTATCAACTCTAACACATTACCACATAATAAACATATTGTACCTCATAGGACCTACTACATTCGATTAAGACCTACTACATTTTCTAAGGTAAAATAGCAAAAAATAAGATAGCCCCTGACTCTCCACTATGGAGAATGGAGATTAGCCTGTCTCCAATTCTTGCCTTTCGTTGAATGTTACTTCCAAGAACCTCCTTGCGAATGTCCATACATTTCTTCCATTCTTTGATGAACATGTGTTCACCGGTTTTAGAAATCCGATATGCACAGGTGAGCTCCCTAGATTTACCTGGCAGTCTGTTCAAAACTGAGAGGCGACCATTCAGAGACATCAGATGAGGCACACAATCCATCGGGAGTTTCTGTTAAAAAACATAATAATAACTTCGTAGTTAGCAATGATGTACTAGTTTTAGAAGTATGCAAAAGATGCACGAATGTCGTAATAGTAAAAAAATCTTACAGCGTATCTCCAGAGAAGTTACCGTTGTTCAACACATGCACTAGTGGCACGTATTCACCATAATTTGGAGGAGTTCGATAATAGTTATTGTAATTCTCAAGAAGAGTACAAAATGCGATCAGATGATTTTTCTCCTTATACGTTAATTCGGTGCCATCGGTGTAGTGGGTTTTATCTACCATCTTCCGCACAGTCTTTGAAGAATCCAAATTGTCAATGGAAATAAGCTGTCAACTATTTTGAAATAAACAATATAAATTAGTTAATAACTATGTTTGAGAAACTCACATAGCGGTACAATTGGAAGCGTATCAACAAGGACCCAAATGTCCATATTGTCTTGCTCGATGTCAGGATCACCAAGATCCATGGTGACAATCATACCCTCATAAAAACCATACATTTTGCAAAGTGCTTCCCAATTTTGGCAACCAAAATGGGTTACGCTCTGAGCATTGCACAGATTTACTTCAAAATCCATATCATGATGGGTCTTTAGGTGTATTTTCTTTGTTTCAAAATTTTCATGGTCTTCAAAACCCATCCTCTCCAAGACATAGCGTCTTGCATGGCATGGGATAAGCTAGTTGAATTGTAAAATATGAAAATTAGACGTTGAAATAGTTGAAGTCATGCTTAATTACGAAAAAAACACTTGTCGTTGTTGCGTACCGTTTCAACATCGAAGGTCTCCTCGAGCTTAATGCTGAAGCGCCGATCTTTGTCCAGCTCAACGAACCTGTCGCACATACCTCGATCGTCGTGGCACCAGCTGCACTCCCCCAGGAGACTGTCATCGTCCGAGTACGACAGTTCCTACGTTTATAATTCAAAGATTAAACTTGTACATATTCTAGCACAAGTCATGCCAGAATTCACGAAAAAATCTGGCATGACCTTCGCTAAAAAAGGACATATCGAGCGCCTGAAATTTGCCGGAACGGAAATTAATCAACACTCCGGCAAAACATAGGCCACTCAGAGGTGTAAACTGAACATGAACGGACACTTGGGCAACCACATATACTATTTGAGCAACACAAGATATACAAGGATATTTGGCTGGTCTCACCTCGATGTTGGAGGGGGTCGGTGACTGGGACGACAGCGGGGATGTCGGAGGGGGTCGGTGACGGGGACGATGGTGGTCACTTGAAACCGTATAAGTTATCACTAATACATCCCGAATAATTGCTTAAACTGAAAAATAACAACAAATATGACATGTTCAACTAGTTTTATTAATTCAACTAGTTCTTACTAAATATAAACTTACTATAAATAGAAAAAAAAACTAGTTCTTTCTAAAAATAAAGTAGTTCAACTAGTTATATTAATTATCTTACTAAAAATACATTAGTTCTATTAATTCAACTAGTTCAACTAGTTTATTAATTTACTTACTAACAAGTTTAACTACAACTAAAGTAGTTCAACTACAACTACTATTAATCATACTGCCCTAGTTAACTAGTACCATCACTACTAGTAATTAACATCTACTATTACTGAAAATCTAGTACTAACTAAGCAACATCTAGTACTAGCTATGAACCCTAAATTAACATCTACTACTACTAAATCTAGTACTAACTAGTGGCAGGGGGTGGGGGCGATGGAGAGGTAGGGGCTGCGAGGGCGGGATCGGGATCGCGAGGCGGCGGTGCTGGGTGGGCTCGGGTGGCGGCGGTGAGGTCGAGGGCGGTGGGAGGAGGGCTGCCGGCAGAGGAGGGAGGAGGGGCGGCCGTAGGCGGAGGGAGGAGGGCGGCGGCGGAGGAGGAAGGGGTGGCCGCAGGCGGAGGGAGGATGTGCGAGGAGGAGGGAGGAGGGACGGAAGGAGGGGAGTACCTCGGCGACGGACGGACGAAGGCGACGGCGGCGACGACGCACAACGACGGTTATCGGCACGCGGGCGAGAGTGAGAGTGTGAGTGAGAGAGAGGTCAGTCGTGCGCGTGGGGATAAGGTAGGGATAGTTGTAGCGCGTTTGCCAAAACGCACTACAGCTAATCTGAATAGCAGTAGGGCTTTGCATATGAACCGCTACTGCTACGTGTAACTACACAAAAGTACGTCAATGCAAAAATACATTGGCCATCAATGATCTTTTTGTGTACAATCTGAATTGTCAATATGAGTCCTCTTCGGTAGGAACCGGAGAGGACTCATATTGCGGCCACAAATTTTACACATAGAGTTCAGTGAAGACCAACTGGTTGTGATAGTTTCAGAAATAACATATTTAAGGTGGTAAACACCCTGTTCACGGAGCGAGGTGGGACTAAACTTGTGGGCTGATCTTAGCAGTAGCGGTTTTCTTCGAAGCGCGCTGCTGCTAACTTTCATAGCAGTAGCGCGGTTCATTATAGGGCGCTACTGCTATA
>NC_041385.1:762647546-762659636 GCF_002162155.2 Triticum dicoccoides
GGCGAGGTCATGGCAATTAGAGTAGTAGCGCGGTTTGTGGTGGATGCGCTACTGCTATTTTCCTTTCAGCAGCGCGTTTTGCTATCACGCGCTGCTGCTAAATAGCAGTAGCGTCGTATTTTAAGGAGCGCTGCTAGTAAGATTCTGTGTATAGGCTTTTTCCTAGTAGTGGTTGGCTATGCAGGTTCGGGAGGGTGGTGGTTGAGCATCTCCGGGAGAAATCCTATTTTCGGCCTCTCCGGATCTGGCGACGACGACGCCTGCGGGCATCACGCTCTTTCTTGAAAGCGTCACTATTGTGGGGTGCTCCTCCCCTCTTCCCATGGCCTTGGCTTCGGAGGGAAACCTCAGATCCGTGGGATCGGGCGATGAAGGCGCCTCACGTCTTCTTCCTCCTTGGGGGCATCGTCTCGAAGCCGACCACAACCTGGAGACTAGTGGATGGCGGCATCTTCGCTGCATGGGAGGCGGCATCTTTGATGCGTGGTTTGCTGAGGCGGCCTTTTCGGGGGCGCTGATTTCTGTTTGGTAACAATGATGACATCGAGAGGAGCTTGGGTTGCAGCTTGGGCTTCGGTAGTCAGATCTTCCCGGCGTGTCTGAGGTGCTCTTCCGTTGGTCATCGAGTTGTTTTTGAAGTCAGAGCTGCAGTGGAGCGAGTCCAGGTGGTGACGATGACAGTCCTGCATATTTTCCTTGTGATGCTCGTCTTCAAAGTCGGAGCTGTCGGTTGTTCGCGCGTGTGGCCATCTGTTGGCATGTGGCCAGATTGGCCGGTGGTACCCATGTTGTGTGGGTTGAGTTGTATTGATTTTAGCCCGGTTTTCCTCAATTAACCGGGCAACTCTCACTATCTTCTTCATCAATGAAAATGGCAAGTCTTTTGTCTCGTTTAAAAAAAAGTGTCTGTCACTAGCACTGCCAAGGATTGTTCAGACCTGATCAAGTCCTTGAGGCTTCTAAGTGACTCTCACTTACAACATAGCTAAGCTAGGCATTTTCTTTAGCGAAGCTAAGGTAGGCACTCTCAAAAAATAATAGGATAATCAAATGACATAATTGTTGTTGGTATCATGATTACTAATCATTTAACACTAGAGTATAGTCTCCACATGTTCTACAGTTGTGATGGCTATCTTTCAGTATTTAAAACCAACATATAGAGAAGGTATCTGCTATCCCAAGTCTCCTACTTCTGGATCCCATCATTCACTACAATAAATGAATTGTGCAATTTAATAGAAAAATCTTCGAAGTAACGGCAAAATTCTAGTTCAAACTTTGAAAGCTATACATGTTTGACCACATAATCTAATTCCAACAAAAGAGATCCAGATATTCGGTAGCACCACAACAGGCATGTGCCATATTATTAGAAAAAAAGGATCCAGTTATTCAGTAGCACGACAAAGCAAGAGGAAATCCAAATACAGATGTTGCAACACATATAGTGAGCAATGACCAGAATTTAGATACAAAAGACACTAACAATTGTTCAGCAAGACGATCAGAATACCGATAGGTAATATAATAGGCTGTTACAACTGCACGGGCTGCTAACTGCCATTAATGTATACAAGTCCACAAACAAAAGTTCAGTCACTACGTTAACTACAATAGGTAGGACTTGAGTGTGCTCAAGTGCCTACAGAAAATCAGAAACTATCACAATTGCATAACTGTCTACCGTATGCACTGCTACTCAAATTCAAGACCTAACTCTGATATCATCAGAAACATGGACTATTATGGAGTTGTAGAATGCAAGACATTTAGTGCCTATCGGCCAATGGCTATGACCACAAGGGAACATATGGACAAAATGGAGTCTTGTCGCCGCAACCATGCCATTCAACTTCATAATCAGATCCGATATAGTAAACTGTTAGCTGAAAACTTGTAATCCTGTGATACGCGCGTACGTAGACAACGCTGACTCCATGGGCCTCGAGGGAGTTCAAGAGCTTCACCTTGTCGGCGTCGGGTGCGACGATGGCAGGGCGGACGAGCACGGCCGTCCGGTGGCCGGCCTTGAGGCTCGCCATCACAAGGTGCTGCCCACATCCGCGCTCCTAGCCCCTCCGCGCTCCTAGCCCCGCCGCTGGCCACTCCGGCCACGGCGGCCACTGCCTGAATCTCCCGCCGTAGGTCACTCCGGCTGCGGCGGCCACCGCTTGAATTTCCCGCCGCTGATCTCTGTCTGATCTCCACCACCGCCCTTTTTGCCCACCATGTCTCTGTCTGATCTCCGTTTTGAACGGGGGCATGCCTTTGAAGATCGTATCCTATCCTCCCTTAACCTTCCGATCAACTATACCGTGGAGAATGGACAAAAGGAATTCTTTTTGGTTGCGGAATTCACCAGATCGAAGATCAGACTCTCTGAGGAGTCGGTAGGTACTATCCTTCTTTTATGTTTTGGGGGTCGTGCTTCACTTTTCAAAGTCTGCAAGCTGCTTGATCATCTATACAAATTCTCTCTTCGATCAATGTTGGATTTGCGATCTACAATGGAGGAAACATTTCTTTACCGGAATTCAATCTTGGATTTCTTCTGTGGGGCGCTAATGGTCCGAAGTTTCGTTCTATTTCCGATCCGGATCAAGACAATGGTTGGACTTTAGTCTCGCAAACTCGAAATGGGAATTCTTTTGCTGATGCAGTCCGAGCGCCGACATTCTTCCAGCAATCTTCAGTTCCTGCTCTGGCCCGGCGATCTCGCCCCGCTCAATCTTCGGTAGCAGTTACTACGGTCTTTGATCGTCTTCAATTTCCAGCAGTGGGCAATAATGAGGTGGCAAATCAGGAAATTCAAACTGGCCCAAGGGCTTCTGCGGGATCTGGTGCGGCCCTTTTGGATGGCATGGCCCAGCCAATGCTCTTCTGTGTCTGTTGTCTGCTCTCGGGCCACAAGCGTGCGGGCTACAAAAATAAAATTCGGTGTCATAATTCCAAAAGGTGGGGCCACATTTCCAGTGACTGTCATTCGGCCTTCCGCTCTCTCGCGTTGTCAAATCAATTGACTGCCTCAGTATCTGCTCCTGCCTCTGCTGCACCCGTTAATGGTGTGATTCAGGGGCAACAATCGAGGCCTGTTTTGGAGAATATCGGCAATCAAGCTCCTTCCAGACTCTCACCAACCATTCCTCTTGCTACCGAGTCACTCCCTGCTCATTCTTCGTCTTTGCCTCCGCCGGCCCCGCTCACAGTTAGCAGGCTCTTGCTTTCTTCAGAGCAAGGCGGAGAGTTGGTCCCGCGCGCCATGGCCAACTTCCCATTCGATCCGTCCCCTTTTCTTCCTCCGCATCATCAGGCAATCCAGGTGGAAGGAAGACTGGCGCGAGTCAGGGTTATCTCGAGCCCTTCTCTGCCACGCCATGAAGACTGGGCAATCGTCACCATTGTGCCAATGCCCAACCAGCAGGTTCACTTCACAAATGTTCGACAAATCATTGGTGAGTTTATTACACAAGTTAAGCATATAGGGTTTCAAGAGATTTGTCAATGCCCTTTCGGACAAGCATATGTCAGATTGAACTCCCCTTTCGATCGTGATGCTCTGGTTCTGCATAGCCCGCATTTCCATGGAGATGTGCACATCATCTTTCAAAGGCATAACCAGGGCATCAACTACAGAAGCTTGCATCTTGACAGGGATATTTGAGCTCTGTTAGTTGGATTTCCTTTCGATAAACGAGAGATGCATGAGCTGGCGGATGCAGTAAGAAGTTTTGGCAAATTATTGCTCTGGGACAGAGCCAGAAGTACCAGGGCTGCTCTCATGGTTAAGATTAGGGTTGAAAACTTAAGAGATGTTCCTGTTAGTATTGTGGTTGGAGAATCTGATGATCCATATGCTGAGTCCTGGTCTGTGCCTGTGATTATTCTCCAACAAGATCTGCTGGGTGCTGGACCTCCAGATGAAGACCCTGTTCCTGTGGATGGAAACCCTCATCCGCAGCCAGTCAACAACTTCTTTCACCCTAATCAACTTAATCACTTTGTTGGGCCCATCCAACAGCACCAAGCTCAAGATATCATGGGAGGAGACCCCCAAAATTTCCATCAGCAGGCAATGCAGATTCAGGCAGCTGATGAGGAGCCTGAAGTTGAGGATGAAGATCTCCCTGGATGGGGGCACTAGGCAATGCCTGCTGAGGATGATGACCTCATTGATCAGGAAATTGAAGAGGGAGAATTTGTGGAGCTGGCTGATCTGTTTCAGCCTTTGGAAGAACAGTTGCAAGTGAATCTCCCTGATATGGACATTCATAGTGATCTCACTATTTCTGTGGGATCAAATGGGGTGGAGATTGATATGCAAGAGGCCAATGCTCAGCCTGTCTTGGAGGGAAATGGATTTTTAAATATTTTGGGCCAGGCCCATGTGGATCTCCCTGACCTCAACTTGGCCCTAGGGCCCATGCTAGTGGAGTAGCTGAACTTTCCCCAGATTCATCCTGAACCTGCTCTGCCTGTCATTGCTGCTCCTCTGGAGTTCTATCCTATTCTTCCACCATTGGAGCCAGCTTTCAATGCTGAACTCGATTTAAATCAAGACCTGCCTCCATCACCAGCAATCATTGAAGCTCAGGTGAATGCTCCTTTGGAGATCAATCAATTGGAGGATAACTTGTTGCCTGATGAGGAGGATGGCTCCTTGTTTAACTTAAATCTTGCTGAAGGAGAGGACCCAGTTATTCAGTTAGCTTCTCCTGCAGAAATTTTGGCAGCACAGCTTAGGGAAGATGACCAGAGCTCTTTTGTTGATGAGGAAATTGAAATCTTGGACTATTCTTCTGATGGTTCTTCCAAGCCTGATTCTGAATGTAGGGTTGTTACTTGCTCTTCTACCGCTCATTCTTCAGCTCCACCAGGGTTTTCTATCAAAGGGAAATATTTACCTATTGATGACTCTGTTGCAGATTCTGGCAGTCAGTCTGTGGCTTGTTTATCTGCCTGGGAGCAGCATTTCTCTTTTAGTGCTGAAGGCCTCACTGAAGTTCAGGTACCTTATGACTTGGTGGATTTCATTTGTTATGCTCTTTTGACCCCTTATAAATTTGAGTGGGCCAAGATGTTCTTGCTGTCTCCTATGTGGTCTATTATTTGTGAAGGGTTTCAGAAATCTCAGCATCTAGCCTTCTTCATTCCTCCTTGCCCTGTAACTGTGGCTCCTTCTTGCTCTCAGTTGCAGGCTCCTAGCTTGGAGGAGATGCAACCTTTACCTACTGAGGTGGTCAGCTTCTGCAGTCCTACTGCTGTCAAGGGTAAAAGGAAGGACATGATGCCTATTGTGGAATCTGAGGTAAGAAGAAGTGAGAGACTGCAGCATTTAAACAAGGGATATAGGAAGAAAACATGTCATGATAGCAGTTGTTTGGCTTGTTTTGCTAAGCCTCCTGTCTGCAATTCAAAAATAATTAAGAATCTGAACTCTTCTTACTGCAAGGTGGACCCTCAGGCTTGCACTGAAGAAATCCTCTTGCAGAAGAAAGTTAAAAGAGGGAGGAAGCCATCAGCATCGAAGGACTGAAGTCTTGGGAGGCACTGTGGGGAGTATTTGTAGCTGCTCTTCTTTTGGATCAAAATAGATCCTTTTGTTTATGGTCCATGCTCCTGGAATTACAATTCATCTTTATTGTAATGAATTCCCTCTCTGTTCCCTGGACTTTTCTGAGAATCTTCAATCTGTGGGCCTATTTTAGTCTGAGTTTATGGCCTTTTTTAAGAATTCCTGCTCAGTTTTTGTTCCTGCTGTATGCCTGCTTGTTTCTGCAATGAATAGATCCTGGAATGTTTTAAACTGGAATGTGAGAGGTATAAACCCCAGTGATAAGTGGCTTGCAATTTCCAATAAAATTGAGGAGTCACAGTGCTCAGTTATTTGTCTGCAAGAAACCAAGAGAGAGGTTTTTGACATCTCTTATTTGAGAAAATTTGCCCCAAAAAGAATAAATAAATTTGAGTTTTCCCCCTCTATAGGGGCATCTGGGGGTATGCTTGTGGCTTGGAATGATGCTATGTTTCAGGGATAATGTTTGTTTAAAAATTATTTCTCTCTTTCAATAAGGTTTATTTCAGTTCAGATAGGAGAATCTTGGATCCTGACTAATATTTATGGTCCCTGTGATGAGGAAGGGAGACATTTATTTCTGGACTGGTTCAAAAACATACATATGCCTTTTGAAACAAATTGGCTAATTACTGGGGATTTTAATTATATTAGATATCCTTCCAACAGAAATGATGGAGCTGGAAATATAAACAATATGATGGATTTCAATGCTGCAATCAGTCAATTAGCCTTGGTAGAAATTCCTTTGAAGGGGAGAAGTGTTACTTGGAGTAACATGCAGCAAGCCCCTCTGTTAGAAAAAATTGATTGGGTATTCACATCTGAAAACTGGTCCTCTCATTATCCAAATACCTTGTCCCTTCCCTTGGCCAAGCCTATTTCTGACCATAGCCCATTTGTGATCCAAATTGGTACTTCTATCCCTAAAGCTAAAGTATTCAGGTTTGAGAATTTTTGGCTTCAACTTCCAGATTTTCAAGAAGTAGTAAAGTCCAGCTGGCAACAACCCATTTAGGCCAATAATAGTGCCAAACTCATTACTGCAAAGTTTAAAAGGCTTAGGAAAAGTCTAAAAATTTGGAGTAAGAGCATTTCCAACCTTGCACTCAGCATTCAGGCCACAAATAGTGTAATTTTGATGTGGGATTATTTTGACGAGTTTAGACTGCTCTCAGCTATGGAGCAAAATGGCAGAGATATCTTGAATGAGCATCTCCTGGTGTTGTTGTCCTTTCAGAGCATTTACTGGAGGCAGAGGGCTACAATTAGATTGGTGAAGTTTGGAGATGAGAATTCAAAATTCTTTCAGGCTAAGGCTACCATTAAATACAGACACAACTCCATTCAGTCTCTTATTAATGATCAGGGGGTTGAAGTGACAGAGCACCATGCTAAGGTTGTTGTTCTTTGGTCAGCTTTCAAAGAAAGATTGGATAATTCTAGTGAGATGTCTGACCATCTTAATCTAATAAGACTTATTCACAGAGTTGAAGGTTTAGCGGATTTGGATGCTCCTTTCACAAAACAGGAAATTGATTCTGTGGTCAAGGATCTTCCTTCTGATAAAGCACCTGGTCCTAATGGATTCAATGGTGATTTCATTAAAGCTTGTTGGAGCATCATTGCTGAAGATTTCTACAGGCTGATTAATGATTTCTACCATGGAAATATTTCTCTGCAAAGTATCAATGCCTCCTTCATCACTCTCATTCCCAAAAAAGACAATCCTGCTAGAGCAAATGACTTCAGACCAATTTCCCTCCTCAATTGCTCCATCAAGATCACTACCAAGTTGCTGGCCAATACAATTTAGACAGTTATTCTCAAATTGGTTCATGTCAATCAGTATGGATTTATTAAGAGCAGAACCATTAATGACTGTCTAGGATGGGCTTATGAGTACTTGCATCAGTGTCAGCATTCTAAATTGCCTATTGTTCTCCTCAAGCTAGACTTTGAAAAGGCTTTTGATCTTCTAAACCATCAAGCAATTCTTGCAATTCTTAAAGCCAGAGGTTTTGGAGATAGATGGATGAATTGGATCTCCATGCTCCTTTCCTCTGGTACTTCTTCAGTGTTGCTCAATGGGGTGCCAGGGAAGTTCTTTCATTGCAATCAAGGGGTCAGACAAGGAGACCCTGTCTCTCCTCTGCTATTTGTGTTGGCAGCTGACCTTCTCCAATCCATCCTCAATGAAGCTATGCAAAATCATCTGATTCTTCCTCCTATTGTTAGTCAAGCTTGCCCGGACTTCCCAGTGATTCAGTTTGCTGATGATACCATCTTAGTCCTGCCAGCTGATATGAGACAAATTGAGCAAGTCAAAAATCTCCTCCTTCATTACTCTGCTTTCACAAGTCTGAGAGTGAACTATGAGAAGTCCTTCTTGGTGCCTCTAAATGTACCAGTCACACAGCTCAACTCTTTGCTTAATGTTTTGGGCTGCCAGCAAGGTCATTTCCCTTTCACCTATTTAGGTCTTCCTCTTGGCACAACAAAACCAAAAATTGAAGATTTTAACCCAATGATGCAAAGAATTGAAAGAAGGCTTTCTGGCTGCTCCACTATGTTATCTTATGATGGTAGGCTTTTGCTTATAAAATCAGTTTTTGCACTCTGCCAATTTTCTTCATGAGCTCTCTAGCTCTCCCAGTTGGTGTGTTACAGCAAATCAACAAGTACTTGAGAAATTTCCTTTGGAGGAAATTTGGTATGGAGGATAGAGGAACTGCACTTATTGCTTGGTCCAAGGTTTGTAGGCCAAAAAAGCAAGGAGGACTTGGAATTCTTGATATTTCTCTTCACAACAAGGCCCTACTAATGAAAAATCTTCTTAAATTTCTCAATAAGGAGGATATACCTTGGATTAATTTGATCTGGGAGAAATATTATCACACTAATCTGCCAAGAGGGAAAGTTGAAGGCTCTTTCTGGTGGAAATCCCATATTGCCCTCCTGGAGAGATTCAAACAAATCAGCAAATGCTCTATTGGGTCAGGACAATCTATACTCTGCTGGTCAGATACTTGGTTGGAATAGCAACTCCAATCTTTGCTCCCTCACCTTCACTCCTTTGCTCTTCATGAGGATCAATCGGTTCTAAGTTTCTTTCAGGAGGAAAATTGGATTGATCAGTTTCACTTACCTCTCTCTGTAGAAGCATTTGAAGAATTCAACCAGCTCCCCTCTTTGGCTCCAACCTTAGACCCGCAAGTTAAAGATAGGTGGAACATCATTGGTGCTTCTGGCAGACCCCCTTCAATTTATATTTATAATCTGCTTCTGGAAAATCATGAGGAACATCCTATTTTCAGTCTCATTTGGGATAGCTCCAGCAGGCTAAAGCATAAAATATTTTTTTAGTTGGTAGCTCACTGTCGAATCAACACCAGGGCTCTTCTTCTAAGAAAAGGCATGCACCTTGATGATAACTTTTGCCCTAATTGTAATCAGCAGGCAGAAGAAACTCCTATGCATTTATTGTGGGATTGCAGTTTTGCACAAGACTGTTGGAACTCTCTGATTCCAAACAGAAGTAGAGGCACTTCAGTTTATGAGGACACCATCTTGGCCACTCAGCTCCTTCCAAAACAATTTGCTGTTGAAATCCTTATTTTGGGTTGTTGGAACATTTGGATTCAGAGAAATAATTTAGTGTTCAGAGCACTTCCACATTCAATTCAGTCTTGGAGATACCACCTTAAGAATGATCTAAAGCTACTTCGACATAAGATCAAGCAAAAGTTTGCAGTTCATTTTTCACAGTGGATAGATCATAATATGTAATCATGGGTTCCATTCCTAGAGCAGGCATTGGTTAGCCTATAGTATTTATTCCTTTGGAATTTGTAACTTATTTGTACTTTATTTTGCTTTAATTGATTTACCGTAGAACATTTTGTTCTACGGTGTTGGGTCAAAAAAAATCAGATCCAAGACTATGTATAAATCGCACCTCCAAAGAATCCATATTGTATGACATTAGTGTCTTTTCATCTCCATGGACTATAAAATTCAAATTGTGTTCTGGATGAATTGAAATAACCCTCTAATCATCTAGACAGTGACTGGCATTGTGATTCAAGGTCCATTTTCCTCTACCGTAGTCCTCAAGAACCCGGAACAAGAGCTCAGAACCATCGGAATAAGAAAAACTAGTATTTTTATTTAGAGAAAATGCATATAGCCTGACTTCACATTAATGAAGCCATCAACTGGCTAGGATACAAGGTGCAGATTATTACAACGGCTGAGCATTGACAAAACAGAAAACATACAGACAAAGATCACCTCAGGTCGAAACTACAAAAGCCGGACTAGAAGTGAAATTGCCAACACAAGGGGGGAAAACAACCATGCCGTCAGAGAGCACCACACCGACCGGAACAATGGGGATAGGGGAGTCCGCGGATAACATGCGAGCAATGAAGAGGAGGATCGACCCTTGTGGGATGAAGCCATTGGCTCTGGCACAACCCAGTCGTGCCATTGTCGGAGGGGAGACCACTATCTCCCCTACATCCATCACAGGGATGCCGATCATCGGCTGGTAAGCAAGAACACATCAGGGAAATCGCTCTAAAGGGTAACAAGACTCAAATCCCCCACCTCCACCGTCGTCTAGCATCCGAGGACGCACTGCATCACAGCCGCCACCAACCCACACATTGCAACGCCTCATCCCCAACCCTACCCCAAGCCGATGTCTCCAAGAAGGACCATGACGCTAGTGCGCCACCGCCGGCCGGCCAAAGGCCTAGGTTTTCACCTAGGGACTGAATAGGGGGAGGAGGGGGTGGAAGATGAATCTCAACACGCCATCGGAAGGGAGAGAGAGAAGCCGAAGCACCGCTGCCATCGTCGAGGTTGATGCGGAGTCGACCAAGGGATTTCCCCTTCCCAAGATTTCGCAGTCACACCCTCCAGAGCTAGATATGGCAGCCCAAAAGGGCCGGATGTAGATCGGCAAGGAGGGAAAGCCACATCGGGGAAGGAGACTGGAAATCCGAGCAGCGAGACGCCTTGGCCGCCCAACCGCCGCCCGTGCAGCCAGAGGAGCGACCGGCACCTATAGCGACACCCACTGGCGATGTCGACGCCGCCAGCCAGATCTAGGGCCGCCACCATGGCAGCCAAGGCTCCCTGCAGCGAACCAGGGCAGCACAACCTCGCCATCACCTTCACTGGAGGCTGCATGGTGACCGGTGGCGTCCTTAGGTGGCGGTGGGGAGGAGGGAGAGGAGGAGTGGGGGGGCTCGGGCGCTAGGGTTTTGTCGCCCTCGAGTCGCCCACTTGGGGCGACGCGAGAGCCGTGGCAGGGGTACAAAAAATCCCTATGATGGAAATATACCACTGTCATCGCCACCATCATAGTCTGGTTTTTTTTAGAAAAGGAGGATGACCCCCAGCCTCTGCATCTAGGGGATGCATGCGGCCACTTTATTAATTATTCTCGAGAACCTTACAAAGTATTACAACAATATGCTTGAATCCGCCATCTTGGCAACATATGCCACTACTCCTATCCAAATGATGAAGGGGTGCTAGCTGGGCCAAATACCCAGACCACTCACCTAAGCCTATCATCAAAAGCCGGAAGCCCCAGCCGAGCCACATACCGGGTCTGGGGCACAGACCGGTCTGACACACTCACAAGTGTCGTCGCCGCCATCTTCCACAGGTCCGTCTTCAGAGTAGATATTGAGGCTTCTACCTTGTCAGGCCACTCTGCCATCGACGCCACCATGATGCCAGACAGCTACCTCCTCCTGCGCGACTCCATCTCCGCGCATTGGGCGCCGAGTCTCCACTGCACCACGCTGCCGAGACCTGCTGCCATCAATGTTTAAGATGAAGCACCGCTCCACCAAAGAAGCCACCCACTGGTCCGTCGATCCCGTGCACACCTCGAAGACTGGCGCCCCCAAGAGGAAACGACACAATATAGCGCCGACGTCATCCGATCTACTGATCTAGGGTTTCCCCTGGAGATAGCAGATAGTGGCCTTGAACTTCTTCTCGGTGATGCCTTCAAGAAGGGAACGCCGCATAACAGCGCCGTCACCGTCGGCCTTGGCAGCTAGCCAAAGGCAGGTTTTCACCCAGATCTGTTCGAATAGCCTCCATCAAGCATCGCATGCACGGATCGCCTAGCACCGGGCCGTGGTGCCTCGCCAGATCCATTGCAGATCAGCACCGCCACCACATGCTCGCAGTCCACCTCGCGCCGCTCGAAGAAAACACCACCTGGAGCGCCGGATTGCCGCTGCCACGAGCACGCCACGCCCACCGGAGCTCATCAGGCCGACCCCCTCCTGCTCCCAAGGACGCGCTCGTCCAAGGAATGCAGAATACTGTCGTGCAGGTCGCCATGCGCCATCGCAGGCAGCAGTACATCACCGAGCGGGAACGGCCGACCCCTCCGCCACCACCTACAACCCCCCACCGAGACCCGCCACCACGCCGCCGGACGCCATGGGCCGCGCATGCCCGGGCCACCGCCGGTTCCCGCC
>NC_041385.1:762659919-762692807 GCF_002162155.2 Triticum dicoccoides
CGCCGTCAGCCGCATTCCTCCGGCGACGGCGCGGGGCTAGGGGCAATTGGCCGGCGGCGCGCTAGGGTTAGGGAGGCGCCCCCGAGTCGCCGTAGGTGAGAGCGACGCGGGGGTGGATGGATCTGTCACATGAATACTTAGTCCCTTTAAAATGGGAGAGATTTTCACTTCCTGGCCTCTGCACCAACCAGGGATGCATACGACCATTTTAGTATGAGTGCCAAGATGAACATGGTCCTCAGAATTTTTTTAAACGAGTACCAAGATATTTCTTGATGAGAGGTTACACCACACACCAAGCTTGATCCTCAATTAACGGGGGGAAACCCTGTGCATCACCTGTCAATTTTAGGAATTGAACTCGGGTCGCTAGGCTGCACAACCGCATGCCCAACCATCATAGTCTGGTGGCCAAGGTATATAAACATACAACCAATTATCTCCTTCAACATCAACAACTACTATTAAATTCTCAAAGGGAGCCATCAAATGCAGTATCCCGTTAAAAAATGCACGTTTTGCATTCTTGGGTATCTCAAATGAACCACGCACGTGTGTTTGATACTTCCAAGGACCAGCCTCACATGAATAAATCACCAGAACTTCAAAATTCACCCCCACATGAAAGCACGTCATGATTTGTTTCCCACGTCTTTCGATCTATGAACTCGAATACATGGAAGTGGGAGGAGATGGTCTGGTCAAATCCGAGGCTAGCAACACTCACCCTGCAGAACGCTTTGCAGGACCAATCAGTGGCAGGCACGACCACCCATTTCTCAGTGGCGGAATTGGACACAATGTAATCCAATGCCTTGATATCAGTCACCTTCCAGCAGCGGCATAGCAGGAGGCCATTGCAGCTGTCCACGATGTCAAGACTCTCGAATTTGGGCAGAAACGAGAGGGACGGGTCGACAAGAGGGTAACCTTTCCGTAACTCATTGATAAAAAAGCGAGCCTTCTTGGGGAAGCGCTCCCTGTTGTAGCTTTTGTCGAAGGATTCTGGTGATGGACTGGGCAACCTTCCTGCGGTGGTCGGGGTGGGAGAAGAGGTCGTGCCAGCACGGCAGCCCGTGGAGACGCTCTTGTAGCAGCAGGTGGACTTCTAGGGCATGCACGAGATAGTCTCTACGAGGATGCCATCGGTGAGCTTGGCCTGTCGGGACAAACCGGACTAGCTCTCCCTCTCTCTCCCGCATTCGCTCAGATAAAGGTGAAAGAAGGAGCACACTGGACACAAGGTTTTTTCCAGCGAAAAACGCCTCGCCGACAAATGGTGTCTTTCTTTTCTTCAGCACAAATTATGTGGCATAGACCACCTACAGCCACCAGCACTCGGGAGAGTTTAGGCTAACTCCATCGCGCGACCCTATCTTGTCCGGCCCCGCCGTTTGGGGCAAAGCGGACAAACCAGGCGGCCCAGCGCGCGACGGCCAGGACCCATCTGGTCCGTTTTGTGTCCGGACCGACCCATTTCGAGCGCAAACTTGCGCCGGGTTTGGGTCGCGGCGGACACCGAACGGACGCTTCGAACATCCGCGTCGGGGCCGCGTGGCAGGCGGCCACCTACCTCCCACCCGCCAACATAAATGCGCACGGACGGGTGGCCCCACCTGTCATCCCCACAGCGAAGGGCCGTCGTCCTTCTTAAATGGGAAGTCGTGGACCGGTCGTCGTCCACACTTCCCACTCCGGCCCCTCTCAGCCCCCTCGAAACCCGACACCCTCGAAACCCTAGCCGCTCCCCGTCGTCGACCTCGCCGGCCGGCCGCAGCCATGTGCCTTTGGAACTACGGCCGCAAGGGGAAGCACGACCGCGAGGCCGGCTCCTCCTCGGGCCGCCGCCGTGGATCCGTGAAGAAGGAGCAGCCCGTGTCACCGCCGCGCTCCTCCCATCGAGCCCCCGCGTCACCTCCACGCTCCTCCTGTCGAGCCCCCGCGCCGCCCCCCTTCACCATTGCCCCTAGGCACGCCGGCGAGCGCGACCGGCAGTACATCTGCGCGGACGTGTGCCGGAGGTACTTGGAGACGAGGATGCCAGTCCTGTGGAGCGGCGCCCACCTCCCCAACGGATGGCACCTCTTCGCGGACCGGGTCCCCATCCCGCCGGTGCCGGCGACCGGCTGTGCCCGGCGCGATGAGATTGTGCGCCGCCGTCGCCTCCTCCCCAACGACCTGTACTACGACCACAGGTATGCCCCCGACTCCCCGCTATGGGACACATGGCTCCAGGACGAGGACGATACGCGCCGCGCGTCGTACTTCGTCGGCACGGTGTCGGGGCCGCGGAGGCCACGTGTAGAGGTGCACGGGCGTACGCGGGTGCGCGGCCTGACACCCACGCCGTCGCCTTCCCCGTCTCCGTCGCCACCTCCACCTCCTCGCATGACAGCGGAGGAGGAGGCCCGTGTCCTGCAGCGTGTCATGGATGACTCCATGAACACGCACGACGAGCGGCAATGGGACGGCCTGGAGGAGGCCATGGCACTCTCTGCAGCCGGGGACGTCGCCTTCCCGGAGCTGCAGATGGCGGCCGTCACGGAGGAGGCGATGGAGGAGGACCCGCCGGTCGCGTTCCAGCAGCTGCTGGGCCAGGGGTGGGGCTGGTCCTGCACTGCTTCGGAGATGGCCGCCGGCGTGGGCGTGAACTGGTGCCCCACTCCGCCGCGGTCACCAGAGCGGGAGGCGTCGCCATGGGAGGATATAGTTTCGCGCGAAGTTCATACTACATACTCCATACTACAACTACATGATCAAGCACTGCAAACACTAGTTCATACTATATACTACATCATTACTAGTACTAGGGGGGTGGGGATCTCACGGTAGCGAGCTCGCGGCCATGGACGACACTGTGGAGGAGCTCAATCCTCCTCGCCGGAACTGCAGAGGTCGATGTACTTCGCCCTCTGCTCCTCGTGGATGCGCTGCCACTCGTCGTCCTTCTCCTTGGCGGCGAGGTTGGTCGCGACCGCCTGCTGCCACTGGAGGTCTTTGAGCTCCTCGGCGTGGCGCCGGTGCTCCACCTCCCCGCGCACGCTCCGCTCGGCAATGCCGGCCGCACCCACGTTGACATCGGCGACGAAATCCTCCGGCCCAATGACTCCGCGGTTGCCAAGCTCCTAGGGATTCTCCTTAACGGGGACGAACTCGACGTCCTCCGGCTCCTCCGGCTCCTCCGACCACTCCCTCTTCATGGGGAGAAGGCCCGTGTCGTAAGAGGAGGAGCTCCCGGCGTAGGAGAAGGACGCGGCAGAGGACGGGGTACGGCCGTTGAGGGACTCCTGAATTAGGTGGTCCTCTAACAACCGGACTATATGCTTATGCCGGACTGTTGGACTATGAAGATACAAGATTGAAGACTTCGTCCCGTGTCATGGTGGGACTCTCCTTTGCGTGGAAGGCAAGCTTGGCAATTCGGATATGTAGATTCACTTCTCTGTAACCAACTCTGTGTAACCCTAGCCCTCTCTGGTATCTATATAAACCGGAGGGTTTAGTCCGTAGGACAACAACAATCATAATCATAGGCTAGCTTCTAGGGTTTAGCCTCTACGATCTCGTGGTAGATCAACTCTTGTAATACTCATATCATCAAGATCAATCAAGCAGGAAGTAGGGTATTACCTCCATAGAGAGGGCTCGAACCTGGGTAAACATCGTGCCCCCCACCTCCTGTTACCATTAGCCTTAGACGCACAGTTCGGGACCCCCTACCCAAGATTCACCGGTTTTGACACCGACATTAGTGCTTTTATTGAGAGTTCCACTGTGTCGTCACCGTAAGGCTTGATGGCTCCTTCAATCATCGACAACGATGCGGTCCAGGGTGAGGTTTTCCTCCCCAGACGGATCTTCGTATTCGGCGGCTTTGCACTGCGGGCCAACTCACTTGGCCATCTGGAGTAGATTGATAGCTACGCCCCTGGCCATCAGGTTAGGTTTGGAAGCCTGAATTATACTACCGACATCCACAGAGATTTGATCTTCGACGAATTCGAGCCCATGACAGATACACCCTACAGTCATGATGAGCATGACCTGGATCTGCCATCGGACGGTGTTCAGGAGATCACACCTGCAGCTGCCCTGGCTTTAAATCCAGTGCAATTTGTGCCATCCGAGGACGGGAGGATGGACCCCGCCACAGAAGCCGCACACTGAACAGTGATAGAGCCGAATACAGATTTCACGTCCAATGAGGTATGTGTCATCGGACCCTCGGACTTGTTTCTGGCCATAGGCTCCGAACCGCGTGCATCCGTGCCCACCGGATCTAACTGGGCACCGATCATGGAGTTCAGCTCCATGGATATCTTTTAGCCCTCGCCCTTGGGCGATGTGCTAAACTCATTAAAATCTCTCTCCTTGGCAGAAGACTCTTGGCCGAATCATATCCGGCTTGAGTAGGAAGTGGATGACGAAGGAATTCGTTACCCACCCACCACCCACTTAATACCCACTGTCGACGACTTAACTGACAGGCTTGATTTCAACTCCGAAGACATTGACGGTATGGACGACGATGCCAGAGAAGAACACGAACCACCGCCCACAGGACGCTGGACAGCCACCTCATCGTACGACATATATATGGTGGACACACCCAAAGAAAACAATGGCAAGGATCAAAAGGATGCGATGGAGGATAATCCTCTTGAGAAGCAAACAAAGCGCCGACGCCAGCGGCGCCACTCTAAACCCTGCCATAGCAAAAACAGCTATACCGGCACAAGAAAGAAAAACACCCCGGACGATGCTAGAGATAACAACGACCCCGTAGACCCAATGATGGAGCAGGACGAGCAAGGGGACGGCAAACACAGTCCGGGGCCGCTGTCCGATCACAGTGATGCTAAAGACAAAACTTATAAACCTGTCTCCTGAGAGGAGAACAGTCCGGACGACGATGCACGCATCATCCCGGAAAAACACTTGGAACAGGAGCACCTCCACAAGAGACTTATTGCCACCACGAGGAGCTTGAAGAAGCAGAAGCAACGGCTTAAAGCTGCGCAGGATACGCTCAACCACAGATGGAACGAAGTGCTCGACACTAAGGAAAGATACGGCGGTGATCGCCGGACAAAGAGCTACCCAAAACGTAAGTTGCTGCCCGAATTCGACGACGAGGCCATCGCGCCCATTCCGCCAAAAAACAATATGACCAATCTGCAAGACCGACCACCTCGTGGCCGAGACAGAGCGGCTAATGAAGCCGCACACAAGTCAGCACACAATCTATGTGAGCACCTGGACAAAAGAGCTGGTATAACCAGGTCCATCTATGGATCTAGGAAACGTGTTCCTATGCAGGATCATGGCCACCAAAACAACTATACTGATCAACTGCCAGCCCGGAATCAACACCGAACATTACAGCCGTCGGACCCATGCCACAACATAGCCAAGTACAGTGGTGCCGCACACCCCCTGTGCTTCACCGATGAGGTGCGGGATCATGAATTTCCAGAGGGGTTTAAACCCGTAAACATCGAGGAATACGACGGAACGACAGACCCTGCAGTCTGGATTGAGGACTTTATTCTTCACATTCATATGGCTCGCAGAGACGATCTCCATGCCGTCAAATACCTGCCCCTCTAGTTGAAAGGACCAGCTCGGCACTGGTTGAAAAGCCTCCCCGAAAATTCCATTGGAAGCTGGGAGAACTCGAGGACGCTTTCAGGGCTAATTTTCAAGGCACCTATGTCTGACCTCGGGATGCAGACGATTTAAGTCACATAATTCAACAACCCGGAGAGTCAGCCCGTGAGCTTTGGAACAGATTTCTCACCAAGAAGAACCAAATCATCGACTGTCCGGATGCCGAAGCCCTAGCAGCTTTCAAACACAGCATCCGGGACGAATGGCTTGCCAGACACCTCGGCTAGGAAAAGCCAAGGACAATGGCAGCCCTAACAACTCTTATGACCCGCTTTTGCGCGGGCGAGGACAGTTGGTTGGCCCGCAGCGGCACCAGCGATCCAGGCACATCCGAAATCAGGGGTGGCAATGGAAAACCGCGAGGCAATACAAACAAGCGTCGAAATAATGAAGAAGCCCAGACAATATAGCGGTAAACACCAGATTCAGGGGCTCTAGACCCGATCAATGGAAAAGGTCATTTAAAGGCAGCAGAGATGGCCCATCCAGCCTAAATAAAATTCTAGACAGGTCCTGTCAGATTCATGGCACCCCCGAGAAACCTGCGAATCACACCAACAGAGAATGCTGGATCTTCAAGCAGACCGGCAAGCTAAAAGCCGAACACAAAGGGAGGGAGCCGCCAAGTGAAGATGAGGACGAACCTCGCCAGCCGAACACCGGGGGACAGAAAAAATTTCCACCGGAGGTCAAAACCGTGAACATGATTTACACCACCCACATACCAAAGAGGAAGCGCAAACGCGCACTCCGAGACGTATACGCTGTAGAGCCTGTCGCCCCCAAATTCAACCCATTGTCAGCCTGCCCGATCACATTCGATCGCAGGGATCATCCGACTAGTATCCAGCATGGAGGTTCGGCTGCCTTGGTGCTCGACCCAATAATCGACGGATACCATCTCACCCGAGTCCTCATGGACGGCGACAGTACTCTTAACCTGATATATCAGGACACTGTCCGCAAGATGGGGATAGACCCGTCAAGAATCAACCAAAGCTGTACTACCTTTAAAGGAGTAATACCAGGCGTAGAGGCCCGCTGCACGGGCTCTTTAACATTAGAGGTTGTATTCGGTTCTCCCGACAACTTTCGAAGCGAAGAACTAATCTTCGACATCGCTCCGTTCCGAAGCGGCTATCATGCACTACTTGGAAGAACGGCCTTCGCTTGTTTCAATGCAGTACCGCATTATGCTTATCTCAAACTTAAGATGCCCGGTCCACGTGGCGTCATCACAATCAGCGGAAACACAGAGCGTTCCCTTCGTGCGGAAGATTACGTGGCGGCTCTAGCAGCCAAACCACTGAACGGCCTATCCAACCCGAGTAACTCATCGGTCTTCGAGACCACGGACACGGCTAGACATGCTCGGCGCACACCTAGTTGTAGCATCCCAGATAAACCTGAGGTTGATTAACGGCTATGCCCCACATGTGGTGTAGGGGGCTACCCGCTTGTAAAAGGTCCATAGTTCGGCTTGACCCTATCTACACTCAAGAGATTGAATTTTCACGGTTCATTAAGATTAACCAACTTTACGCACGGTCACACCAGATTCTTTCACCTGGGTTTTTTTCACAGATGACCATCATGCTATACACTTCAAAGATACGGCACAACGGAGACAAAGGCGCAGACGTGCAGCAGGGGCCCGTCCAAAGGTTTCTTTTTAGATTAAGACCCTGTATAAACCTTTTTTGTTGTCTCTTGTTGTTTCACACCCTCCTGGCACTTAAAATGAACAAGAGGAATACCAGCGTTACCGGCGAGCTTATGATTCACCGTTCTAAAATAGACGTTATAGAGACAGCAACCAGTGTGTTTTTGAGATCTACGCTCTCACCACAGGCGCTCTTTCGTCACGCCGGACTGATGCACGTACCTTGAATTTCAGGCCTCATTATCGAGGGTGGTACTCAGCCAAGTATATGTTGTAAAGTCCGAATACCTTCGGGAGTGTTCGGTGTCGCGAGTTTGGTCTTATATGCATCAGCTCCGAATCATGTCTTTGGTCAATAGTTGGGTTTGCCCGGCTCCCGTGTTTTTCTACCTTATGTTCCGCTCTATCGGCTAAGGTGGCACAGGGAGAACTACTGCGATTGTGCCCTGGTTCATCCGGATGAGCACCTCAGTAGAGAAAGCCGAAAACTAACTGTCATGATAAAGCGAGAGACTGTTCAACCACTCGATGACTCAGCGGAATCTTCGTGATTCCTCCGCATTAACGAAGGACCGGTTTCCCGGTCACATATGTAAACGCATCGTATTCGGATAAACACGGACATACCAGGGGCTATATAGTAGTCCCACCGTCCCGCATCATACACGAGGGGGCTGAAGCCGATGACTGCAAACTTTCAGGTTATATACATATATACATAAGCGGCCGCACAAGAGGCACTACAATACTTTACGGGCAAAAGTAGAAATATATCCCTTATTATCAAAAGCATTGTGTTTACAATCAAGCTACATGTCATTCGAACATGGTATTCTTTGAGCACTGAGCCTCTATTAAACGGGCGCCTTCTAAGACTTCTTCAAAATAGTGCTCGGGCGAGTCCTGGCCCCAAGGTGGACCCCTGGTGGCAATATCGGTGGCCTCCATCTTCGCCCAGTATGTCTTAACACGGGCAAGGGCCATCCGCGCACCCTCTATGCACGCCGACCGCTTGACAGCATCAATATGCGGCACAACACGAATAAATCGTTGCACCAAACCAAAATAACTATCTGGACTTGGTTCCTTCGGCCACAGGTGATTCACAACAGCCTTCATGGCAAGCCCGGATAACCTATGGAGCTTGGCCTATTCGGCCATTTGCTCGTTCAACAGTAGCGGACGCCTTGGAGTACTGAACTGCGACCAAAACAATCTTTCCGCTTCATGATCTTCCTGATCTTGGAAATACCGTGTCGCATCGGCAACACTCTTTGACAAATCCAAGTATGCGTCTGGAGAGCTCCATAACTGATCAAGAGGGGCATACTTCTGATCACCGAATTTTGTTCGCAATAAAAAGGGCTTCCCAGCCGCAATCTCACCGGCTTGACGGAGCTCCTCCCGAGCCGCTCTGAACTCAGAGCGAGTTTCCTTCGCTGCTTGTAAGGCCTTTTCTAGGTCAGACGTCTTCACTTGGTTTTCCCTCTCAAGAAGCTCATATCGGCTAGCGGCATTATGTAGCTCAAGAGCCATGTTGGACATTCTATCCTCACTTCGGCGATGAGCAGCCTGTTCAGCTTTTAATTCATTAGCTGCCTTCACGACAGCCGCATTGCTTCTCCTGGGTTGCTCCTTGGCCTGGGCAAGCTCAGCCCGAAGGGTCTCCACGGCGGCATCACCATCCGCAGTCAAAGCATATCATAATCCTAGCATCATTCTCTTATTAATATTTGCTGACCACCCAAATGTGCATACCCTGTGCCTCGTCAAGCCGCCTATTTACAAGTGTGATGTCTTCATCCGCCACATCAAGTTGCCGCTTCAGTTCGGCAAACTCGGCAGCCAGGGTAGATGCCGGGGCTGCAGCCGCCTGTGTACAAAATTGGTCAAATCATTACCTAAGATTATTTCTATTTTCGATCCTCTGATCGCCCCGTTAGGATGGCAACCAGAGTCTCAGGGGCTACTATCTATACACAGTGCACCTTGCATTTATGGTACAATCAAAAAATATCACGTTACGTACCTCAAAGCCTCTTAGCAGGCTCGTACAAGCTTCATTCAACCCATTTTTCACGGATGAAATCCTCTCAACCACCGTACCCATTAAGGTACGATGTGCTTCTGAGATAGGCGTTTGCCGCAGAAGACCCACCAATGTGTCCAACTGTATATCGGATAGTCCGGGGCTCTTTCTGTTGGTCTCTCTAGGAACCGAACACCCCGTACCTCGGGCGGCCGAAGAGTTACCTTCTGGCCTTTGCGGATCGGGAGAGATCCTCTGGGATGGCACCTCAGGGTCGTCCGCCTCATGAGGCGGAGAAGTAGGAGGAGGCGTTTCGCTCTCCATCATCTCCAGAAGAAGATCCCCCGAGGACGAACATTGTTGGGGGAGGCTATAAGCCAAACTGCAACACATATGTCTTGGTCGTTATTCTCAGAAAAAGAACGGGGTATGCTTACTAAGCATCTTTGTTCGCTTACGGCTCGGTCAATGGCTGGCCCGCCTATGGGCGCTGTGCGGCAATGTTGCCCTCCGGGGCAGGGCCCCCTGATGAAGGTTTCTTCCCTCGTTTGGAGACCTCTGCTTCCAAGTCTTCGGGGGTAGTCCTTTTCTTCCCGTGGGGAGAAGGGATATTAGATTCTCCTCCCCGTTCATCCTCCAACACGGGGGGTACTAATTTCCCCCGTTAGGATGCGCAACGTACCTCCAGCATGAAGTCCACTTTTGGCTTCCCCATTCCTCTCCTTGTCCTTCCCTGATGGCACTTGATAAAGTGCGCGAGCCAGCATCCTGGTTAATACAGTATCCGACGAATCTTCGGGGAGAGGGGCCGAACACCTGATCCTCCCCGCCTTTCTTATCCAGCCCTCGACGAGGATGGTTTTTTAGAATAATGTTGTGACAAATATAATGACAGCATGTTCGGTCGTGGAATTACTTACCTGGGTGTCTGGATGGTTGCAGTCGAGGCTTGCATCCTCTGTTGTGTCCGGGACACTTTACTCGTGATCCGAAGAATAATTGATACATCCCTTCGAGCGTCATGCCGAAGAAGTGCTGAACAGTTCGTGGTCCTTCCGGGTTGAACTCCCACATACGGAGAGATTGACATTGGCATGGCAGGACCCGACGAACTTTTTGGAAATATGCCCTAGAGGCAATAATAAATTAGTTATTATTATATTTCCTTGTTCATGATAATCGTTTATTATCCATGCTATAATTGTATTGATAGGAAACTCAGATACATGTGTGGATACATAGACAACACCATGTCCCTAGTAAGCCTCTAGTTGACTAGCTCGTTGATCAATAGATGGTTACGGTTTCCTGGCCATGGACATTGGATGTCGTTGATAACGGAATCACATCATTAGGAGAATGATGTGATGGACAAGACCCAATCCTAAGCCTAGCACAGAGATCGTGTAGTTCGTATGCTAAAGCTTTTCTAATGTCAAGTATCTTTTCCTTGGACCATGAGATTATGCAACTCCCGGATACCGTAGGAATGCTTTGGGTGTACCAAACGTCACAACATAACTGGGTGGCTATAAAGGTGCACTACAGGTATCTCCGAAAGTGTCTGTTGGGTTGGCATGAATCAAGACTGGGATTTGTCACTCCGTGTGACGGAGAGGTATCTCTGGGCCCACTCGGTAGGACATCATCATAATGTGCACAATGTGATAAAAGAGTTGATCACGGGATGATGTGTTACGGAACGAGTAAAGAGACTTGCCGGTAACGAGATTGAGCAAGGTATCGGTATACCGACGATCGAATATCGGGCAAGTACAATACCGTTAGACAAAGGGAATTGTATACGGGATTGATTGAGTCCTTGACATCGTGGTTCATCCGATGAGATCATCGTGGAACATGTGGGAGCCAACATGGGTATCCAGATCCCGCTGTTGGTTACTGACCGGAGAGTTGTCTCGGTCATGTCTGCATGGTTCCCGAACCCGTAGGGTCTACACACTTAAGATTCGGTGACGCTAGAGTTATTATGGGAATTAGTGTGCAATTACCGAATGTTGTTCGGAGTCCTGGATGAGATCCTGGACGTCACGAGGAGTTCCGGAATGGTCCGGAGGTAAAGATTTATATATGGGAAGTCCTATTTTGGCCACCGGAAAATGTTCGAGATTTTTCGGTATTTTACCGGGAAGGTTCTAGAAGGTTCCGAAGTGGAGCCCACCTGCATGGGGGGACCCACAGGAACGTGAGTAGTGGGGGCAAGGCCCCACACCCCTGGTCAAGGCGCACCAAGATCCCCCCTTAGAAGGAATAAGATCATATCCCGAAGGATAAGATCAAGATCCCTAAAAAGGGGGGATAACAATCGGTGGGGAAGGAAATGATGTGATTTCTTTCCTCCCACCTTTGCCAACGCCCCAATGGACTTGGAGGGCAAGAAACCATCCCCCTCCACCCCTATATATAGTGGGGAGGCGCATGGGAGCTTGACCCTTGCCCCTGGCGCAGCCCTCTCCCTCCCCAACACCTCCTCCTCCGTAGTAGTGCTTGGCGGAGAACTGCAAGCTCCACCACCACGCCGTCGTGCTGCCGGAGCTCTCCCTCAACTTCTCCTCTCCCCTTGCTGGATCAAGAAGGAGGAGACGTCACCGGGCTGTACGTGTGTTGAACGTGGAGGTGCCGTCCGTTCGGCACTAGGAACTCCGGTGATTTGGATCACGACGAGTATGACTCCTTCAACCCCGTTCTCTTGAACGCTTCCGCTTAGCGATCTACAAGGGTATGTAGATGCACTCTCCTTATCCTCGTTGCTAGTGTCTCCATAGATAGATATTGGTGACTCGTAGGAAAATTTTGAATTTCTGCTACGTTCCCCAATAGTGGCATCATGAGCTAGGTCTATTGCATAGATTATTTGCACGAGTAGAACACAAAGTAGTTGTGGGCGTTGATTTTGTTCAATATTCTTACCGTTACTAGTCCAATCTTGTTTCAACGGTATTGTGGGATGAAGCGGCCCGGACCGACCTTACACGTACTCTTACGTGAGACAGGTTCCACCGACTGACATGCACTTGGTGCATAAGGTGGCTAGCGGGTGCCAGTCTCTCCCACTTTAGTCGGAACGGATTCGATGAAAAGGGTCCTTATGAAGGGTAAATAGCAATTGGCATATCACGTTGTGGTTTTGCGTAGGTAAGAAACGTTCTTGCTAGAAACCCATAGCAGCCACGTAAAACATGCAAACAACAATTAGAGGACGTCTAACTTGTTTTTGCAGGGTATGCTATGTGATGTGATATGGCCAAGAAGAATGTGATGAATGATATGTGATGTATGAGATTGATCATGTTCTTGTAATAGGAATCACGACTTGCATGTCGGTGAGTATGACAACCGGCAGGAGCCATAGGAGTTGTCTTTATTTATTGTATGACCTGCGTGTCATTGAACAACGCCATGTAATTACTTTACTTTATTGCTAACCGGTAGCCATAGTAGTAGAAGTAATAAGTTGGCGAGACAACTTCATGGAGACACGATGATGGAGATCATGATGATGGAGATCATGGTGTCATGCCGGTGACGATGATGATCATGGAGCCCCGAAGATGGAGATCAAAAGGAGCAATGTGATATTGGCCATATCATGTCACTATTTGATTGCATGTGATGTTTATCATGTTTATGCATCTTATTTGCCTAGAACGACGGTAGTAAATAAGATGATCCCTCGTTAAAATTTCAATAAAGTGTTCCCCCTAACTGTGCACCGTTGCGAAAGTTCGTCGTTTCGAAGCACCACGTGATGATCGGGTGTGATAGATTCTTACGTTCACATACAACGGGTGTAAGCCAGATTTACACACGCGAAACACTTAGGTTGACTTGACGAGCCTAGCATGTACAGACATGGCCTCGGAACACAAGAGACCGAAAGGTCGAGCATGAGTCGTATAGTAGATACGATCAACATGAAGATGTTCACCAATGATGACTAGTCCGTCTCACGTGATGACCGGACACGGCCTAGTTGACTCGGATCATGTAATCACTTAGATGACTAGAGGGATGTCTATCTGAGTGGGATTTCATAAGATGAACTTAATTATCCTGAACATAGTCAAAAGATTCTTGCAAATTATGTCATAGCTCGCGCTTTAGTTCTACAGTTTTAGATATGTTCCTAGAGAAAATTTAGTTGAAAGTTGATAGTAGCAATTATGCGGACTGGGTCCGTAAACTGAGGATTGTCCTCGTTGCTTCGTAGAAGGCTTATGTCCTTAATGCACCGCTCGGTGTGCTGGACCTCGAACGTAGTCTGTGGATGTTGCGAACATCTGACATACACGTTTTGATAACTACGTGATAGTTCAGTTAAATGGTTTAGAGTAGAGGCACCAAAGATGTTTTCGAAACGTCGCGGAACATATGAGATGTTTTGAGGGCTGAAATTGGGATTTCAGGCTCGTGCCCACGTCAAGAGGTATGAGACCTCTGACAATTTTCTGAGCCTACAACCTAAGGGAGAAAAGCTCAATCGTTGAGCTTGTGCTCAGATTGTCTGAGTGCAACAATCACTTGAATCAAGTGGGAGTTGATCTTCCAGAGATAGTGATGTTTCTCCAAAGTCATTGCCACCAAGCTGCTAGAGCTTCGTGATGAACTATAACAAATCAGGGATAGATATGATGATCCTTGAGATATTCGCGATGTTTGACACTGCGAAAGTAGGAATCAAGAAGGAGCATCAATTGTTGATGGTTGGTGAAACCACTAGTTTCAAGAAGGGTAAGGGCTAGAAGGGATACTTCATGAAACAGCAAATCAGTTGCTGCTCTAATGAATAAACCCAAGGTTGAACCCAAACCCGAGACTAAGTGCTTATGTAATAACGGGAACAGCCACTGGAGCAGAATTACCCTAGATACTTGGTAGATAAGAAGGCAGGCAAGGTCGATAGAAGTATATTGGATATACATTATGTTAATGTGTACTTTACTAGTACTCCTAGTAGCACCAGGGTATTAGATACCGGTTCGGTTGGTAAGTGTTAGTAACTCAAAATAAAAGCTACAGGAATAAACGGAGACTAGCTAAAGGTGAGCTGACGATATGTGTTGGAAGTGTTTCCAAGGTTGATGTGATCAAGCATCGCACGCTCCCTCTACCATCGAGATTGGTGTTAAAATAATTGTTATTTGGTGTTTGCGTTGAGCATAGACATGATTGGATTATGTCTATCGCAATACGGTTATTCATTTAAGGAGAATAATGGTTACTCTGTTTATTTGAATAATACCTTCAATGGTATTGCACCTAAAAGGAATGGTTTATTGAATCTCGATCGTAGTGATACACATTTTCATGCCAAAAGATATAAGATAGTAATGATAGTACCACTTACTTGTGGCACTGCCATGTAAGACATATTGGTGTAAAACGCATGAAGAAGCTCCATGTTGATGGATCTTTAGACTCACTCGTTTTTGAAAAGTTTGAGACATGCGAACCATGTCTATTGGTGTATATGCATGAAGAAACTCCATGCAGATGGATCGTTTGGACTCACTTGATTTTGAATCACTTGAGACATGCAAATCATACCACATGGGCAAGATGGCTGAAAGCCTCGTTTTCAGTAAAATGGAACAAGAAAGCAACTTGTTGGAAGTAATACATTTTGATGTGTGCAGTCCAATGAGTGCTGAGGCATGCAGTGGATATCATTATGTTCTTACTTCACGGATGATTTGAGTAGATACTTAGTATATTTACTTGATGAAACACAAGTCTGAATTATTGAATGGTTCAAGTAATTTCAGAGTGAAGTTGAAGATCATCGTGACAAGAGGATAAAATGTATATGATATGATCATAGAGATGAGTATCTGAGTTACGAGCTTTGGCACACAATTAAGACATTGTGGAAATTGTTTCACAATTAATACCGCCTGGAACACCATAGTGTGATGGTGTGTCCGAACATCATAACTGCACCCTATTGGATATGGTGCATACCATGATGTCTCTTATCGAATTACCACTATCGTTTATGGGTTAGGCATTAGAGACAACCACATTCACTTTAAATAGGGCACCACATAATTCCCTTGAGATACCACCGTATGAACTATGGTTTAGAGAAACCTAAGTTGTCATTTCTTAAAAGTTTGGGGCTGCGACGCTTAGGTGAAAAAGTTTCAGGCTGATAAGCTCGAACCCAAAACGGATAAATGCATCTTCATAGGATACCCAAAATGGTTGGGTATACCTCCTAATTCAGATCCGGAAGCAAAAGTGATTGTTTCTAGAAACGGGTCCTTTCTCGAGGAAAAGTTTGTCTCGAAAAGTTGAGTGGGAGGATGGTGGAGACTTGATGAGGTTATTGAACCGTCACTTCAACTAGTGTGTAGCAGGGCACAGGAAGTTGTACCTGTGGCGCCTACGCCAATTGAAGTAGAAGCTTATGACAGTGATCATGAAGTTTCGGATCAAGTCACTGTCGTACCTCGTAGGGTGACAAGGATGCGTACTACTTCAGAGTGGTACGGTGATCCTGTCTTGAAGGTCATGTTGCTAGACAACAATGAACCTACGAGCTATGGGGAAGCAATGGTGGGCCCAAATTCTGACAAATGGTTAGAAGCCATGAAATCCGAGATAGGATCCATGTATCATAACAAAGCATGGACTTTGGTGGACTTGCCCAATGATCGGCAAGCCATTGAGATAAATGGATCTTTAAGAAGAAGACGAACATGGACGGTAATGTCACCGTCTATGAAGCTCGACTTGTGGAGAAGAGTTTTTCACAAGTTCAAGGAGTTGACTACGATGAGATTTTCTCATCCGTAGCGATGCTTAAGTCCGTCAGAATCATGTTAGCATTAGCTGCATTTATGAAATCTGGCAGATGGATGTCAAAATGAGTTTCCTTACCAGTTTTCGTAAGGAAAAGGTTGTATGTGACACAATCAGAAAGGTTTTGTCGATCCTAAGGATGCTAAAAGGTATGCTAGCTCCAGCGATACTTCCATGGACTGGAGTAAGCATCACGGAGTTGGAATATGCACTTTGATAAGATGATCAAAGATTTTGGGTTTATACAAAGTTTATGAGAAACTTGTATTTCCAAAGAAGTGAGTGGGAGCACTATAGAATTTCTGATGAGTATATGTTGTTGACATATTGATGATCAGAAATGATGTAGAATTTTCTGTAAAGCATATAGGGTTATTTGAAAAGTGTTTTTCAAGGGAAAACCTGGATTAAGCTACTTGAACATTGAGCATCAAGATCTATGAGGATGGATCAAAAACGCTTAATGGTACTTTCAAATGAGCACGTACCTTGACATGATCTTAAAGGTGTTCAAGATGGACCAGTCAAAGAAGGAGTTCTTGCCTGAGTTGTAAGGTATGAAGTTAAGAGTTAAAGCTCGACCACGGCAGAAGAGAGAGAAAGGACGAATGTCGCCCCCTATGCTTCAGACGTAGGCTCTATAGTATGCTATGCTGTGTACCGCAACGGAAGTGTGCCTTGCCATGAGTCAGTCAAGGGGTACAAAGAATGATCCAGGAATTGATCATTGGACAGTGGTCAAAATTGTCCTTGGAGTAAATAAGGACATGTTTCTCGATTATGGAGGTGACAAAGAGTTCGGCGTATAGGGTTACGTCGATGCAAGCTTTAACACCTATCCGAGTGACTCTGAGTAGCAAACCGGATACGTATAGTGGAGCGACCATTTGGAATAGCTCCAAGTGGAGCGTGGAAGCAGCATTTACAATATGACCTAGAGATTTGCAAAGTACATACGGATCTGAATGTTATAGATCCGTTGACTAAAACCTCTCTCACAAGCAAAACATGATCAAACCCCACAACTCATTGAGTCTTAATCACATGATGATGTGAACTAGTTTAATGACACTAGTAAACTCTTTGGATGTTGGTCACATGGCGATGTGACGTGTGAGTGTTAATCACATGGTGATGTGAACTAGATTATTGACTCTAGTGCAAGTGGGAGATTGTTGGAAATATGCCCTAGAGGCAATAATAAATTAGTTATTATTATATTTCCTTGTTCATGATAATCGTTTATTATCCATGCTATAATTGTATTGATAGGAAACTCAGATACATGTGTGGATACATAGACAACACCATGTCCCTAGTAAGCCTCTAGTTGACTAGCTCGTTGATCAATAGATGGTTACGGTTTCCTGGCCATGGACATTGGATGTCGTTGATAACGGGATCACATCATTAGGACAATGATGTGATGGACAAGACCCAATCCTAAGCCTAGCACAGAGATCGTGTAGTTCGTATGCTAAAGCTTTTCTAATGTCAAGTATATTTTCCTTGGACCATGAGATTGTGCAACTCCCGGATACCGTAGGAATGCTTTGGGTGTACCAAATGTCACAACGTAAATGGGTGGCTATAAAGGTGCACTACAGGTATCTCCGAAAGTGTCTGTTGGGTTGGCACGAATCAAGACTGGGATCTGTCACTCCGTGTGACGGAGAGGTATCTCTGGGCCCACTCGGTAGGACATCATCATAATGTGCACAATGTGATCAAAGAGTTGATCACGAGATGATGTGTTACGGAATGAGTAAAGAGACTTGCCGGTAACGAGATTGAACAAGGTATCGGTATACCGACGATCGAAACTCGGGAAAGTACAATACCGTTAGACAAAGGGAATTGTATACGGGATTGATTGAGTCCTTGACATCGTGGTTCATCCGATGAGATCATCGTGGAACATGTGGGAGCCAACATGGGTATCCAGATCCCGCTGTTGGTTACTGGCCGGAGAGTTGTCTCGGTCATGTCTGCATGGTTCCCGAACCCGTAGGGTCTACACACTTAAGGTTCGGTGACGCTAGAGTTGTTATGGGAATTAGTGTGCAGTTACCGAATGTTGTTCGGAGTCCCGGATGAGATCCTGGACGTCACGAGGAGGGTATGTAGATGCACTCTCCTTCTCCTCGTTGCTAGTCTCTCCATAGATAGATCTTGGTGACTCGTAGGAAAATTTTGAATTTCTGCTACGTTCCCCAACAGAACTAGCATTACTTGGATTACTTTGACAAGACTGATGTCCTTGATAAGATCCTGAATGCGGCTTCGAAATGTCTACACGTCATCAACCGATCCCTAGTCCAGCCCCTTGTTGACCCATGATGCAACCTGTGGCGGAGGAGCGGAGCGGAAGGTTGGGGCGGCCGCCCACTTTCTACCTCGGGGTGCTGTGATGTAAAACCACTCCCATTGCCATAGGTCAGAAACTTCCGGGAAAGAACCTTTTGGCCATAAAGCATCAACACCTTTGCTTATGATAGCGCCTCCTCACTCCGTGTGTCGCCCGTCGATCATCTTCGGCTTCATATTGAAGGTCTTGAGCCATAAGCCGAAGTGTGGGGTAATGCGGAGGAAGGCCTCACACACAACGATGAACGTTGAGATGTGAAGGAAGGAATCTGGAGCCAGATCATGAAAATCTAGCCCATAATAGAACATGAGCCCTCTAACGAAGGGATGAAGACCGAAGCCTAGCCCTCGGAGGAAGTGGAAGATGAATACGACACTTTCATTGGGTTTGGGAGTAGGAATAACCTGCCCTTGAGCAGGAATCCTGTGAAGGATTTCGGCGGTCAAATACCTAGCCTCCCTAAGCTTCTTGATGTCCTCCTCTGTGATGGAAGAGGCCATCCATTGGCCTTGAAGGTTGGATCCGGACATGGTTGAAGGTCCAGAGCGCTTGGACTGAACCTTGGGTGTTGGAACTCAAGGTGAGGGAAGGGAAGGATCAGGCGTGGAAAGAAAAGGACAGGTCTTGACCTCTTTATAAAGAGGATGAATGTCAAGCGTCCTTCGTGCGGCCGTTTGGAAATTGCCTAAACCAAGGAGTCGTACTACTGGAGCGGTTGGGCTACCCACGCCCGTATTGATGAGAATCATGTGATAAGGGGGACACAATATCTGCTTCGAGACGTGCCAATAAAACCGCCTCGCAAGACGTGTAGTGTCAGGTTGGAAAAACGGTTTGAATAATAACCGGGCCGCAGCGTGATGTCACGCTATGTAAAAGTTGTCAGCAGATTAGACTTGGAATATTATACTCTGTACGGTGGTATGTGGAATTTGTTTTGCAGAGCCGAACACGATTCTTGTGTTCAAGATCTACTTTGGAGTATTCGGAGGAGGAACCCGCCTTGCAATGCCAAAGACAATCTGCGCGCCGGACTCATCTTCATTGAAGCCTGGTTCAGGGGCTACTGAGGGAGTCCTGAGTTAGGGGGTCCTCGGACAGCCAGACTATATGCTTATGCCGGACTGTTGGACTATGAAGTTACAAGATTGAAGACTACGTCCAGTGTTCGGGTGGGACTCTCCTTTGCGTGGACGGCAAGCTTGGCAATTCGGATATGTAGATTCCCTTCTCTGTAACCAACTCTGTGTAACCCTAGCCCTCTCCGGTATCTATATAAACCGGAGGGTTTAGTCCGTAGGACAACAACAATCATAATCATAGGCTAGCTTCTAGGGTTTAGCCTCTACGATCTCATGGTAGATCAACTCTTGTAATACTCATATCATCAAGATCAATCAAGCAGGAAGTAGGGTATTACCTCCATAGAGAGGGCCCGAACCTGGGTAAACATTGTGTCCCCTGCCTCCTGTTACCATTAGCCTTAGACGCACAGTTCGGGACACCCTACCGGAGATCCGCCGGTTTTGAAACCGACAGCCATGCCGACGGTCGTACTCCTCCATCTCCCGGAGGCTGAAGCTCAGCAGCGGCAAGAGGCCACGGTTGGTCCATTTCCTTGCTCCGCGCTTCCTCGCGCCGTCCGATTGGACGCGCCGCTCGCGCTCGGGGTCGCTTCTGCCGCCGGATCTGCTGTCGGAGCCCCGTCCGGTGCTCCACATGAGGCCCCACATGGCGGCTGGAGGCGGAAGGTGGTCGCCGGCGGCGAGAAATGTGGAGAAGGGGGTGGGGAATTGTGTGCACTACTAGCGAAAACCTTACTGGTGGCGCTGGTTTTTTACATACCAGTACCGCGGGCACGCGCGCTACAGCTAGGGCGCTACAACTATTAATTATTAGTAGCGCGCTTCTAAACCAGCGCTGCAGCTAAGATACTTAGTAGTAGTGTCTGTTTGTCTACCAACGCTACTACTATCATCACGTAGTAGTAGCGCCCTATTTTCTCCCCACGCTACAACTAGGCAAATAGAAATAAAAAAATGTCAGGTGCAATATTCATGGAAATCAAGACAAGTCCAGTGCAAATAAACTAAGTTCACAGAACCATCTCACAAACATTAACGACTAAGTTCACAGAACCATCTCACAAACATTAATGACAATACCACATTTAATATAACCACACAATCTCACAAACCCATATATAGTAGTCAACAAATGCATGTATAAATCATAGCTGATAAGTCTACTAGGTAGTCATACTAGCATATATATGGTTCAGCAGCCACACACAAGCATATGTAGTTCTAGATGATATCGATGACGACCATCATCCTCAAACCTGGGCGGTGGGTGTTCCTGATAGTAATTAGGATTGCCTGTCCAACATGAAGATTTTTGCCGACGAGGAAGCTCTTCCACCCAACCGAGTTGAAGTGTGTGCGACCTTCTGTGTCCACGCCATACGCACAAGTGGTGACGGAGCCCCTCGCGGTAAGGCATATTGCAGCAGAGCCTTCTTCATCAGGCTTGATACCACAACTCTCAGATAGGCTCTTTGGCAATCTCTGAATAAGAAAAACATATCATTTAATAAGTAGCCTCACACATTTTACACTATCAAAAGACAGTACTACATTTCTGCTAAGCATGAATTCTACTAATAAGTATATATGGATTCTACACTATTAACAGTTCTTTGGATTCTACACGAAGCATATATATCATCGGATTCACTAAGAATATAGATCATCGGATTCACTAAGCATATATATCATCAGACTCTACACTAAGTATAACAATAAAGCATATATATCATCGGATTCACTAAGCATATAGATCATCAGATTCACTAAGCATATAAGATTCACTAAGCATATATATCATCGGACTCTACACTAAGTATAACAATAAAGCATATCATCAAATTACTCTAAAAACAAAATATGTCATCGGATTCACTAAGCATATATATCATCGGACTCTACACTAAGTATAACAATAAAGCATATCATCAAATTACTCTAAAAACTACAGTAAATGCAACATACCATGATATGCCGATCAACCATGGTACTTGTCAGGCGGGTCACGAATGACACCCCGACGAAGTCAGCACGTGGCGGAATCCCATAGGTTGCACACCTCCTCCTCGCTCAAACTCATTCTTTGAGCTATGATGGCTTCACCAAGTGGGTCGTCATCATCCTCATCATCCTCATAATGTTCTGCTTTGTTGACATAAATCAAGGCCAGCTTGGGTCTTTCTGCTCTGAAGGAGAAGCTGATCAACTCACCATCGGTGATACGCATGTGGGTGATGAAACAGACCCATCCATCTCCTCCCACCTGCGTCATATTTCGTCCTTTCTCGACCTCCATAGTGTAGGGGCCCCCAGGAGCCTCAAAGGTCATAGAGTCTCCGGTCAGCTTGTTGAATTCTGACCTCACACTGCATGGGATGATCTGTGTACAAAAAGCAAAATGATATATACACGATGCATTAATGCCAATAACACTAAAAACAAAATAGTAGTTACTAGTTTCATATAATTTATTACCGCCGCATGAAGAAAACTAGACTCGAAGTAGATGTCGAAAAGCGTGCCAGTTGCAAGGCTGCTGGAGCACCTTGACTTGCACCGTCGACATGGTGGTGGTGGTGGTGGTGCCATTTCCCTAAAGCAATATGAGGTTCACATGGCAAGCAAAATAACAACTAAATTGTAGTTCAGTTCAGACAATAACCTAATAGAGATCATGTAACCCAAACAGAGCCTAATAATAAGATAAATGGCATATTTCCATTATTGCGCAAGCAGACAAGCAAAAGTAGTTCAATCCAAGGGAATACTTTATCTATTCCCACATCCAAAAGTTGAACCAGTTTAGAATCTTCCCAAACAGCACGGCACAAGATTCACAAAACACAATAAGTAAACATCCATTCCACCTTTGGCATCAGATGCACAATAATTAAAACTATAAAAGGCAAACACCGCCCTTTTTGATCAAATACAACTCTCTGTCTATCTGTTTTTCTTTTTCTGAAATTTACCAAAAATTGGCTCACTAACGGCATCAGATGGATAGCGATTTGGGTCCATAGGGAGCTTTGTCAATTTACACCCTGCTCCTTTGCCTAAAGAGGCATTGCAAAATTGACAAAGCCCCCCGTGGAGAATAAGGAAGCAAAGTTTATGTACAAAGATTCAGTTGCAGAAACAGAATTCACAAGTGGCTAAAAATGTAGCCAACATTTTCTGCTGCAAAATATAAGCACCAGACTAAGAGGTAATACAAGGGAAAAACAATCGCACACACAGACAAAATATAAGCATTTTTTTGAAAGGGGTTTTAGCATATATTCAAATGCACACCATAACAACTTGGCAATTTGAGCATCACCACATACAGATACTCTCTTCAACCTGAAAGAGTATCTAATCAAGCATTGATTTTTCCATGAAACCACATAACAGTGAGGGCTTCTTGGTCATATCTTTATATGCATCAACAAAGAAGCTAGTGGATCAAATTCACACATAGGGTAGCTCACAAGGATACATACATTTAGACCTTTAAGAAGAACTAGCACAATCAACATCATTCAGATGAAAGGAGGAGCATTCACGACATAACCCTAGTGTCAGGAAAGAACCCCTCCCTAAACCCTAGAACACTGGGCACCGCCACCGCCACCACTGCTCCGGGGGCAGCAACCAAGAATTGAAACCCAAGTTTCAATTATATGTGCTAAAAGCCTCTACTTATCTAGCTACTTCTCTCTACTCTCTCCTAAGTTTCGGTGAGCAACGAAAAGCCTCTACTTCTCTCACCTAACCCCTCTCTCTACTCTCTCCCCAATCACGCGAGGAAACAAGCCTGGAACACGTCGCATCGAAGTGCGGAGCCACCGTGCAATCCCTAAATCCCAAAACATGGTGAGCCGCCGTGGCAAATCGATTGGAGCCTAGCTAGTGTGGCGCATGCAGGGAGGAGGAGATCGAAGGGGACTTACGAGGCTAGAGCATCGGAGGAGGCAAGAGGCGACCGCGCGTGGTGGCGGCGCACGACACCGTCGATGGGGGTGAGGCGGCCGGGGACGAACCCTAACCGCGGCGGCGACGGCGGGCAGAGGGGATCGATTGTGAGAGTGAGGGGGTGCGGGGGCGCTCGGGCCGGTTTTCTTTTCCTCTAGTAGTAGCGCTGGTTAGATGCCAGCACTACTTCTAAGCCCACCAGCTGTAGCGCCCGTTCAAAAAAAATGCTATAGGTAAGTGGGCTACTGTTTTGCCCTGCGGCCCATGTAATAGTAGCACGGCCCAAAGCTAACAAACGTTGCTGTTATTTATTAGTAGTAGCGTGTTTTTTGCCAAGCGCTACTGGTAAATACTAGTAGCGTGGGGTCATAAACAGGCGATACTGGTAAACTTCTATCTATAAGCATTTTCCTAGTAGTGGTGGCTCGGCGGCGGGGTAGGGGGGATAGAGTTTCGACCCGCAAACACTAGTAGTAAAGGGGACAATGGTCCGGGCCGGGCCAGCCCATTAGTCCCGGTTCAATCCAGAACCGGGACCAATGGGGGCATTGGACCCGGTTCGTGAGCCATGGGGGCCGGCCGGGCCATGTGGACCATTGGTCCCGGTTCGGCTGGACCTATTGGTCCCGGTTGGTGGGACGAACCGGGACCAATGGGCCTCGCTCCTGGTCCACCCCCTTTGGTCCCAGTTGGTGGCTTGAACCGGGACCAAAGGCTTCCCTTTAGTCCCGGTTCTGGCCACGAACCGGGACCAATTAGTTGTCTATATATACCCCTCGCCCGCGAGAAGAGCACTCCCACTGCTCTGTTTTTCGTCGCCGGCGAGGGGAGAGCTTTGTGGTGCTCTAGCTCACCTCCTATGCACATGAGGTGTTCGATGGAATGCCCGAGCCACACTACTTAAGCTTTCTCCTCTCCAAGCTTGACCTCCAAGCTCCATTTTCCTTAATATTTGTCTAGGTTTAGCGGTCCGTCATGTCCCGTCCCCGTCTTCACCGCCGTCGATCGCCCGCGCCGATCTCGTCGCCGGCACCACCGTGGTGAGCCTCTTGTTCTTATCTTCTTTCTGAAAGGAAAAAATATTCTTACTTGTATGTTTATATAGATACTTGTATGATTTTCTTACTTTTATTATTGCAACTTATATAGTGCGATGGTTTTGGTATCCGCCCCCGTCGGCCCTTGTCCTGTCTATGATTCGGATGTGGTATATATTATCTTTTCATAACTGTTGGTTCATTTATTGTTTATGAGAATTATGCCGACCAACGTGACATAGATTTTATTTATCAAGGAGGTTGTTGAAACGGAAATTCCAACCGACCCTATTGTCGAGAGGTTAAATTTAGTTGAAGAAGAAAACAATTTGTTGAAGGAAAAAATTAGAAAAATTGAGGAGGAGAAGATGATATTGGAGTTGCATGTTGCGGATGTCGTCGATGATCACAAGATCAACATGGATGCAATGCGCTTGAAGATTAGAAAGATTAGAAAATATGCCATTCATACCGAGGCTTGGTATCATTATGCTGTTGGATCAGTTGTTACATTGGTTGCAATTATGATCGCATTTGTTTTTGCATTGAAATGTTTTACATAGTTTCAGTGTATGGTTTAATTAATTTAGATGCTATGCAGAGCTTTATGTTGTTAGATGAGAACTATGTATGTACTTTGGTTTTAATGTGATGATGAACTTCTATTAATTTGGTCACTTAATTATCTATTCATGATGTTCTGTAATGATTTTTGACACACTTAATTATATATAATGCACGCAGATGAACCGGCAATGGATGTACGGTTCAAGACACACCTCCGAGTACACTAAGGGCGTGCATGATTTTCTCGAAGTGGCTGAGGCAAACAAGCAGAATGGTTTTATGTGTTGTCCATGCCCTATATGTGGGAATACAAAGTCTTACTCTGACCAAAAAATCCTCCACACCCACCTGCTTTACAAGGGTTTCATGCCACACTATAATGTTTGGATGAGGCACGGAGAAATAGGGGTTATGATGGAAGACGGCGAAGAAGAAGAGTACGATGACAACTATGTGCCCCCTGAATACGGTGATGCTACTGAACATCAAGAGGAACCAGACGATGTGCACGATGATGCTGCAACGGGCGAAGCTGCTGAAGATCAAGAGGAACCAGACGATGTGCCCGATGATGATGATCTCCACCGGGTCATTGTCGATGCAAGGACGCAATGCGAAAGTCAAAAGGAGAAGCTGAAGTTCGATCGCATGTTAGAGGACCACAAAAAAGGGTTGTACCCCAATTGCGAAGATGGCAACACAAAGCTCGGTACCGTACTGGAATTTCTGCAGTGGAAGGCAGAGAAAGTTGTGCCTGACAAAGGATTTGAGAAGCTACTGAAAATATTGAAGAAGAAGCTTCCAAAGGATAACGAATTGCCCGACAGTACATACGCAGCAAAGAAGGTCATATGCCCTCTAGGATTGGAGGTGCAGAAGATACATCACTACTAGGAAAAGGCCTACTAATGGCGCACCTAATTTGGCCATTAATGGCGCATTAGTGGTGCGCCATTAGTATATTTTACTAATGGCGCACCACAGGTGCGCCATTAGTATCTGGTATACTAATGGCGCACCTCAGATGCGCCATTAGTATATACAACAGTGCGCCATTAGTATGCCTCCCAGGGGGCCATGTATACCCAGGTGCTTTGGCATACTAATGGCGCACAACAACAGGATGCGCCATTAGTAACTTCGGCATACTAATGGCGCACTGTTTAATGATGCGCCATTAGTATCCTTTGGCATACTAATGGCGCACTGCGATGTGATGCGCCATTAGTATGAATATTAGGTTTTTTTATTTTTTTTATTTTCTGTTTTTTGCACAGGTTACAAAATGTGTAATTGGACAAAATATAGACAGCACACATCAACAACAGATTCATCGAATACAATAGAAGATTAGTCTCTGAACACAATTCATCATATTAGTCTCCGAATACAATTCATCATATTAGTGGGCGTATCTAGAAAAAGTCCTAAACTAAACCTATACTAAACTATCTAGTTCTTCATCTTCTGCTTCTTTCTTCCAGTTCATGAACCTGCAAAACAAGAAACAACAAACATGAAAAACTTGATCAAGGTTTAAATGTAGCATTCCCCTTAGCAAAATGCCTTTGCTGTAGGAGCTAGCACTTACGAGTTTGGAAACATTAGTCAAACCCCAATCAGATTAAGTTGATCAAAGAAACAGTAGAAGAGAGCCAACACTGCATAAATGGAGCCAATAACCCAAAAGACAGAAGTAGAGCCAGCAAAGTATAGATCAAAGCCAAACCCAAAGATCAACTCAAACTAGAACTAACTCCATGATTAGGGGATCCCTCAATTAAGCTTGGCTTAGTTTTCAGATGAAATCCAACAAACCCACTACTAATCAACTAGCCCAGAGGTAGGGTTTGAAGTAGGGATTGTCCTCAGGCAGCCTAGTAGTGCTAGGACTATTGCATCATTGGATCAAGTAGTGCAACATCTTTAAGTAACGATGAGAGCCTCAGGACACCATCATTGGCATGGCAAGATTAAGGAGCACCTGTTCTTATCAGTGAGAGTAGGAGAGAAAGAAAGAAAGTGAAGAGACCAGTGCAGCATCTGTTCAAATCAGATTTAAGAGAGAGGGAATTGGCAAGGAAAGATATAGTCCATAACCTGCAAGAAGAAATAGGCCATTGATAGCACATTTACTAAACATCTGCTATAAGCAGAACACATACACCCACTTACACATGGGTACTATTCTGTATATAGGTACACAAGCACAACACATGCACCTGGTATAGATAGGAGTATAAGCATGCATCTAAATTATCTGAAACATATGAAATAGCTAATGCAAAGAAACATATGATAATAAAGAAAATAGAGCACAAATAAATAGGAATGATCCATCCATCCATCCATCCCCTAACTAATGTATTGATCCATCCATCCATGACCTAACTAATGTTGTTGTATCTCTAACTAAGTGCAGCAACACAAGGACTAAAACAACAGAGCACATGTGTACGTAACTACTATACTCATCCATGGCAAATTGTACCAAACCATCCATACATACCCAGATTGCAATGGAGTGGATTTAACACAAGACATGAAAAAATTGATGAGCCAAATGATTTTTAGTATTACTAACTTGAAAGGAAGCTCACTGTTTCCATCTTCTATCTATCCATGATTTTATTTTTCTGAAGCAAGCATCAAAAAGCACAATGACAATCGAATTTCACACAAAAACTGAACCAATACTTGCTGTTATGTAGTGTCCATGACAATTGCAATTCATGTCCACTCCAGATCAGATTTGCAAGGGCTAGAAAGAGAGGTTGTATCTCACCATGTATGGGGGTAGGAGGTGGATGCAGGGGAGGGGTGGAGGGTGTCCTGCAGAAGAAGCTTCGCCATTAGAGCAACCTGCACAAAACAGAGGAAGGGGAGATGAATAAATCGTGGTGAGGAAAAGGGCCTTCCACATGATTAGATCGGGAAGAGAAACAACAACAAAAATACCAAAAAAATCCCTTCCATGGCGTGCTGTACTAGGAGCAGCTCCTCTCTCTCCGCTAGGGTTTGGGGCGCTGGGAGACTCCATGGTGCCTCTGCGTGGTGGCGGACAAGGGAATCCATCTCCATGGCGGCGTCCCGCCCCACTGAGGTGCGCCCCTCCTGCCGTCGTCGTCGGCATGCCCATGGCGACCTACAGAGAAAGAAGAGAAGATGAGGTGAGGTGAGGAGGAGATGGTGGGCGAAGAAGGAGGGGGAGGGGCTTACCAGTGCTGGATCCGGTCACCTATGGCCTCGTTATGGCCTGCCATGGCGGATCCCGGCGAACAAAAGGGGATGAAAACCCCTAGCCAGTGGGGGAGCCGCGGATCTGCATGGAGGTAAGCCAGATGCGGACCAAGTGGATCTCGCCGGCGTGCTGCGCGCGGCCGGAGCTCGTCGGAACCGGGCGGCGTGGGTGGCGACGGCGGCGAGGGAGAGAGGGCTTCGGGGGGAAGAGAGGAGGCGACAAGGGTTTGGGTGGGTTCGAGCGAGAGAGAGAGAGTGTGTGTGTGTGTTGGTGCGTTGGGTCGGATGGATGGATGAATGTCCAAAATATCTTGTTGCTGCCCACTTACTAATGGCGCACCAACTCTAAATGCGCCATTAATAATCCAGATTACTAATGGCGCACCTTCTGATGGTGCGCCATTAGTAGTTTTGCAAAAAAACATACTAATGGCGCACTGTTCCACAGTGCGCCATTACTAGTTTAAACTAGTAATGGCGCACGGTCGAACAGTGCGCCATTAGTAGTTTTGCAAAAAAAATAATAAAAAAATAATAAAAAAAACAACATTAGTGGTGCACTTTCCGACAGGTGCGCCATTACTAGTTACAACTAGTAATGGCGCACTGTGTCTGGATGCGCCATTAGTATGTTTGGACAAGCGCACTAGTTTAAAAAAAATTGATACTAATGGCGCACCGCTTGTCTGGTGCGCCATTAGTGTCAATCCCATCTATAGCCCTTTTTCTAGTAGTGACATGCATGCCCTAATGACTGCATCCTCTACCGCGGTGTGTACAAGGATCTGAACGCATGCCCGGTATGCGGTGCATTACGGTATAAGATCTGATGAGATGACCCTGGTGATGTTGACGGCGAGTCCCCCAGGAAGAGGGTTCCTGCGAAGGTGATGTGATATGCTCCTATAATACCACGGTTGAAACGTCTGTTCAGAAACAGAGAGCATGCCAAGTTGATGCGATGGCACAGTGAGGACCATAAGAAAGACGGGAAGTTGAGAGCACCCACTGACGGGTCGCAGTGGAGAAAAATCGAGAGAAAGTACTGGGATGAGTTTGCAAGTGAGCCAAGGAACGTATGGTTTGCTTTAAGCGCAGATGGCATTAATCCTTTCGGGGAGCAGAGCAGCAATCACAGCACCTGGCCCGTGACTCTATGTATGTATAACCTTCCTCCTTGGATGTGCATGAAGCGGAAGTTCATTATGATGCCAGTTCTCATCCAAGGCCCTAAGCCACCCGGCAATGACATTGATGTGTACCTAAGGCCATTAGTTGAAGAACTTTTACAGCTGTGGAATGCAAACAGTGTACGTACGCGGGATGAGCACAAACAGGAGGAATTTTACCTAAAGGCATTGTTGTTCGTGACCATCAACGATTGGCCCGCTCTCAGTAACCTTTCAGGACAGACAAACAAGGGATACCACGCATGCACGCACTGTTTACTTGACACCGATAGTATATACCTGGCAAGCTGCAGGAAGAATGTGTACCTGGGCCATCGTCGATTTCTTCCGACCAACCATCAATGTCAAAAGAAAGGCAAGCATTTCAAAGCCGAGGCAGATCACCGGAAGAAGCCCGCCATGCATACCGGTGATCACGTACTTGCTATGGTCAATGATTTACACATAATCTTTGGAAAGGGTCCTGGCGGACTAGCTGTTCCGAGTGACGCTGGGGGACACGCACCCATGTGGAAGAAGAAATCTATATTATGGGACCTACCCTACTGGAAAGACCTAGAGGTCCGCTCTTCGATTGACGTGATGCACGTGACGAAGAACCTTTGCGTGAACCAGCTAGGCTTCTTGGGCGTGTATGGGAAGACAAAAGATACAGCTGAGGCACGGGAGGACCTGCAATGTTTGCACAAAAATGATGGCATGCCTCCAAAGAAGTATGAAGGTCCTGCCAGCTATGCTCTTACCAAAGAAGAGAAGGAAATCTTCTTTGAATGCATGCTTAGTATGAAGGTCCCGACTGGCTTCTGGTCGACTATAAAAGGAATAATAAATATGGCAGAGAAAAAGTTAGTCTCATGACTGCCACGTGATTATGACGCAACTGCTTCCGGTTGCATTGAGGGGGCTTCTACCAGAAAACGTCCGATTAGCCATTCTGAATCTATGTGCATTCCTCAATGCAATCTCTCAGAAGGTGATCTATCCAGAAATCATACCAAGGCTAAGGAGTGATGTGGTGCAATGTCTTGTCAGTTTCGAGCTGGTGTTCCCACCATCCTTCTTCAATATCATGACGCACGTCCTAGTTCATCTAGTTGACGAGATTGTCATTTTGGGCCCCGTATTTCTACACAATATGTACCCCTTTGAGAGGTTCATGGGAGTCCTAAAGAAATATGTCCGTAACCGCGTTAGGCCAGAAGGAAGCATCTCCATGGGCCATCAAACAGAGGATGTCATCGGGTTTTGTGTTGACTTCATTCCTGGCCTTAAGAAGATAGGTCTCCCTAAATCGCGGTATGAGGGGAGACTGAATGGAAAAGGCACGCTTGGAAGGGACTCAATAATATGCAGGGACGGATATTTTTGGTCTCAAGCACACTACATAGTTCTACAGAACTCTACCTTGGTGACCCCGTATGTTGATGAACACAAGAACAGTCTGCGCTCCAAACACCCGGAGCAGTGCAACGACTGGATTACATGTGAACACATCAGGACTTTCAGCAGTTGGTTGGAAGCACGTCTCAGAGGTGACAACACTGTTTGTGATGAGCTGTACTTGTTGTCCAGGGGACCATCTTTGACTGTATTGATTTGGAAAGGATACGAGATAAATGAGAATACATTTTACATGATTGACCAAGATCAAAAGAGCACCAACCAAAACAGCGGTGTCCGCTTTGATGCAACAACCGAGAGGGGAAAGGACACATATTATGGTTACATAGTGGACATATGGGAACTTGACTACGGACATGATTTTAAGGTCCCTTTGTTTAAGTGCAAATGGATCAATCTCTCGGGAGGTGGGGTACAAGTAGACCCATAGTACGGAATGACAACAGTGGATCTGAAAAATCTTGGGTACAGTGACGAACCGTTCGTCCTAGCCAATGATGTGGCACATGTTATCTATGTGAAGGACATGTCTACCAGACCGAGAAAGAGAAAATATAAGGAAGCGAATACATCATACGATGAGCCAAAGCGCCACATAGTTCTTTCAGGAAAAAGGGACATCGTGGGAGTGGAGGGCAAGACAGACATGTCTGAAGATTATGAAAAGTTTCATGAAATTCCTCCCTTCAAAGTCAAGGCTGACCCCAGCATCCTGATAAACGATGAAGATTATCCATGGTTACGACGCAATAAGCAAATGACACAAGCGAAGAAAAAGTGAAGACTTTCTCCCGCAACTATTATGATGATATCATGCCAACTTTGTAACTGACGAGTATGATACCATTGTCCGTTTTGTACATGCACATGCTATGTGGGTCAATTTATGATACCATGCCGACTTTCAACTTTTTCAGAGTTCACTTGAAATGTTTTAATGTCTTATGGTTCGGCCCTCGTAATAATTAAAAATAGCAACAATAAGTATTTTGTTGTAAGCAGAAACAAAATAAAATAAATAAAGAAAGAAAGAAAACAAAAAAACAAAAAAAGTGTTTTCAAATTTGAAAACTAATGGCACTAACAGAAAGTTTATAATTTTCCTAAAACTAAAAGCAAAAAGAATTAAAAAATAAAGAAAAAACAAAAGAAAATAAATATTGCAGAAAACAAAACAAAAAAACTGGAAAAAAAATAAAAATAGCAACAATAAGTAAAGAAAACAAAAAAACAAAAAAATGCCTCCTACTAGGCCCCCACGGCCTGAATACGACTAGAACCCCTAGTATGGGCCAGGATTCAGGCGCGCAGTAGGCCCAGAAGGCCCATCAGGCAAACCAATAGCAAGTAGGCCCGAAAGCCTGCAGTGGAGAGGAGCTCGAGAGGGGTGCGGCAGTGGGGCTTATAAACCACTACGCGCCCCTCTCAACTAGCGAGGTGGGACTAAACTTTGGCTCCAACGCGGGCAGCACAGGGGCCTTTGGTCCCGGTTGGTGGCACCAACCGGGACTAAAGGGGGGGCATTGGTCCCGGTTGGTGGCACCAACCGGTACCAAAGGCCGCCGCTTCCCGCCCTTTGGGCTGCCGAAAAAGAGGCCTTTGGTCCCAGTTGGTGGCACCAACCGGGACTAAAGGGGGCATTGGTCCCGGTTGGTGCCACGAAACGGGACCAATGCTCGTGGTATATAAGTAGCACTTTGCAATTTTGCAGAGTTCATCACCACAGTTGCCCCCCGACGACGCCGAGCACATCATCGCCGCCAGGCTGCCCCGACGCCGCCCGCCGCCCCCGCCGTCGCCCGCGCCCGTCGTCGTCACCGCTCGCGCCCTCGCCGTCGCCCGCGCCCTCGCCCGAC
>NC_041385.1:762693681-762700591 GCF_002162155.2 Triticum dicoccoides
GCCGTCCCTGCCCCAACGTGCGCCGCCCCTGCTCGGCCGCGCGCCGCTCCTGCCCCGACGCCGTCGCCGCGCCACTCCCCGCGCCCCTGCTCGCCCCGACGCTGCCCGCCGCGCGCTCCTCCCTCTGTGAGCACCGTGCCTCTGCGGCCCCGCCGCTGCCGTGCTATATTTTAAGTTATACATGCTATTTTTTATATGTTTTTAGATTCATATATGTATGTATGTATTTTTTAGATATATGTATTTTTTTATGTTTGTTCATATATGTATGTATGTATTTTTTACATGTTTTTTTATGTATGTATGTATTTTTTTCAATTGTAATGATGTTTTAAAGTATACATATATGCAAAAGTTAGATTTTTAGAAAAGTTTTATCTATATATGTTGTCTGATTTAGTACATTTTAGGTTAGTTTAATTTTTAGAAAAAATTTATATATCTAGCTAGGAAAGGAAGAAGAAGAAAAAGCATGAGAGGAAAAAGGAAAATAAGAAGAGGAAGAAAGGAGAAGAAGAGGGGAGGAATAAGAGGAGAAATAAATAAGAAGAAGAAAAAAGAAGAAAGAATAGGAGAAGAAGAAAGGAATAGAGGAGAAGAAGAAAAAATAGAAATTTTTCTATTTTTTCTTGTTCTCCTCTATTCCTTTCTTGTTCTCCTCTCTTTTTTTTCTTTTTTTTCTTTGATCTTCTCCTGATCTATTCCTTTCTTCTTCTCCTCTCTTTTTTGGTGATATTAATTATTGTAGAATATGTAAATGTTTGTATATTCATATGAACAATGCATTAGGCAAAACCTTTGTTTTTTTTCGAAATTTTCTATTTGAACATTTTTTTTAAAACAAGCAATACAAAAAGAACGAGAGGAAAAAGGAAAATAAGAAGAGGAAGAAAGGAGAAGAAGAGGAGAGGAAGAAGAGGAGAAATAAATAAGAAGAGGAAAAAAGAATAAAAAGAAGAGGAGAAGAAGAAAGGAATAGAGGAGAAGAAGAAAAAATAGAATTTTCTATTTTTTTTCTTCTTCTCCTCTTTTTTTTTCTTCTTCTTCCTTCTTCCTTCTTCCTATTTTCTTCCTTTTCCTTATTTTCCTTTCTTGAGGGAGAAGAAGAAAAAGAAGAGGAGAAGAAGAAGAAAGGAATAGAGGAGAAAGAAGAAACTTCAACACGAGGGGGGGTACCGATACCCCCTCCCCGATAACATTATTTTCCCATATATGTATGTCGCGTCGTTGTTGATATAACCCCCTCGAGATAACTTCGACATGAGGGGTGGTCGATATATATACCCCCTCTTGACCGTGATAACTTATACAACGGCAGCACCCCCTCGGCCCTCTCGCTTGACCAAAACTCTCGAGGACACCCAAACCCTAGAGAGAAAACGATGTTGGTCTCCTACCCCCTCCCGCCGCGCCCCTACCCGACAAATTAACTCTCTCGAGGCCACCCAAATTTACCAAGTTAAAAGAGCGTTGTCGTCGAGGCCACCCCAAACCCTTGAAGCGTTGTGTCGAGGCGACCCCAAACCCTAGAGAAGCAGCGTCGAGGCCACTAACATGATTCCTTATTGTGATTAGCTAGCTAGTTCTACGTTTGCCACTAATATATATATATATATATATATATATATATATATATATATATATATATATATATATCCATCTGTACCATGTTTGAATAATAATTGACATGTTGTAAATATCTAAAGAAACTATGGAGCACTCCCGAGACGAAGAAATAGAAGTGATGTTGGGGGACATAATCGCACAAGGAAGTGATGAAGTTGCGTCATTTCTCAACGACACCGATGGTTAGGAAGGACTGGGTGAAGAAGAGGGGTATGTTCATGATGGCTTCGGCCCATTAATGCCGGTATAAGAAGAGGACTATGTTCATGATGGCTCCGATGACACAATGGAGGTACAAGAAGGAGACCGTACTGACTGCTCCGGTGACCGAACCGAGTCCGGCCAGGTATATATATATTAGTTAAGCCCGTGCTGACTAGTTAATTGATGCATCCATTGTTTTGGTATATGTACACATATTAATTACTCTCGTCTTTCTTTCTTATAATTTCTAGCCCTCCGGATCGAGCACAACTTCGGGAAGGAGACGAGGCCCGAAGAAAAAGTTGAGCTCGGATGAAAAGTTTGAGATCATAGAAATCGCGCCCGATGGCGAACCGATTGAACCCATCCGGAAAAAGCGTGTATTTTCTGCTCAGTGCGGGGTTCTTGTTAGGGACAAGATCCTGATCAGCATCCAACAATGGTATAAGCCTAAGGAGGAAGACCCTGAGGTGTCTTATGTCAATGATATGCAGAAAGAAGATCTTTGGACTCAGCTGAAGGCAAATTTCACCCTACCGCCAGAGAAGGATCCGGAGAAGCCAGTTAAAGAGCAATTAATCAAGTCTTGTGCTCTTAAGAAGATGGCAACCCTATTCAGGAGGTGGAGGAAAGAGATGAACAAGTTTGTCGACAAAAAAAAGACACCAAAATTCATCGGCAAATATGAGAAGATCAAAGATCACTGGCCCACATTTGTGGCCCACAAGACATCGGAAAAGAGTAAGAAGATGTCGGTGACAAACAAGCAAAATGCTGTGAAGAAGATGCTTCACCATCTCACAGGGTCAGGTGGCTACCTCAAAGCCCGGCCTAAGTGGTCCAAGGCTGAGCATGATCTGCTTGAAAAAGGGATCGAACCAGAGACAATGTACTGGCCAGACTGTTGCCGGACTTGGTTCTTCGGGGCTGGCGGAACCTTGGACCCTGTATCAGGGAAGTGCCATTGGACGGACGAGCAACTGCAAGTACCAGTCAAGAATCTTCGGCACTATATCGATGCAGTGCAGCGAGGGACGTTCGTTCCAGATAGGGAGAAGGACGAGCTCACAAGGGCCCTCGGGAATCCTGAGCACCCTGGATGGACACGAGGCACGCCAGGCTCCATTCCGTGGAAGGTTGGTTTTCCGAACGTTGGGGGTTAAAAAACCCATGAGAGGAGGAAGAAACTGGAGCAGGGCCAACTGCAGGCGCTGCACGAAAGGCTAATGGGTCTAGAGGAACGAGAAGGGGAATGAGAAGCAGCAGATCGCAGCAAACGACCTGCCGAAGCTTCCCCCGAAGCTACCCCGCCATCTCAGCGGAGAAGCAGCGTGGCTTCCACCGAGCTGCTTCAGCCGGAGCATGTCTTGACGGCTCCTGTCAGCTATCCCGTGGATGATATCACGGAGTCTCAAAATTTCCACATTATGGAGCGATGGATGAATTTGAAGGTCAAGGCGGCTGTTGGCTCTGTTTATCCTAGTGGACCCGGCACAACTTATCACTGCCAGCCGATTCTAGAAGGATATGCTAAGGTGATGGTGGATGAAATAACTGAGGGATTTGAGGACCTCCTGCTTGATCACCCTACCAGTGAAGGGGAGACTAGGCTGGGTTTTGCTCTGAAGACTCCATGCCTATGGCGGAAGGAGCTCATCAACCTTCCGAACTGGACGCCTCCGCCTCCTCCTCCTCCTCCGGCGAGTCAGGACACTCCGCCTCCTCCACCGCCTCCTCCTCCGGCGAGTGACGATCAGGGCACGCGTGGCGGCACTCCACCTCCTTCTCCGGCGCGTGGCGGCACTCCGCCTCCTTCTCCGGCGCGTGGCGGCACTCCGCCTCCTTCTCCGCCTGCGTCGGCACTCCCGAGCAACCAGCAACCTCCTCCTTCTCCGCCTCGCCAGCAAGGGCGGAAGAGACCCGCCGCCGCCCCGGCTTCTCCGGGGCGTCGTAGTCCTCCTCCGCCTCGTAAGGAAGCACGAAAGAAGACAGACGCCGCAGTCGCTCCGTCTGCTCCGGCGTCTAGCAGCACAACCAGAGGCGGGAGGCAATACAGATACAGTCCACCTCTCAACCCTCTAGAGAAGTTACCGTACGAGAGGACCGAGGAGGAAAACGATACGATCGTGCGGACCCAAGTGAAGGAGTTCTTTGAAGGGGTGAAAGCAAATAGACATCCACCTCCGGAGGAGAAGGTAGATCCGGTGAAAGCAAAGCGCACTCTCGATGCCCTGAGGAAACCGGCAAAGTCTCCGCCGAGAACCAACTATGAGCGCATTACTGAACAGACATATCTCCAAGCGGACCGGTCGGGAAGTACTGTCAGGCATCAAAGAGCAAGAGAACGAGCAGCTGCGAAAAAAATTGACCAGCTCGGCGAACAAGCAAACCAATCGTGCCCCCGCTCAATGTGTCTAGCGGCAACATCGTCGATAATGTTCCGGGGATGGTGGCCGGTTATGGCAATCTACAAGATTACCTGTCTGACGATGCACTTCCTGATTTCATGGAGGTGGAGGAACACAGATACGAGTACGGGAAGCCTCTCGTGAAAGATGAAAAATCTCTAACAACGATGATGCCTGTAAGTACTATTTCTATCATTAGGTCTTTATATATAGCTCGGCTCTTTCATTGCATGTATTTATAATTAATTATCCTTAATATATTATGCAGATTGAAGATCGTCGAGTGCAAAAAATAAGAAATTTATGATATTGGGTTCATTAACACAAATATCATAGATGAATTTCTGGTTGAAAAGGACGTCAAAGAGGCCGAGGACAACTTGCTACAATCGTTGATCAAAAATCAAAACAAAGATATCATACTCTTTCCTTACAACGGCAAGTGAGTGTTACTGTCGTGTGCATATTCGGTTTCTCTTATTACTCGAGCGAGGTTATAGTAATGTAATTGATGAGTTATGCATGCGTGCGCAGGTACCACTATATTCTTCTGGAGATTAAGCTTGAGCGTCGACTAGTAACCGTCTTAGACTCGAGACGGAAAGATCCCAAAACCTATGCGGACATGACTGAACTGCTCAGCAAGTAAGTTCAGTCGATCAATATCGCACCATATCGACAACTTTTTGTTCATTTCCTGATATCTCAAGTAATAATAATTATTTTCTTTGTCTTGCAGGGTTTGGAAACAGTTCACCGCAGAAGCTCCGGAACTGCCGAAGGAGCTGCGATATACATACCTGAAAGTAAGTACTACTGGTCGGCTAGCTAGTTGCGCGCATCTCCCATTGATTCTATAGCTATACTTTCATCAATGCCATTTATAATGCTTCATTATCAGTTTGATTGACCTCTATTTCTCATAAAGTGCTTGTGGCAGGAACAAGGGAATGATTTCTGTGGATACTACCTGTGCGAGTTCATCCACACCGCGACTTTGAAAAACAAGCGAGGCTACTCTCAAAGACAATATGAAGTGCGTAAGCAATAATATTCACAATTTCATTTTATTACACCATCATTTATGTTGAGTTTCATTCATATATATGTATTAATTAACCCCCTTCTTCAAATTAGACGTGACAGATGCGGAATGAACTCCTAGAACCAGATCGCATGAAAGCAATTCAAGAGGAATTGGCGAAATTCTTTCTTGACCACGTCATCAATAAAGCCGGAGAATACCATGCGGAAGTTGATTTCAATTGCTAGGGGACTGTAATTGAGAGATCTTACATATTGTACATGTATGTAGCCAGTAGCATCGGATACATGATACGAAAACTTGTTGTTCGACCAATCTCTCGGAGAAGGAGAGATCGATCGATCATTTCTCTCGGTATGCATGACGAACTTCTGTACTCAATGATTCCCTTCATTTTCTTACTAGCTAGTGTGTCGAGGGCTATATGTACATAGTACATAGCGTCGACCAAGCACGGACATAAGAGAGGACACTTCTCTCTATTAATTAGCTAGCTAACACAATATATGAAACACCTAAATTAACCCCCCCCCTTTCAAAAAAAACAAAAACCCCAACCACTAGAATGCTGATGCGTGGATGCCTTTTGGTCCCGGTTGGTGCCACCAACCGGGACCAAAGGCCCCCCTGCGTGGACTCGGCGCACCGGCCACGTGGAGGACCATCTGTCCCGGTTCGTGTTTGAACCGGGACTAAAGGGGGGAGGTATTAGTAACGACCCATTAGTCCCGGTTCATGAGCCGGGACTAAAGGCCCTTACGAACCGGGACAAATGCCCCCTTTTCTACAAGTGAAACGCGCCGCGGAACCGTAGATATAGTGCTCGGGGCGTGCAGTTTGTGGGCTGCGGCAAAAAAGAATTACGAGCCAGGCGAGTATGCGACCTCTGTTCTCGTCGGAAAATTGGGCCGACCCGCATACTCGGCGGAATTTTGCGGTTTCGCTTCTTTTACGGGGTCTGCTAGAGTTGCTCTAACAACTTGATGCATGTCAAGATTACTACAAACATGGCCGTGGGGTCGCTCCCCTCCACGCCCTCCATCTTCTTGGAGCCCCGCTCCATGGCCGTCCGTGGAGACGAGGAGCCCATACCCTGCACAGATCGGGAGACACAAGGGGGAATCAGAGATCCATCCCCGGCAATAAGGAGAGCGTGGGGGGATAGAGGATCTACCAGGTGTTTATTGCGCGAACTGCGAAGCGAAGAGCGGCGAGAGCGTCAGCTACCATCTACACCGCCGAGCGATGGTGTGGGTGTGCGCAGCTGCGAGATGCAATGGAGCTCGAATGTGATGACGATCGGGGAGGGAAGGTTGGGCCTGTGACGTTTTCCTTTCTTGCTGGAATGGGCCGCGTGAGTCCACTACGGAAGCAAATTGCACTAACGTAGACCAGGAATGAACACGCCGCGTACGATCCCTGGGCACCTAACTCACCCTTGATCACAGGATGACGTAACAACTCTTCTATACAACCATTCTCTACACCATCTTTACCCCCGCTCTTTCATACCTCTTCATCCACCATGCGTTCTATTTGCATAGACACCATGTCGAATCCCTGATCATCCATGCCATCCATTGGCAACCCTCCTGCGCCAATCGGGCCTTGTGGAAGTGATGACGTT
>NC_041385.1:762700738-762702906 GCF_002162155.2 Triticum dicoccoides
GCCACCTAGTCCCCCCGTCTCCCTCCCTCCACCACCGCCAGAGGTGGCCAGCGGCACGGCCACTCGGCACACATGAAGGTGGCGGCGGGGACCTTGGCGGTTCCACCCTGCGTGGAGAGCCTCGCCATCCGGGGCGGCGGCCCCGGGCAGCGGCAAGCGGCGTGGCCTGTGCGGCGGACGGTGCCGCAGGGTGCAGGTGGGCTGCCTTCCACGGTCGCGCGGGCGGCTTCCCGTAGGCTGACTGTACCTTGGAGAATCGGCGTCCACAACCTCGATCTGCTCAGATCCACGCCGCCCCCTGTCCCTGGTGGCTCCGGTCGCCATTTTTGGATGGCGGGTGTGCAGATCTGGTGGTTGGGTGCGGATCTGGGGGAAACCCCTGGCCGACGCGGCGGCCACATTGAAGACGTCGACTTTGGGCGTCGTTTTCCTTGTTGAAGGCTTCGGTGGGCTTCCTGCACCTCCCACCCCACCCAGCAGCTCAGGTGAAAGCCTCAGTTCCTCGATTCATGGCGACGACAGCACCTTGGTGGCGTGACCCTTCCTGAAGGCGTCGTCAGGGAAGTGCTCAAGTGGTGGTGGAGTCGGTGATGGTTCGACGGCGGATTGTGTTGGTATTATCTCATCTTCGGCAGCTTGCTCGGGTCCAGGTGTGGAGGGCTTCAGCCACTGGTGCGAGGGGATTGGGGTCCCTCTCTCGTGCCATGGGCTATGGAGAATCCTATCCTTGACCGATGTGTGGTGCTACATCCTCTTGGCCTTCTCCGGGGTTTTCAGCGCCTTCGCTTCGACAACTCTCGTCCGGTGCTCTGCCTTGTTGTTGTCTGATGTCTACTACGCAACTTTATTCTTGTAGACATGTGTTGGGCCTCCAAGCGCAAAGTTTTGTTAGACAGTAGCAATTTTCCCTCAAGTGGATGACCTAAGGTTTATCAATCTGTGGGAGGCGTAGGATGAAGATGGTCTCTCTCAAACAACCCTGCAACCAAATAATAAAAAGTCTCTTGTGTCCCAAACACACACAATACAATGGCAAATTGTATAGGTGTACTAGTTCGGCGAAAAGATTGTGATAAAAGTGTAATATTGATGGTAGAAATATATTTTTATAATCCGAATAAATAAAAAAAGCAAGGTAGCAAATAGTAAACGGGCACAAAAATGGTATTGCAATGATGGAAAATGAGGCATATGGTCTATACTCTCGCTAGTGCAATCTCTCAATAGTGCTAATATAATTGGATCATATAACCATTCCTCAAAGTGCGATGAAGACTCACTCCAAATTCCTATCTAGTGGAGAACATAAGAATAAATTGTTTGTAGGGTACGAAATCACCTCAAAACTATTCTTTCCGTTCGATCTATTCAAGAGTTCGTACTAAAATAACACAAAGCTATTCTTTCCGTTCAATCTATCCTAGAGTTCGTATTAAAATAACACCAAAGCAAATTCATATTCATAATACTCAAACCAACAGAAAGAACTTCAAAGAGTGCCCCAAGATTTCTACCGGAGAAACAAAAGACGAGAACGTGCATCAACCTCTATGCATAGATTAACCCAATGTCACCGCAGGAATCCACGAGTTGAGTGAAAAAACATATATCAAGTGAATCAATACGATACCCCATTGTCACCACGAGTATTCAATTGCAAGACATATATCAAGTGTTCTCAAATCCATAAAAGTATTCAATCCGATAACAACGAAATCTCAAAGGGAAAAACTCAATTCATCACAACAAGATAGAGAGGAGAAAAACATCGTATGATCCGACTATATTAACAAAGCCCGCGATACATCAAGATCGTGACATCTCAAGAACACGAGAGAGAAGCATTAAACACATAGCTACTGGTACAAACCCTCAGCCCCGAGGGTGGACTACTCCCTCCTCATCGTGGTGGCCGCCGGGATGATGAAGATGGCCACCGGTGATGATCCCCCCCCCTCCGGCAGAGTGCCGGAATGGGGTCTAGATTGGATCTCGTGGATACAGAGGCCTTGCAGTGGCCGAACTTCTGATCTAGGGCTACCCCGAATGGTTTTAGAATATTTGGGAATTTATAGGGCGAAGAAGGGGTGCGGGAGGCCAACGAGGTGGGCACAACCCACCTGGGCGCGCCTGGGGTCCCAGGCACGCCCTGGTGGGTTGTGCCCCCC
>NC_041385.1:762703172-762742104 GCF_002162155.2 Triticum dicoccoides
CCATCCTGAATGTTCTGGTCCATAAAAAATCCTTCAGGAGTTTCGCGGTGTTTGGACTGTTTGATATTGATTTCCTGCAATGTAAAAAACAAGCAAAAAACAGCAACTGACACTAGGCACTGGGTCAATAGGTTAGTCCCAAAAAATGATATAAAGTTGCTATAAAATGATTGTAGAACATCCAAGAATGATAGTATAATGGCATGAACACTTCATAAATTATAGATACATTGGAGACGTATCGTTGCCGGCAACGGTGACCGGGTGTTCGGCTCCCCGTTTCATGTGGGTTGGTTCCTGGTGTCTCTCCTTTGGCTAATTGGAAACTCTGATCTGGGTTCTAGGGTGAACCACTCCGCAGGCCGCCAGTGCGGCTCCCGTCGAGTCCGGGTGAAAGGGTAGAGGCCCTTTGTGGCGGCGGAGTCAGGTCATGTGTTGCCCCTGTTTTCCCTCCGGTGGCAGTCAGTGACACAAAACATGTACGGTGGTGCCTTCCTTCCATAGCCTTAGTAGGTTAGCTGGTTTTGGCATAGCGGCGTGTCGATGGCATTGTTCTTTGCCTTCGAGTTGTTCTACCGAGCACAATGTATCTTTATTTCCGCTCTTTGTTTTCCTGTTGTAAGTGGCAGTCCTTTAATCCTGGCCGGTTGATGGTTTTGTTAATTCAAAGCCGGGCTCTTCTTGAGCCTTCGTTCCAAAAAAAAAGTGATGACGTTAGCGACATTGAGGAAGCCTGTCAGGCCCGCTGGTGAGCCATGGGTGAAGGTAACCTCCGACATGTACACGTGTGACACGCCTTCGGTGGTGCAGCCGAACAAGTCGCCAAAATTCGAACTTGTTCTATGGAAAATTGTCTATGATGGTGACTTAAGTGGCATTAATGGATTCATGAGCACAGGGATATCTCCTACCTCCCATTGCAACCATGGAGTCACCACGGGGAGGAGGTTTTTGTGCCATTTGGAGGGCGTTAAACATATGTGCAATGGCTTAACAATGAATAGGAAGATAGGGCAAAAGATGTTATCCCAGATCTTGAGATGAAGAACAACAAGCAAATCAATGAAACTGAGCCTGAAAGCAGTGACTCACCTTTGATGTATTTGAAGAGAGTGGGCTGTCAAACCTTGTACCAGGGGCCGAGCACTAGCACATTTATGCTACGATCTTGGTTGTATTTTTATTTTCTTTTATACTGTACAACCTAACAAAGATTTTACTTTAAAACCAGTGGGCAAAGCTACTGTTCCCAAAAAACTGAAACACATTTTCTATCTATTGTTTTTACTGAAAAATACAACGATCATTGAATTAAAGCGAGAGTTTTGATTCAAATTTCGATTGTACTAACAGAAAGTATGGTCTTGATATGGGCTTTGTAATATTTAATAGGCACCAACCATACCAACTCGAATGTCGTATTGTAAATATTAGGGACGCACTGCCTTCGGTCTTAGCTCAATATATACACATCCAGTATTCTTCCTATGGCGTGTCGCGTACGCCATCCGCCAATTGTCAATACTTCAGAGAAATAGAAAGCAATGACACCTAGGATCTATGAGTTACACACATGCATCGTGTTTGGAATAGTAGGCATCCAGGAATAGTAGACACATGGCGGCAGCGGATTGTCCAGGAGGGAGCTAGGGCTCAGTATGGACAACATCACCATCCACAGCCCATCAAAGTACTCGTGCCCGAGTAGAGCATGTCAACATGAAGCATCGGAGACATCGTCCACAACGAGGCACACGGGGTGCATAGGGTGAAAGAAGAGCTTGTAGAGGTGATTCGGTGCTCGGGTTACCACGATAAGCAATCGGCTGTGCTGGTCGCGCATGATGAGCACCCCACGGTGAGAAGGACGTGACAGAGTCTGCATGAGAGAGTTGGGGTTGCATGATAACTCGACTGGTCGAAGGAGGTTGCAGGTGTGACGCGCGACCGTACGGGTTAATATGAATAACTATTAGGACCAGAACGAGCAAGTAGGTTGCTGGTAGGCGGTCTGGCTGTACTTGCAGGTCATTTAATTACAATTGTATAATCGTGGCCGAGAGTGAGTGAGTCGGCAGTGTAGGTTGCGCAATGGTGGTAGCAGCGGGCAGATATAGGCCGGATTAGGTAGAGTGGATGGGGAGCAAGGCAACACAAACCTTTTGTGGCGTCCGGGCTATGTTGTCTTTTCAACCGTGACTCTGCCTTTGACTTAAAAGGAAGGTGTATTTTGACTGCCCAAATTCAAGCTTTGACCATGATCCTTTCGTCCAATATTTAGTCGTGTATGAATCATGCAAAAGTGATTTTGTGTATGAATCTAATCGTGTCTATTTTTTAACACAGATGGCATTATTTGACTAACTGATGGCCAAAGCACGAATTTAGCATTGCCACAGAGGGAGTACTCGGTAATGTTCTTTTGTGACAACAATAAGACTTTATTCCTTAAATAGTTGGTATATCGTTTACATGTAAATGAGAAATAAAGTTAGGGATCGAACGTATGAGGATAGAAAATGAATGGGCGTACAGACGTGTGAAAGGAAGATTTGATACAACCGGAGCAAGCATTAATGCACTTCGGTGTCGACTCTCTTGTTTCAAGACAAGTAGTGCTTGGACTGCATATCTCAGACAAGATAGCAAACAACCCCACCGCTACCGGACAAAATCACTGTTTTGACCTTTTGTGCTAACAAATTCCCGAACTGACCTCGGTTGTAAAAAAAATCCAAATCTAACCTCTTTTGGTGACGCCAACATCCCTGGCGTCTGGGTTGCATTGGAGACGCCAGAGACCCTGGCGTCTGGTCCCTGACCCACACGACGCCCTCAACTCATTGACCTGCTGACGTGGCAAAAAGTCAGACGCCAAAGACCTCGGCGTATGGTGCCAGACGCCAGAGACCACAGCGTCTGGTGACCTAGCTGTGTTACCATTCACCCGTGCGCCAGCCAACCACATATAAACGCATAAATGCACATCAGCTCACCAGCTGAGAGATTGAAGAAACAGAGCTGTAGGACGACATCCGGCAGGAGTGGCAGGGCTCATGGCTCTGCAATCTTTCGGCGAATAAATGGCATCGACCCGACCATGCAAGTACACGGGGGGATGGAACTGAACTTTGCGTTGTATCATTGCAACGCTATCGAGCAGCATGTGAGAGGACCACGAGCCCGGTGTTGGATCGATCGACCTACCTGCTCGAGCATCCTTTAATGGCGGCCTCTGCCTCACATGCATGGCAATGCATGTCCGATCTTCATGCGTGTAGATAGTGGAGTAGTAAAAAACGTCGGTGATGCCATGCTCAGTTCCTGTTTATTGGTGATGCGAATTGGACGCATGGCATTGCCAGTGATGCATGCTATTGTCGGAAGGGACGGGTCGATGTAAATAAACAAGACGAGAACCCTACTGTGTGGTGTGCCATGCTAGCTACCTGGTCAAGACAAGACCCTGAAAGAAGGGTTACACTGTCACCGGAGCCATCAAGTCTAGAACTTTCGTTATTGGGCAATGAGCACTAGACCTGTTTCGTCATCTACGGAGCCTCGCCACCATTTTTCTACCGGCTGGTTGAGATCGTAAGAATACGGCCTGGTGGTTTTTCCATAATCTTCTTCTTATGGCCAATTACTGTAATTTGAAGGTACACTACACGCTTTCACTCCATTGCACGTACATGTACGGGTGTGGCCAACAGATTTTTCTATACACGTAAAGCTAGCTAGCTGCCTGCCTGCCTGCCGGTACTTCACAATCAACTAGTAGAATTCCACGTTCGTAATTAAGCAGATACAAGTCTAAACACAGGGCATCCGTTGTCGCTTTCATGCACTAATTTTAATTGCACCTCCAGGTACGTACACTACTCCAACTTCCCAACGTCAATACTCCTACATGCTGCCACCAAAACATGAAAAATTAAAAGAAAATGAAGAAGAAGGAAATCCGGTCTTCTTCAATCACTCTTTATATGCATAATATATCTGCAGCGAAAAGGTGATCAACCTGCACAATATCTACTCAGTCCAGCTTGATCTGTGTACGTATCCCCTCCGTGGGATCGATCAGTCAAGAGCAAAACCATAAAAAGGAAGAAAACAAAAAGCTACATCGATCGCATCGTGGCAGATCGATGCTTCGTGTCTCCTAAGTTAATCAATCAACCGTCATGGCTGGCCGTCATCGTCAAGCCTTCCGGCCAGCGCCTACGAGGTTAGCTAAGCGCGACAGCCACTGTAACCTGACCGGCAGCCGGCCGGCGAAGCTGCGGGAGCGGACGTAGAGGACGATGCAGAGCAGCGTGCCGACGACGCAGGTGGCGCCCCAGATGGCGAAGGTGGCCTGGTAGCAGCTGGTGCCGGAGCAGGTGGCGGCCCCGCGCTCGCCGGCCTCCCGCTGGTACAGGAACGCCGAGAAGTAGCCGAAGCAGAGCGACCCCACGGGGATGTTGGACACCAGCACGTTGTGGTTGACGTCGAAGTTCTTGGCGCCGAACAGCTCGCTCGTCGCCTACACCGTCACCGACATGATGGCCCCCCTGCATCAAACGCCATGGTCTATGGCGTCTGGCACCAGACGCCTAGGTCTCGGGCGTCTGGCCCAGACGCCTAGGTCTCTGGCGTCTGGCCTTTTGCCACGTCAGCAGGTCAATGAGTCGGGGGAGTCGTGCGGGCCAAGGACCAGACGCCAAGGTCCCTGGCGTCTCCAATGCAAGCCAGACGTCAAGGATGTTGGCGTCACCAAAAAAGGTCAAATTCGGAATTTTTTTACAACCGAGGTCAGTTCGAGAATTTGTTAGCACAAAAGGTCAAAACAGTGATTTTGTCCACCGCTACCGGCTGCTCTCGCTCCGTCGATCTTTTCTCCCGACAAAGAGGTTTCTTTTTCTCTTTTCTTTTTTTGCGAAACTCCTGACAAAGAGGTTGTGGCCTCCATATGGTTGGACCTGGTTTGCTAAAAAATAATATTTTATTGGACCTGCGTTGGTACATGCATGGTTCCCCGGCTGGCGAGAGAGGTAATGGTGTGGGCCGGACGTCACCTCCCATGTCCATGTTCTTGCATTTTTAATGCATTACCGTACACACAAGCTGCTTTGCATGTTATTAGTTAACAAGCAGAGGATGTACGACACACTATTCTAAACTTTTTCAGGATCATTACATATAAGACATTCATTCGTTCTCATCATTTCAAGCATACGATGCTCCACATACCGGATCAAATGCAACGCTCGTTGAATTGATTTGCATTTACACACCTATCTTTTTTTACTAAAAGATAAGTATAAACAACGATCGAATTGAAGCGCCCACTTACACTATCTCTCGGAAGTCGAGACATAAGATGAAGATCAAGCAATGGCACGTAGGATTTAGCCATCCAGGAGTTACCCACGTATAGCGTGTTTTGGAATAGTAGACATCCAGGAATAGGGACATTCATGCAGTCTTCAGACTTGTGTGATTGAACTAATTACTGCCATCATGACATGCATCACAACTAAACAGCATCCTACTCGTCGAGGATGGATCGCTTATGAAAGAGAATGAGAGTTGGATGTCGATAAACCTATAGGAAAACGGTTTCCCTGATGCGTTGTTTGTTCTACAATGTTTCTTGGTGATTTATTATACAGAGGGTTTTGTGTTTCTTCATTGTATTTTTCGTGGGAAAATCAATGTGTTTGTTATTTTTGTTGTGATACCAACCAACAAAGATAGCTGGTAGCGCAGAAAAAAATAAAGTCTATGTGAATAAGACTGAACCAAATAGAAAAGTCAAATAAAATAACATAAGGCATAGTGATCAAAATCATGACCCTAGGGCCGACCATAGAGCAAGGAAGCAACCACATTTTTACGTGAATGGAACGGGACACCATCAAGATTAGGCGGTGGCTAGCACATGAACCTACGTCGGAACATGGCTAGACAACTAGCGAAAAAATAATAATGTTTGCCAGGGGTATATTGTTATTTCCCGATATTGCATTATCGCACACCAAATAGGTCTATGTCTATATAGTTATAGTTCAGCCCGGGAGGAGGTTAAAAAAATTCAGAATAGAAGGCCCTTCGGAGGTTTATCACTACTATTTTGTTAGTTACTTTAGGAAGTACTATGTGTTATTTTTCGTATTTGAGGACTAATAGTGTTGCACGTGCAACACACCGTTTCCTTAGTGTACAATATCGGAAATAAAACTTTCCACTCCACAAAATAGAAGTCTATCCACAATGATAAAACATAATATGCTCGCGGAACAAGAAGTGTCATCTTGCAAGATGAACAACATATGTACAAAAATGTTCCGAAACCAACATTCTAATTGAATTATCATTATGTTAATTTCACCCGATTTAAATTTAAGAGAACTCATGCTAGAAAAATTAACAAACTACGCAATGGTTTGAAAATTTGGGCCCTTGCTTTGCTTGAAATCTCTCTACTTTGTTTAGAATAAATCAACGAAGCTATTTATCAATTTTTGCGTGATCTGATGTTCAACTGACAATTCAAACATTATAACAACAAATTATGTACTAAATGAAGAACAACACCGTTGTTTCTGCGTCTTCAAAATTTAGACATCGTGGCAAGCTATTAATGGAGATCAACACAACGATTTTATTCCCCAGTTAGCTTTGCTTCCATTCTCTTCTGTCCTGACTGATTTAGCTTATAGGTAAAGCCACCTAAATTTATAGTGAAGATATATCTAGGCGACTTAGTTCCCTTTGCTGACCATTTTTACCCAACTTTCTTGGTGACATTTCTTCACGAAAGTATATTTATCTGATAGTGATGAAAGGAAGATAAATAATGAATCGATGAAATGGTAGAATCTAAAAAGGGATCAATTGATAAATTTTCCAGATCTAGTAGTTATTCGAGGGATTTGCTACAATTGTCTATAGTAAAAACTTCTTTTGATAGGTAAATAGTTTGTAGTGTTACTTTTAGAATCCTAAGATCATCGACCTATGATATGTGTTCGATATTTACTTTGCTTTCAAAATGCAAAATTTTGTGTGTCAACAAGTCCCCTTGCTCTCTTCTTACCCTTGCCCCGTATCCCTTCATCAAGAATTCGTCAAGTTAACCAGTTAAATGGCCGATTAATCGCCACTCGTAGGGTCACCGAGTAGTCGATAAACTGATAATTCTGCCGATTGATTAATTGTCCGATTAGCCTATTCATTCCCTACTCACGAGCCCTATTAATTCGCCGATTAACTTGCATCTACCAGTTAAGGATTTTCTCAACAATGCCCGTATATTTCTGTGACAGCCCTATTATATCCTTTTATTTATTCTAATGGAGTCATCAATTTTTTTGAAACTTTATTTCTGTAGCTATCCACCAACAAAAGTAGCTGGCAACACCAAAAAATTCTACCTAAAGTAGGCCAACCAAAATAGAAAGGAAAAAAGAACAGACGAACATAAGATACACAACTAATAGCAGGACATGCACGACACACCTATGATACAACTAATAGCAGGACATACACGACACACCAATGAGATAAACCACAATCTCTTCTGACACCCTCCTAGCCAAAAACACTAGAGCACACTGCCAACCCTTATCAAACACGACAAAAGAAGACCACACATAAACAAACCGAGGAGTACGCATTAACAAAGAACACACACATGTCAGAAAGGAAAGGACCGCATAAGAAAAAATAAAATTCATTCACCCATTTTCTCTAGAAGTGCAGGGAGGCCTAGTAATTCACACATATCCATCATTTGTAGCCATGTGATTCTCTTTATACGTATGGTAGGATCATTGAATTGAACACATTTACACTTCATCTTTTTATTAAAAGATAGTATACAATGACCATCTAAATCAAACGTGAATTCGGAACTGAATTTTCATTGTACTAAAAGATAGTATGGTCTTGATTTAGGCTTGTAAATAATTATTGTGCACCCACCACACCAACCTGCAATCTTGTTATGTAAATATAAGAGATGTGCTACCTTCAATCTTAACTTTATATATATCTACCTAGTTGCTGAGGCGTCTTCTTCCTATGGCGTCCTTCTTACACCATCTCCCAAATGCCGAGACTTAAGAGGAAGAAGAAGCAGTGTCATGCTGATCTAGAAGTTACACAATGTAACATGTTTGGAATAGTAGGCATCCAGGAATATTGTCGCGCATGCAGAAGATACATGTGCAGGCCTGCAGCGGACTGAAGAGTGCAGTTCTGTTAACTGAACCTGCAACCGTGTGCAAGTGTGATGGGCCTGAGGCCATGTGAGCGTGAGTTGGGCCCGAGGCCATGTAAGTGCGAGCCCAGGGAGGCAACTACATCACAAGAAGTCAAGATTCATGTTTTTCTAGCACGACGCAGGCAGCATTGTGGACCCAGCATGAGTGCTCTCTGTACATTCTCGTCCATGTGTTCTTGTAACTAGATGACCCGTTGCGCCAATGGCGCAAAGACCGACGGCAAGCCAAGTATTGTAAGAGTGGTGATAGAAAAACTCAGTCACAGATTGAAATAATGAGTACTTACTACTGGTTATTGTTTCTGTTCATGATTACTATTTCTCCTGGAACACTCTGTGCTAAATGATAGTGCTATATCCCTTGAGTGGAAGGTGCATGCCTCTTTCTTGCTTAGCATATTTGTTGTTGCTGGTGAGTACTCGATGTTTGAAACAGAAAAAATAGCAATAACAGATAATTATAGATAAGGGTGGCATTATGCATATTAATAGATCGATGAGGAACAACAGCTGAGGTTATATAGGTAAAAGCATATGTAATAGTTGTTCAAAAGCAACAGATAGCATCGTCGAAAAACAGAGGAAGGTAGCCCTATTATAGAGCTTGATTAGTAGTCCTTACAATGCTAGATGATATTTAGATACGATTTCCGTTGTTGTTGATGGTTCATCTAAAGGCAATGCACGATGAGAACCAGGTGCTGCTTTGTGGTGACTTTGAAACGAAAGGTACAGAAGTCTACTTCATGGATTTTTGAAAGGCGGCGGAACTCAGACCAGTTGGTTGTCACGGTGGCTCTCTTGTCGGTTCTTAGCATGATGCGACAATTGGCGTGTAGATCACTGTTTGCAAGCCTGACCTTGAGCGTATTATAATCTGAATCTTTTAGTTTGCTTTTAGTGTAGTTGACCTGAAAATACTGATAAGAAAAAAGGAATCAATTGAATGGATAGGAGAGTGTCTTGTCACTCTTACACTGAGAAGGTTTAAATATAGATAGTGAGAACAGTTATCAGTAAATAATGGCACGAAGCAAAAGAAGGGTGCAGAGCATAGGATCCAGTTTTTAGATAAGTCTATGAGTCGGTCATATAGGAGGCATATCACTTTTCACTATGCTAATCCTGGCACATATAATTTAATACTACAATATGAGAACTAAAATTGCTACTCCAATGGTGGTGCATATATTCCCTTATAAGCTTAGAAGTTATAAGAACACCTCATTCGACATCTCCTTTACTGGAAGAAAACTAAAGTAGTCTATGCCGGAGTTCATGCCCAGCAACCGAGTCTACACCTTTTCTCTGTGCATAGCTTTAATCAGTTACGTATGTCTGAGATAAGGCTACACAAGGAAGGATCAGGAATTCAGGATTTAGTTCAATGTTGTAACAGAGTTATATATGAACCCTTAAAGAAAAAAAGATTTTATTTACAGAGAGTATCTATAAAAATGCTGCAGTACACAGATTTATGGTGAAAACGTCAACTATTATTCTGAAGTGGCAGAGAGGCAGGGATGAAGATATAGTGATATTCTGAAGTGGTAGAGAGGCAGTGGCGAAGGCGGCCATGGCGTCCTTGTCCACCACACCTCCACCCTCCTCCTTCGCCGGCGCCGGCCACGGCAACCCAGGCGAGCTTGTCCTGGACCAGCTGCCACGCGATGGCCTTGGGGAGCTCCTTCGCCTCCGCCTCCGTCATCGCCGCTGCTAGTGTAGGCTTGGCCTTGGGCGCCCCTCGGGCGGCTGCAGTGCTTTGGTCTTGCCCGCCATAGATCAATACACTGCTGTTGGTGGTGGCTGGTGAGGCGACATGGGAAAGCACGGAGGCATCGTCGAGGAAGAAGAGGACACACTATATAGTTGTCCACCACTGCTCACCTCGACAGCTCGGACGCCTCTGCTGCACCGCCGGAGACACAGGATGAAGCCGAGGTGAGGCAAAATATATGGAGGAAGCACATAAACACAGTAACACAGATATGAATAGTACTAACCAAGCATATACGTATCATACAGGATGCTGCAAAGTATATCTTTTCAGATGGAAATAGTTGCAGAACCACTCTAACCTTGACCTGACACCCACGAACAGATCTCATACTCATTGCCCCGTGAACCGTATGAATAAAAAATAATAAGGATGATCAGTAGTCACCAACAATTTGCAATAATAAAAATCTATTATTTTGATGCATATATCACTATATCAGAGGCCCCAAGTATTAAGCTGGATTAACATTCAAACTTCAGTAATTTTACACTTCTGGCTGTTCTAATGAGAAAGCGGAATTCCATAGAACATATAAGGCATATACTAACCTGCAGTTGGACGGAAGTTTAATTCTAGTTCCATCTTCTCAATGTATTTATGTGCACATCAAGAATCCAACTGTCCAAATTTGCATCCATGCATCATGAAGGCTAATCGCGTCTGAACTCAAAGAAAAAGTATTATCTGAAGAACAGATGGGATTTAGTGAGAAGTAGACCAAATCTTCTGGACTTGGCTAATCACATCTGAATTTATACAAAGATGAAAAGATTGTCCGTTCACTTATTTCTCCTACGGAAAGGAGCATCGATGGTTTTATGTGTGCTTCCAGCTGCCTGGGCACTTTGTGGCACCTGGACAGATGGGATTTAGTGAGAAATAAGTGAACAGGATATCTTTAAATTATTTCCCAAAAAGCATGATAGTACAGAATACGCACAATATCCATTGTTGACGAGAGAAATAAGAATAACAGTTCCAGCAGAACAACGACATGGAAAAGAATTTTATTTGGGTCTCATTTTCAAACACCCTAAACCCTCCAAGCCCTCAAGGAGTTTCGGAACTATCTCTCCAGCTTCTGTACCTCATAGCACCTGCCAAGGTTTCTTGCCAAGGGAAAAAAAGGCTAGGGTGCTTGAATACTGGTCAGGCCTAGCAAACAGGTAGGAAGAAATTCTTCAGACGATGGTAAAAGAAATTACAGCTAAGAAACATGGCAGCTTGCATCGGGACTTTCTCCTCTGGAGAAAGTTCAGCTCAAATGGACAATTTATGGTCCACGTCAAAGGTACAACCTCTAGCAACTAATAAATTCAGATGAAAACAGAGTACACATTGCAATATCCAGGAGTTCCTGGACCAAGTTTTATGTCTGTCCAACTTTCCTAGGCAACTTCAAATAAATAAATGATCACAAAGTGAACAGATTGCCATTTTTCCATGAAAGGTTGGGTGAGCAACCCCCAGCTTGAAAGACATAATTAGGACATGTTTGATGGAGAAGCTTATTTAGAAATAGTTTAATCGATACCATGATCATAGTGAAGGTAATAAATATGTATGAAAGAGCAGATGATCCTCCTCTCCACAACAACAGAAAAATTGAGTTTGAATAAACAGATCAAGTAATGAAAAAGCTCACGCCACTGCGACCATATACAAACACATTTGACCAGTCTAACATTGCAAAATATAGCTAGAAAATTAGAATGTCTTCTAACGCTCTAGCCCAACAAATGAAGGTGGAAGGAGATTGTTGTGCTGCAATACCATAGCTGAGAGGGAGGAAGGTCTAATTGTTGTGGACCAGAGTATTTACTCTGTCACACGGTTTGTGAGCGGAGAGGCGCGAGCAGTCCTCACAGTCATGACACCCAGATCATCGATGCCATAGCAGACCTCACGCTAGCCTCAGCAGGCCTCTAACCTGCAGGTTGTACAAACAGCACTATGTGCCTCAAGAAATTGTAACAAACAGGCCAAAAAAATACAATGGGCAACTGACCGAGTGAATGTGATATGTTTCATATTTCACACTTTTTACCTTGCAGAATAAACCATAAAGACCTTTCAGGCAATCTTTTCTTGTACCTATGGCATTCTCACAAGGAAAACCTTGGCCTTCAACAGCTCATCCATAATAACAACAGCATCAGCCTACATGTTTAGCAATGTTATGTGCATTTAAGAGATCTTCAATTGTTCAACAACAATAATGACACTAAACAGAGGTAAACCTGATCTGAAGCGACGCATACAGGGGAAAAAACACACCATAAAAGTTCATCTCCTCCAGCAAGAATCCTAAAAAGAAAGTAATTGTTCAACAACAATAATGGCACTAAACAGAGGTAAACCTGATCTGAAGCGAGGCATACAGGGCAAAAAAAACTCACCATAAAAGTTCGTCTCCTCCGGCAAGAATCCTAAAAAGAAAGTAATTCTTAATTTCCAAAGGCACCAATAGGATACAGGAAAAAAAGACATCTAAAACACTGCCACTAAGCTATGAACACTGCCATCCAAAAGTACAGCTACGCCAATCAGTAAATGTAATCATGTTACAGCAATTATTTGTCTGCATAAGAAATAACGATCATCTTGGAGTGGCCTCAAGGAATAGCAACACGCAACAAAACAACAGATATTAAGGCATACATCTCAACTGCTTTCAACTTAGTAAATGATGTAAAACTAACCATGCCAATGAAGCAACAAAAAAGTATTACCTTTGTTACTTGACGTGCAACCAACAAAAGTTAATTTTTCAGAGTGAAGAAATATACTAAGCGCAAAGCATGAGTAAGAAAATTGTGTTACTGTGGTAATCAGAAGACACCTGAAAAGTAGTTATCCAACCAATTAGATAAAAGACCTTGATTTGGGTATACCTGCAATCAAACCTTTCATAAAAAATCGTTTGTTCTTGGTCTCCACCATAAGCTATAACCAAATTGATAACAAACCTCTATAGCTAACTATTTCTGTGAAATAATATTAACAAACTTTAACCATGGCACAAATATATATGTGTGTGTGTGATGAGCAATAAAAAGGAAAGACCAAAAATGTAAACTTCATGGATTGGAACCTTAAGTCAATAAACTAATCTCCAACAGTGCTAACTGATGCCAATAAATTAACTACCAGTATTTTCACCCCTCAAGAAACCCCCAAACATTTAATAGAAGCATCAAATTAGTTAGCCGGTACCCAAAAAGAGGTCACCCTAATTAGCAAGGAGATGGATGGCAAGGGGCACGTAAATGGCAGAGATGAAGATGCAGGTGCTGTGGCAGAGGCGTCCTTGTCCACCACACCCTAAACACAGTCACTGTTAGACCCCCGAGCTAGGAAGCAGCAAGCAGCACACGTGCACAAAGGACACCCAAAGAACTAACCTAAATAGGTACTGCAGCGCACTAAAAAATGATGACACCACACAAGCATGCATACGAGAGAAAGCATACAAACATCTTCTCCAATAAGCAAGGAAGAAGCGTGTAATCTAATTAACTTAAATTACCTGAACCTACTTAAATTCCATGCTTGCTTTTATTAAGTTCAGCAAATGCTTTCCTGCTTTGTTCCGCAATGCTCAGGCTAGTAGCCTACAAATTAGAAGCAGCATATATGTTTTGTTAGGCAAAAGGGAACAATCAAAATCTTACTTGAAGGAAGAACTCTTCCATCGACATTTTACAAGAATATGTGATACCTTGGTCTTGCGTTCAGATTTAAACGACTCGGAGACCTGATGCCCACATTCAAAAACAAACTAAGTTTGTCAGCGCTGATGGAAAAGCAACACAGCTTGGGAGCGGGTCGCCACGTGTGTTGTGACCATCGGCGGCTTGAGAACATCATGGTCAGGCTGAACTGTGCGGAGCACAACAGTGTGAGGCGATGAAGATCAGGAGCAGTGCAGCTTGGGAGAGGGCCATTGATGTCGCTCTGAGCGTCGGCGGCTTGAGGACGTCATGGCCGGGCCGCTGGAAGAAGCCGAAGAAGCTCACATCCTACATTGTTCGACGAGAATGCATTGGAAGACTAAATCCATGTGATAACAGAGACATTGAACATTTTGGCAGCATGTTAAAAAAATCACAGCAGCCAAAAAAGGATCCACGGCGAGCTCTAGAAACCTGAAAAGTAAAGAGGAGATTTATCAGAAAGCAAATAATTATATTATGGAAAATTATCTTAACTCGAGAAAAGTTGGAAGGCATACCATTTCTCTATTGTCACACTTGGATACGAGGGAGAAATTGAAAAGGTCTCTTCTGAGTTAATTTTTTATTGTAGCTCTTTTGCAAGATGAAAAGCTTCAGCGATGCATACGCATGATACAAGTGACTCGGATATTCAGGATATTTCAGTTAGTTTGGCATAATATAAGACAATGACAGATGGTTTTGGAGTTCTCTTAACCATGTTCACCAAGCCATGAATATTCTCCACAGATCGGAAGGCTTCCTGCAAAAAAGAGACTTCTTTAGCATTATGATAAGACAATTGTGAAACAGACCGGCCATAGGGAAAGTTCTGTAACAATTTTCAGTCGTTCAACCTCACACGTCCCTAACACAAGAGATCAAGCCAACCTATAGCTCAACATGTGAAAACTGAAAATAAAATATGAAGGAGATGCGGTGCTGGCGTGCAACGGGGAGGCAGAGGCCGCCAGATCCTTGCTCCTGCTGCTCCGGCCGGCGCACGACCTCGAAAGGCACTCCTTCTGGTGACCCTCTCCCGTCCTCCACCACACCTCCCTCTCCTCTTTCCTCTCTCTTTCTCCCCCCTCTCCTTCCTTCTCTCTCTCCCTCTCATCTTCTCCCTTTGCCTGCAGGTCGGCGCTACCGCCGGAAAGAAAAGCGGGCGCTCCTTCCGGTGACCCTATCTGCCAGCCGCCTCACCTCTCTCTCCTCTTTACTCTCTCTTTCTCCCTCCTCTCTTCCCCTTCTCTCTCTCCCTCCATCTTCTCTCCTCCCTCCATCTTCTCTCTTCCGCAGATTGAATCGAGCGCTGCCGCCGTCTCCCTTTGCCTACAGATTGGCGCCCCCGCCGTCTCCCTTTGCCCGCAGATTGGCGCCGCCGCCGGAGAGGACAGTAAAGGGGAGGAGAGGAGATGTGGTGGAGAGCAGGGCAGAAGGGGAGGAGGCGGCACGGTGGAGAGGGAGGGGAGCAGGGCCTGGATTGGTTGCTCGGAGACGTGGGGGATTGGTGGCTGAGTTTTCACCTCGCACCACGATCCACCCCCATTCTCCTCCTTTTCTCACCCAGCACACACACAGGCCACACCAGAATGTTGGGCCCGAGGGCAATTGAGGCCCACCTATCATACAAGAAAAGCGAAACGAAGGAGTCACGAACAACGAACGGCCAAGACTTTGACAGCACCGTAAAAATCGCTGTCGCAGTGAAATCGTGCGAAGGAAAACGCATGCGCGACGCGAAGGCTTCAGGATAGCGGGTACTCTAGGAGGCTTTATATGTTAGATTTATCTGTTATACTTTTTTGCAGGGATTTATGGGTTTGTGTTTTCTCTTCTTTTTGAGTTGTCAATGTTTTATGTACTGCATTTTTCACGTCCGTCGGGCTGCAGTTTATTCAGTCAATTTTTTATTTCTTTGTTTTTTCAGGAATGACGTCATTGGATATAAATTTTGCTGGCAAATTGTTAATCCGTGTCGACTTCCATGCAGGAAAAAAAATGTGTTAACTATCGTCAAACTTTTCTGCCACCAGATCAAAAGCTTCAGGATTCGTGCTTTTTTGTCTAGGGTTGTTATTGTGTCGCATCGGGCGTCGCATGCGTCCCGCAACTGGGTCGTTCTTGTGTTTGGAGCTCAGTCTTTGTTACTCCCTCTATTTTTATATACAAGGCTGCTATAAAAATTACAATTTGCAACTATACAAGGCCACTAACACTAATCGAAACAAAATTAATTAGGTTTGCCTCATTTTAGCAAAGTAGAACATTAATTATCCTCTACATGCATGCGGGTGTGAGGAGGTTGGCTTGAATGCGCCTTATTAATCAACCAAAAAGGAGTGAGAGCATTGGCTTGCTATGGATGGAAGAGAAAAATACACATTAATTAACACGCGCGTTAAACAAGAAGACAGGTTGGCTTGCAACATTGGTTTAAGCGTGCATTAACTTTTGCCTAGGTACTTGTAATAAAGGTTTGTGGCCTTGTATACAAAAATGAAGGGAGTATATATTTTACATCTATACAAGGCTACTAACAATAATCGAGGAAAATTTAATGATTTTTTCTTGTACTAGCAATTTGTTTAATACTTGTATGCATGTAGTCGTAATGACTCAACTTCTTACTCCATTCAGTTTTTTTGCATGCATGAGGTGTATTAATGATCCCAGTAAACAAGAAAAAATGTTGGGCAGCAAAACATGTATTAAAATTTACCTTGGTACCTATTATTTGAGTTTGTGGCCTTGCATATAAAAATGGAGGGAGTATTTTTAGGCCATATAGTTTTCATGATTTTTGTTGAGATTTACTGATGTCTCATCTAAGCCTATAACCGTCTGATTTGTGGCTTTAATGTTCACACAAGCTCGATCATGCGTGCCCGTGTCAGCTTGTTCTTCTTTGTCGCGCGTCCTCTTGTCCCATTTTGTTATGTGTCTGCCTATTCCTGCATTTCTTTTGACATGGGCCGATGTATGTCGTCGTTTGGGAGGTTGCCCTTTCCTTTTTTGTTCGTTTCCATTATGTGTCTCTTGTGGCCTGTTGGAGAATTTGTAGATTTCACCCTCGACTCATAAATGGGCTCGTAGTTGTTTCAGTTGCAAGTCCACCCTCCCCTTACAACTAGACATGTGTTTTGTCTTTCATCCCAGTTGCAAGTCCACTCTCGACTCGCAACTCGGCTTATAGTTTGGTATTGTCCTAGTTGGAAGTCCACCATCGACTCGCAAATGGTATCGTAGTTTTATGTAGTTGTCCCAGTTGCAAGTCCGCTCTTGACTTGCAACTAGGCTTGTAATTTGTTTCGTCCCAGTTGCAAGTTCAGCCTTGACTCGCAACTAGGTTTGTAGTTTCATAGTTGTCCCAGTTGCAAGTCCATTCTCGACTCGCAAGTGAACACATGGTTTTGTTGTTATCCCAGTTGCAAGTCCACCCTCAACTCACAACTCATATCTTAGTTTCGTGGTTGTCCCATTTGCAAGACCACCCTCAACCCGCAACTAAGCCCGCAGTTTGTTTCATCCTAGTTCCGAGGCCACCCATGACTCGCATATCAGCTTGTGTTTTGTTTTTTATCCTAGTTACAGGTCCACCCTTGACTCGCAACTGGACCCGTAATTTGTTTCATACCTATTGCAAGTTGACACTTGACTCATACGCAGGCTCGTAGTTTCTTAGTTGTCCGACTTGGAAGCCCACCCTCGACTCGCAACTGGATCTATGTTTTTCTTTTTCATCACAGTTGCAAGTCCACTCTTGACTCGCAACTAGGCTCATAGATTAGTTGATCCCGGTTGCAAGTCGACCCTTGACTCGCAAATAGGCTCGTAGTTTCGTAGTTGTACCAGTTGCATACCCACCCACGACTCGCACACGGCTCGTAGGTGTCCCAGTTGCAAGTCCAAACTCGACTCGCAACTAGGCATATGTTTTTTCATTCCAGTTACATGTCTACACTTGACTCAGAACTGGGCCTATAGTTTGTACTTGTCCCAGTTGCAAGTTCATCCTCAACTCACAGATGGCGTCGTAATTTTTTGTAGTTCTCCCTATTGCAAGTCCGCCATTGACTCGCAACTAGGCCATTATTTTGTGTCATCCCAATTGCATGTCCACCCTTAACTCACAACTGGGCTCATAGTTTCGTAGTTGTCCTAGTTGCAAGTCCACCCCGACTCGCAACTGGGCCCATAGTTTGTTGTTGTCAAGTTGCAAGCTCACCCTCCGACTTGCAACTCGGTCGTTTGTTTTCATCCCACTTGCAAGTAAATCATTGACTCGCAACTGGTATCATAGTTTTGTGTAGTTGTCCTAGTTGCAAGTCCACCCTCGACTAGCAACTAGGTTCATAGTTTGTTTTTCATCTTAGTTGCAAGCACACCCCTGACTTGCAACTATAACGGTTGTTTGTTTTTCAATCTAGTTGCCAGTCCACTCTCGACTCACAATTAGACTTATAGTTGTCCCAGTTGCAAGTCCATCCTCAAATCGTAACTGGTCCTATAGTTTTGTGTAGTTGTCCCAGTTACAAGTCCACTCTTCACTCGCAACTGGGCATGTATTTTGTTTTTCATCCCAATTACATGTCCACCCTTCACTCCCACAATTGACATGCAACTTGGCCCTTGATTTTTTTAACAGTTGCAAGTCTGCACTTGACTCACAATTGCGCCTATCTTTTTTGACCCAATTACATGTCCGCCATTGACTTACAACTTGGCTTGACCCTTTTCTCATCCTAGTTGTAAACCCACCATCGACCCGCAACCAGGGATTGTTTATGTCTCAGTTGCAAATCCACCCTTGACTCGTAATTGGGCCTGACTTTCTTTGCCTTAGTTGCAAGTCTACCATCCACTCGCAACTATGACCTATTTTTGCCTTAGTTGCAAGTCCACCGTTGACTCGCAATTGAGCACAACCTTAGTTGCAATCGGGGGGAGAGGGGCTTTTTGTCCCGGTTGCAAGTCCATATTCGACACGCAACTGCGGCCGAACCCATTTTTGTCCTAGTTCCAAATCCAACTACACCACTTTCATGCAATTGGAATGGTGCCTTTTTTTGTCCCAATTGCAAGTCCACCCTCGGTATGTAACTTGGACTATGGCCATTTTTATCCGAGTTATAAGTCCACCCTCGAAACGCAACCAAGAAGGAGGGCGCGATCCCTTTTTGTCCCAGTTGCATCTCCACCCTTGATACGCTACTCGGGGCTCGACCCATTTTTTGTCTCAGTTGCAACTGCACGCTTGACATCCAGCTGGACCAAAACCCAGTTTTGGTATCAGTTGCAAGTTCACCCTCGACACGCAATTGCATGCACGCAATGAGTTTGCAATTAGGGGTGGGACAAAAGTTGTCGGCCAATTGGATGTCCACATTTTCAAAAATCAAGATTTTTTATTTTTCACATTTTTATATTTTTGTAAAGAAACTCATGAACGTTTTCTTAAAATTAGGAACTCTTTTGGAAATCATATTTTTTTCAAAATTTAATTTTATATAAAAAATGAAAAATTTACAAATTTGTGGGAATTTTATTGTATTTCCTAAATTTTTGAATTCATGAACATTTTTTAAATTTGCTAGTTCCTTTCTAATTTGCGATCTTTTTTAACATTTGCAAAAGAGATCCAAATAATGTCGAAGAATTTTTCAATGCACGATGATATTTTTTAAGAATACGCAGCAATCATTAAATTTTGTGAGCTTTATTTGTTGAAAACCTGGGCGTTCCCGGCGCGTGCCTGGATTATGTGCTCGGCTTGGACGTCTGCTTGTGCATGCAGCAGGCTCCAGCGGAGGACTCATGCAAAAAGAAAAAAAGAAGGCATACCTACGTGACGTCATGCGAGATCGACACTCAAAATGCATGGCTATCACACGTACGCGCTTGCTGATTGGTCCAGATTTTTGTCCACTATAGAATTTTTTTTGAGACAATTGTCCACTGTAGATTGAAGCCCATAGCGTAGCCAAGAGACAAAACTGAAGGCCTAGCCCAACCACACAAAAAGACAAAAAAAAAAAACAGAATGACATCACCCTTAGATGTGACTTAATTATGTCACATCTAGATGTGTCCTAGACAGACCCCTTATCACATACTCCCTCCGTCCGAAAATACTTGTCATCAAAATAGATAAAAAGGGATGTGTCTAGATGTATTTTAATTCTAGATACATATCTTTTTATTCATTTTGATAATAAGTATTTTTGGACGGACCAAAATGAACAAAAGGGGATGTATCTAGATGTATTTTAGTTCTAGATACATCTTTTTTTGTCTATTTTGATGACAAGTATTTTCGGACGGAGAGAGTATCATGGATCCATCATCCATTAGAAAGTGAAAGACTAGAAACAGTCCTAATTGTTTAACACTTGAGTATAGTCCCCACATGCTCTAGAGTTGTGTCAGCCATCTTTCAATATTCAAAACCAACATACAAAGAAGGCATCTGCTATCATCCACTACATTTAGCGTGTTTGGAGTCCCGCGCCATCGTTGTCCGTGTAGACAAGGATCGGATAATCTGCGCAGATCAGGGAACGGAGGGGGATAGGTTGGAGATCCATCCTGGCGGCGAGGCAATCGCAAGGGAAGCAAGGACCTACCAGGGTAAGGGAACTGTGAGGCGACAAAATGCGGGAGCTTTATCTGGTAGGGTTTGTGTGTGGGAGCTCCTATTTGGCGCGTTTGGCGCCGTAGAAGCGAACGGGCGCCTACAGGCAACGCTAGTGGGCCGGCCCACCGATGAAAGAGAGGAGTAAACGTCTCGCAACAAAAAACACAAAAATACCTAAGAACCACGACTCGAACCCGCGCCACTTAATTACAGGATTGCTCAGCTAACAACTACACCACAGGAGGACTATTGATTTATTAAGAATGCGGACGCTTTAAGAACCATAAGAGCCGCACTATTTATTACGCATTTTTGAAGTATTCTTTTTTTGGAAAAGTTGATTGTTAATGAAAATAAGTACATCTACACATTTCATCAATTCTGAACACAGTTCATCAAATTTGAAAGTAGCTCATCAATTTTAAAAAAAAGTTCATAGATTTTGAAAAAAGTTCATTATTTTCAAAAAAAAAGTTCATTGATTTTGAGAAATAGTTCATCATTTTTGAAGAACAATTCACAAACATAAAAAAGTTCAGCGATTTTGGAAAAAGTTTAAAAGGTTCATCTTTTTTGAAGAAAAGTTCATCAGTTTCAAAAAAAAGTTCATTGATTTTGACAAAAAGTTCATCGAGTTTGAAAAAATAGTTCATCAATTTTGAAAGAAAGCTCACAAATTTGAAGGAACAATTCATCAATCCTGAAAATAAGTTCATCGGATTTGGAACAAGTTCATCGAATTCGGAAAAAAGTTTAGCAAATTTGAAAAAAGTTCATCAATTTTTAAAAATGTGGATGGATTTGAACAAAAACATCGAACGAGGAAGAAGGAAAAATAAAAAATGAAACAGAAAAACAAAAATAGAAAACAGGAAAAACAAAAAAAAAAGGAAAGAAAGGATGATAAGTAAAAGTAGTGATGGAACTTAGCGCATCAAGTTCCTCTGGCGAGGTGGTTACCACTAAGCGCCTTGAACCAGCAAGTCCTTGGTTTGATTCCTAGATATCGCTGAATTTTTGTGCTTTGATTTCGCGAGCGAAAGTGCTAAACGGGTCGAGCCCAGGTAAAGCGCCTCAAGGCGCCGGTTTGTAGAAAACCGAAGAAACCGGCGCCTGCAGCGCTAAATAGGTTTTGCCTTTGTGTGTGCCCAGCCACAAGATGCGTCTGGTCTCGGAAGTGAAGACGGCTGAGGAGTGCAAGTTGGGCCGTGTGGCCGTTTCATCCTTGCTTGAATGGGCCACGTCTGAGTGATTGACAAAAAAACAACCACTTTAGGGTTACCGTCTCATCGAACTACCATTTTTCAGAAACTGATCGAAAAACTACCAAAAATTTATAATCTTATGATTAGATGATTTAGACATGTTTATGACATGCGAGACCCACCCATCAGGGCTGACGTGGAGGCAAAGTTAGCTTTGTTTATTTTAACCGTTAAGTTGACCGTTATTACAGGTGGGCCCCACATGTTAGCATCGATCTTCTTGTTCCTCCTTCCCCCTCTCTACCTGGCATTTCAACAAACACCTCACGAGCACCACCACGCCGCCGGCGCCAGTGATGTGCTGTCTGCGCCTCCAAGAACACCGAGGAGTTGGGCCTGCTGGCCACGACCGACCCCGAGCTGCTTCGATAGCTCCTCTAGAACATGATGAACAAGAAGGTCCACCTTGTCTTCCCGCCCAACAAGGAGCACCTCAGTGCCATCGCGAGCGTTGGGAAGAAGGACCATTGCCTTGTCGATGCCACCGCGGCTCAGGGACTGCTCGCCGACTTACAGAGGCTAGCGTTGCAGTCGCGCCATCGTCAACACGTCGTTCATGGAGCGACCGAGAACCGTCAGCAGCAACCACGTCTTGGCTGGAACAAGAGCGTCACGACCGCGTTGGCGGGAACCAACAGCAGCCGAGTCCCCTGGAACAACAGCGCGGGCGGCCAGCGGCTTCCTCGCCGGGAGATGAAGGGGCATGTGCTCGGCGGATCACTCGGCACCATCGGCTGCCTCGCCGGCATATGGAGGGGAGGGTGCTCGTCGATCCCGCGGCTTCGGCGACCAGCGGTTGCCTCGCTATCTAGATCGAGCGGAGTCGAGAGCAGAGGTGTGGGGTCAGGAGCAGAGGTGCAGGCTGTGGGATGGAGTGATGGTGAGGGGTGGGATCGGGAGCAGCAGTTAGACTTTTTTTTAACTGGGATCGGGAATTTAGAAAAAAGAGAGCATATTTTCTAGACTGACATGCATGCCCCAACTGTAATAACGGTCAACTTAACAGTCAAAATAAACGGAGTTGACTTTGACGCCATGTCAGCCTTGACTGGTGGGTCCCGCATGTCATAAACATGTTTAAATCATCTAAACAGGCTATTTTCCTAATGTGGTAGTTTTTAGTCATAAAATTTTCAGTCAGTTTTTAAGAAGTGGTAGTTCTGTGGGACGGTAATCCCTAAAGTGGTAGTTTTTTGTCAATCACGCGCCACGTCTAGATGAAAAAAGCTCCCTCAAAATGTGCTAAAAATGCCAAAGAGGAAAAAAACAGTACTACTATAGTACATTTTCCCTTTTGCTGGAAAAGGCCCGTGAGTTGAAACTCACCTTTTTTTTTCAGATGAGTCGAAACTCACCTGATCTCAAGTTCTCAACCCAGCCTGTCCTAAGAGCAGACCAACTACTTCTAGTTGCTGGCATGGCAATTACAGGTACAGCTCAACTGCAAGATCTCGAGATCCAGGGCATAGATTAAGAACAAGAACAGAACCATCCATATCCTACACTAACAACTGTTCTGAAATGGGCCATTGTTTGATAGCCACCATAGCATCGCAATCTGCAACATTGCATATACTGATAGTAAAACCGATGGCACAAAAACAAATAGCTAAAAGGTAGAATGATCAGGTGTTTCTCCGTGCCTCGTCAGTCGACACTATTCCAACCCGATATCAAAGCAGGGGAGCAACTTAAGATTTACGGTAGGTGGACATCTTCTTGAGGATTGCCCCAAAGATATCTGAAAATTAACTGCCACTAATTATTATGACAGTGCATGCATGCCATTTTCAGTATTTTTGGCTTTCCAGGTGACCAACACGTCGAACACAACAGGCCAGCAGCCACTTAAAATAATCTGGAAACCCTCCAAAAAAAATTCATAGGAGTTCACTGGACAAAAGAACGCCTAAGAACAACTGCCACTTACAGCTGGCGATCAGTTAGGCATTAAAAAGAAATAGAATAGGATAATCCAAGTATAGAACTGCTGATTTATACAACAAAAGAAATACTAGATGTTTAACAGATTAACACATACTAGTATCTTTGGGAAGTCTGCAAAGCGATTCATGAAAATGAGTTCTACAGGCATCTTTCAACATTCGGTTTTGTTAAAAGGTTCTTGTCAGTTCTCTATAAAAAAACATTTTTGTCAGGCCTGGAGGTGGCATCTTCTTCTTCAGCCTCCCCCGCTTGACCAGCGCCTATTCGCCAGGCGAGAAGAGATCCATGAAAACCAGTTCTACAGGCATTTTTCTAGCCTTCACCTGTACTAAGCGGGAATACTGCTTGTGCATCCAAACTCTATAAACCCCAAAGTTATACCATATGAGTCCACCATACCTTCCTATATGTGGTATTTACCTGCCATTCCAAGTAAATTTGTATGTGCCAAACTCCAAACCTTCAAATAAAATTCTGATTTGTATGCTCGAGCAGCTCATGTATCAACTAGGGCTGTCTGTATCTTTCATGCTAGGTGGGTTATTCTCAAGAGGAATGGAATCCGCTCCTCATTCGTGAGAAAATGGCTGGTAACCGGGATGCCCAGTCCCATGCTCAAATCAAATCAAAATAATTAAACAAAACTCCCACAGGATTGTTGTTAGTTGAAGGCATCCATTGTTTCGGGCAAGCCATGGATTGATACTTGTTGGTGGTGGAGAAGTATAAACTTTACCATTCTGTTTGGGAACCTCCTATAATGTGTGTAGCATGGAAGATATCGAGATCTCATAATTGTTATGTTGACAGTGAAAGTATACCGCTCAAAATGTTATTTATCTCTATTTCAAAATCAAGCTCTGGCACCTCTACAAATCTCTGCTTCCCTCTGTGAAGGGCCTATCTATTTACTTTTATGTTGAGTCATCACCCTCTTATTAAAAAGCACCCGCTGGAGAGCACCGCTGTCATTTGCATGCATTACTATTAGTTTATATTGGGTATGACTATGACTGGATCTTTTTTACCATGAATTACAATGTTTAGTCAGTCCTTAATCTTTAAAGGTGCTCCGCATTTATGTTTTGCGGTCTCAGAAAGGGCTAGCGAGATACCATCTTGTCATATCATATTATAATTGTTTTGAGAAAGTGTTGTCATCCGAGTTTTATTATTATTGCTCGCTAGTTGATTATGCCATTGATATAGTAAACATGAGACCTAAGTGTTATTGTGAATATGGTTAGTTCATAATATTTGCTGAAAATTTGAATGCTGGCTTTACATATTTACAACAACAAGAGCAAATAGAGTTTGTAAAAGTTTTTTTTATCACATTCAGTCTATCAACTGAATTGCTTGAGGATAAGCAAAGGTTTAAGCTTGGGGGAGTTGATACGTCTCCGTCGTATCTACTTTTCCAAACACTTTTGCCCTTGTTTTGGACTATAACTTGCATGATTTAAATGTAACTAATCCGGACTGACACTGTTTTCAACAGAACTGCCATGGTCTTATTTTTGTGCAGAAATAAAAGTTCTCGGAATGACCTGAAAATCCACGGAGCAACTTTTCAGAATTAATAAAAAATACTGACGAAAGAATTAGCATCAGGGGGCCCACACCCTATCCACGAGGGTGGGGGGCGCGTCCCCTCCCCTAGGGCGTGCCCCTGCCTCGTGGGCCCCCTGGACGTCCACCGACCTCAACTCCAACTCCATATATTTGCTTTCGCGGAGAAAAAAAAATCAGAGAAAAAGTTTTATGGCGTTTTACGATATGGAGCCGCCGCCAAGCCCTAATCTCTCTCGGGAGGGCTAATCTGGAGTCCGTTCGGGGCTCCGGAGAGGGGGATTCGTCGCTGTCATCATCATCAACCATCCTCCATCACCAATTTCATGATGCTCATCGCCGTGCTTGAGTAATTCCATCGTAAGCTTGCTGGAAGGTGATGGGTTGGATGAGATTTACCATGTAATCAAGTTAGTTTTGTTAGGGTTTGATCCCTAGTATCCACTATGTTCTGAGATTGATGTTGCTATGACTTTCCTATGCTTAATGCTTGTAACTAGGGCCCGAGTGCCATGATTTCAGATGGGAACCTATTATGTTTTCATGAATATATGTGAGTTCTTGATCCTATCTTGCAAGTCTATAGTCACCTATTTAGAATCATTATAACTGAGCAACTTTCAAGCCCTCCCAGGCCATTAACCTACACAGTCGTCCGGTCATCACTTTTTGTGATTTTTGGTCGTCGGATTGGCCCTGGATCGCACGTAGTCTCGCTTCGTTCGCGCTATAGTTGAGCGCCGGCCATTCTGGGCCGCTGCTCTGGTGACTTTTTTCAGCCTCTGTCGTTAAATTGGGTTTAATGGGCTTCTATTACCCTCCCCATCCGGGCAGGTGAAGGTACACTACTAGGCTTCGGAGGCGTACGAGCGACTGCGTTAGGTCCGTCCACTCGCGGCCGTAAACCCTAATCCAGTCCCGATCGAGGCGCGGCGGAGCGACCCCATACTCCTGGTTCGGTTGCTTCCAAAAAAACTCCCGATTGGAGGCGCAGCGGGAGCGACTGCATCGAATCCATCCACTCCGGATCCGAGGCGCAAAGAGGATCCAATGCATCCAGTTTGTCCCGATTCAAGGTGCGGCGGACCGACCACGTCGAATCCATCCAGTCCGGATTCATCCAGTCCGTGAATCACCGTCCGGCTGTTCGTCTCTTGAAACTGCTACCCTGGGTTTGAAGGAAGTAATCACTTTTCAGTTTCTCTCCAGCCATTCATGGCGGATGATGTGCGCCCCTCGCGGTCATTAATGGATGCCTGGCTCTTTGTTTCTCATTCTTCCGCTGTGTATATATGCTTCCTCTACGGTCACTCTTCTAACTCCGGCGACAGAACATCATCAGCATGGTGCTCTTCTAGGTTCCCCTCTATCTTTATTTTTTATCATCCATGTACGATATTTTCTTCGTCCACCCAACGATTACATTGTATCCTCCCAATCTAATTTTGTATAGGTATTGTTCAAACTGGGAGATGGTCGATTGATTCGGCCAGATATTGGAAACTGGTTCTTGCATTTTTTTTTCCTGAAATTCTTTAGGTGATAGTTCTAATGGCTTCTGGACAGGTAATTACTTCACTTGGACTACCAGATTTCAGTTTATCGATTCATGTTTTACCATCCATGTTTTTGCAGCATAGAAGATTAATTACTCATATATCTGTTATCCACACCATGGTTCTTCTATTTGTTGTTGTACGCAACAGGTTAAGTGGAACAGTGTAGTTATATGCGCAAAAGAATGTAGCCATACTGTTATAGAGGGGGGGTGAAGCCTCAGTATCTTCTTCTATGGAGAAGTGAGCAAAGCCCAATAATCTTACCGATATTTGAAAGTATGTGTGTGGATTTTCAAGACACGGTGCAGGCTTTGCATCTTTCCAAGTATAAGGTTAGTTTCTTTCTAGATTAATATTGTGAACAGAATTTGAATCAAGGTGCAAGGAGCTCCAATTCCGGATACATCAGATCCAGGACTAAAACTGAAACCTATCAGTTCTTGACAAGCTAATAATTAACAATTTGCTCATGTTTTTTCGCCTTCCATGTAAATGCAGCCTTTATCTTTAGGGATGTTCATGTGCGGGTCTTTCTAACTTACAGAATTGAACTTTTATCGATTATCATTGATGGAACCACCAACTAATAAAATGGGGGAGAAATGCCTCTATTTTTTTCCATAGCAAGCATGATCGGGTAGCAAAAATAAGTTATTTAGTGTTCAGTTGCACGTAAATCTAAATAGTAGAAACTGATATCCCTCTTCTATTTTCTCCATACGATGCACCAATGGGTAACAAAAATATCCAACAAATTTGCATTAACAGTGCTATGTTCCCATCAATAAAGATTTCACCATTGGAGACAAAACAAGCAGGCAAAATAATAGTTCAGTACAATGGACCTATTCAAGCTACACAACCAAAAGAAAAGTTTGCTGCTGTGCTTGCAGATTTAGCTTCACTGCAGGCAGAATGCAGCTTAGTTAAAAAACAGACCTACCTACTGGGAGCCAGACTAGCTCATGTGGCTTTTTGATAAAAGGAGAGACAACTGGGAGCTGCCTGCCGATTCAAGGACTTTAATGTAGCTTTCATGCAGCTTAATTTATACTCCCCTCATTCTCAGTAGATTGTGCTTTCATCTCTGAATTCATGACATTCTCATTATTTGCAGAATTTTTGCTTTGTTCGTTTCCATTTGTAAGATCTTGGAAATATAATATTTTCAGGCAAGATACACTTGGTTCAGTCTGGGGCAGTGATGTCAGCAAATCATTGAAAGAGTTCAGTAAGTGTAGTCTGTATTTCATTATTTTCTTATAAGGGAAGGCATCACGGCATATAGTAAATAAGTGAAGACCATCGGACAGGCAACATTGTTCTTCTCAGTGCTCTCTGCTGTGTCCGTGATCAGATTTGTGTGCATAAAGAAGTGGATGAACATGTAACATGTGTTCATCACATCAGATCATCATAACAACCTTCCTTTTGGCAGGGGAGGGGCTATTTTAGTTACAACCTGAGGCACAACGAGCAGGAGGAGTTGGCTAACTGGAGTGCTACATTCAGGGCAAGTTTGCCTAAGCACTTTTATTGGTTCCGTTGATAATACCAGGAATTGAGAACTGAAAGCCCTTTTAGATGCAAGAGGTGTGCTATTAAACCAAAAAATGAAGTACACATCACAATACTATTGCATAGTTCACGTGGTCGATTTTCACATGATTTCCAACTTCCTAAATCGGATTTTTTTTGCAGGAACAAGATTGACAACGGCCTTTTGCATTGCACTCTTGATAAAGCTTCAAGCTCAAGGCCTTTGTGAAGTTTTCCAGGAAGAAGATTGACTATAGCATCTTGGGAGTGCACTAATATTAATAAATAAACCCTTCAATATTTTTGTCGCCCAAAGGCTACATGTTCTGTAATTTACCCAAATACTTAGCATTTTCTCTACCCAAATATGAGTGTAATGCTTCAGATCATATATTCCGAGTATTATGAAGACATCATGTATGTGAAGTTATTTGTGTTGTTCCAATGCTATTTTTGGCAAATCTCTGAATGCGCCCTTCCTTCTGTGATGTGCTCATAAGTGTTTGGTAGATTTGAACATGCACTCATATGAAAGCTCACTTGTTCCATTTAAGTTTTCACCATAACTATTCAGGGACCTTGAATCTGATTTGTCAAATGTAATCTTACATGAGAAAAAGCATGCTTCATTAGAAAAAAATAAAGTTGATTTAAGCAATAGAACATTGATAACCAAACATATTTTCTCCGGTTGGTCCTCCATAGGTTCTTTTCTTTACTAAAATGACAAAAAAAACTATGTGAAGCTATAGCTTAATTTTTGAACGAATTTACCCCAGACAATTAAGACACTACTACAATTGATGTGACAAATTTTTACCCTAGATAATGAGACACTACTACAATTGACGTGACAAATTTATTGCATCATCAATAGTTACAACTGCAAGTTGTACTCCCAAAAACTGAAATCAAACACAATATTGTAGTGATATATATAGTCCTTCGCATGCCTGTGGACCTACTATTATCAGCTTCATGGGAGACACTATCACTTTGTACTAACACATTATTATCTGTATAAACATCAACTCTATGTTTGTACATAAATTTCGAACACTCTCACATAGCATTCAAAATAGACGGGCGCGGCAACGCGCGCCATCAATGATCTAGTTATGTGTTATGATCCGACAACCACGAAATGACAATAATCGGGATACTTCTCGGTGATGACCGTAGTTTGAGGAGTTCATGTATTCACCATGTGTTAATGCTTTGGTCCGGTACTCTATTAAAAGGAGGCCTTAATATCCCTTAGTTTCCACTAGGACCCCGCTGCCACGGAAGGGTAGGACAAAGATGTCATGCAAGTTCTTTTCCATAAGCACGTATGACTATATTCGGAATACATGCCTACATTACATTGATGAATTGGAGCTAGTTCTGTGTCACCCTATGTTATAACTATTACATGAGGAATCGCATCCGACATAATTATCCATCACTGATCCAATGCCTATGAGCTTTTCACATATTGTGCTTTGATTATTTACTTTACCGTTGCTACTGTTACAACTACTAAAAACTGCTACTGTTACTTTTGCCACTGTTACTGTTACTTCCATACTACTTTACTACTAAATACTTTGCTGCAGATACTAAGTTATCCAGGTGTGGTTGAATTGACAACTCAACTGCTAATACTTGAAAATATTCTTTGGCTCCCCTTGTGTCGAATCAATAAATTTGGGTTGAATACTTTACCCTCAAAAACTGTTGCGATCCCCTATACTTGTGTGTTATCACATAGCCATGTGGAATCGTACGACAGTGAAAAGATCTGTCATCTTGAGGAGGTGCAACAGAGCCGATAGCCGCCTTCAAAGTCAGGTTCTGCCATTTCGTCATAAGCTTGCAATGTTGAGTCTCCGTGATAGTATCCACGGGGTATCCACGGGATAGCCTCCGTGATAGTATTCAAGAGGAATTGGTGGGATTCTATCTTCACCACGACATACCTGAAAAGGGAGAATACCATATGGAAATTCAATGCGATTTTGGTGCTTGACGATGTCATGGATCGTAAGAGATCTTATATTGTATATATGTAGTAGCGTCGGATAGATATACGAAAACTTGTTGTTCGACCAAGCACGGAGAAAGAGAGGTCACTTCTCTCTATATATGTTCATGACAATCTTGTGTAATAGTTTCTTCATTGCTATATGTAGTAGCTAGCGTCGAATTGAATGGAAAACATAAAATAAAAATGAAACCCTAATGTAAAAGAATTGAAGGGTAAACACAAAAATAAAAAGGGGAAACACAATATGAAAACTCCTAAACCCTCCAAAACCCCTAAACCCCTCCTTTTAAAAAAACCAGCGCCTAGCAGCTGCTGACGTGTGGCTGCCTTTTAGTCCCGGTCGGTGTTACCAACCGGGACTAAAGGTCCTCCTTCCCGGGCACCCCACATCGTCCACGTGGAGCTTCTTTAGTCCCGGTTCATAAGCCAACACGGACTAAAAGTGATGGGCATTAGTCCCGATCGTTTTGTCCTGGTTGCAGAAGTGGGACTAAAGGCCCTCTGAAACCAGGACTGTTGCCCTGTTTTCTACTAGTGACATGTCAGAAAGGAAAGGACCACATAAGAAGAAGAAAAATCATTCACCCACTTTTCCTAGAAGAGCAGGGAGGCCTAGTAATTCACACATAACCATCGTTTGTAGCCATGTGATTCTCTTTATACGGATGGTAGGACCATTGAATTGAAGACATTTACACTTCCATCTTTTTATTAAAAGATAGTATACAACGACCATCTAATTCAAATGTGAATTCGGAACTGGATTTTCATTGTACTAAAAGATAGTATGGTCTTGATTTAGGCTTGTAAACAGTTACACCCACCACACCAACCTGCAATCTTGTTATATAAATATTAGAGATGTACTACCTTCAATATTAACTTTATATATATCTACCTAGTTGCCATGGCGTCTTCTTCCTATGACATCCTTCTTACACCATCTCTCAAATGCTGAGACTTAAGAGGAAGAAGCAGTGCCAGCCTGATCTAGAAGTTACACTATGTAGCATGTTTGGAATAGTAGGCATCCAGGAATATTGTCGCGTCTGTAGCGCACAGAAGAGTACAGTTCTGTTAACTTTCTTTTTTGTGTCAAAGCAGTTCTGTTAACTGAACGACCAACCATGTGTAAGTGTGTTGGGCCTGAGGCCATGTAAGCGTGAGTTGTAAGTGCGGGCCCAGGGAGGCAGCAACATGTGTACACTACAGAACCAGATGCGAAGCGGTGGCTGTTTACGATCCAGGATATGCTATCTTCTCATGATTTCATCCTCGTTGTCACAACACTGTGGGCCATTTGGTATGCGAGGCGACAGGCATTCCACGAACATATTTTTCAGAGTCCTCTTTCGACATACAATTTCATTCCGAAATATATTCGAGAACTGGAGGATTGCAAGACGAAGAAGAATCCAAGGGTGGCCGAAGCGGTTGAACCGGTACTGCCAAGATGGGTCGCTCCGTCGGAAGGGATAGCAAAATTCCGAGTCGATGGGGCTGTCTCCAGAGACGGTAACTTTGGTTCGTTTAGTGCTGTATGCAGAAGTTCTTCGGGAGCTTATTCGGGAGCCTCGGCCATCAAGATCGAAGGAATTTCGGATCCGGCGACTTTGGAAGCTTTGGCTTGTCGAAACGCTTGCTCTTGCTATGGATCTTGGCCTTGCTAGAATCCTCATAGCAAGCGACTGTCAAGAAGTTGTGAATGATATAAAAAACTGCACAGGTTGTGTCTATGCTAGTACTATTAGAGAGATAGTAGAATCAAAGATTAACTTTGATTGTTGCACCTTCATGTTTGAGGGTAGGGCAACGAATGTTGAGGCACATAGCCTCGCTAAGCATGCTTTTGGTTTGGATTTGGGCGCCATGTGTGGCTGTTAAACCCTCCAAACATCTCTTGTATCCCTTTGAACATCTTTGAGTAATAAATAAAGTGTGTTTAGACTCAAAAAAAAAGCTACATATGTACACAACAGCAGATGAGATCGGCAACGAGTGAACAGTAATTGCATTCATTTCCCCTCCTCCACGCTCTCCTCACCTGCTGTGATGTTCCTCCTTTTTTCTTTTTGCGAGCCTGGTGTGCTGTTCCTCATCCCCTTTCCCCTTCGATCCTCATCCCCTACTTGTGACTTTGATTTTTTTTTGAATTTTGAGTTTGCTAACCACATGTCCCAGGTGGTAATCCCCATCCCCTACTTCCCTAGGGAATTACAAATATGTTCACTCACGTGCTCTGAGGACTCGTGTAACAGACCTAATTACGGCCACCACCAAAGGCACCACACCTAGACAAAAGTTGTCAGGTATATGACCGAGGAGGCATCGTTTTGGACGAGAACACACAGCCGTAGGTCGTGATGACTAGAAGAAGCAGCAGATGCACACCTTGCGGCGTCATCTAACCTGTACTATTTCTCTGGTGGTCGTTTTGTTATCCGAGAGTTTTGTAGTAGTACTAGCAAGATGTATTATGCGCTAGTCATCCCTTCTTAGGCTACTCATAGCGGGAAGTATCATATACTAGTACCATGCATATGATACTAGTATATGATACTACCTCAATAGTGCATCATATCATAAAGTAGTATCATAGATGACCATATTTATTGTCATGCATGACACAAAAGTAGCATAGCATTTAACATGATACAGTATCTACCTATGTTACTCTAACACTCTCTCTCTTCTTTAATTGTGTGTCACATAAGCATGTTTGCTAGTCCCAAATGCATGTTACCGGTTATGTTACCCCCACTATGGCCAGCCATAGTATTAGCACGTAGTACATCTGATTTGCAGGCCAGCCAGGTCTGACGTTTTAACTTCAGGGGCGAAATTATCGCATATCATGGATCCATCATCCATTAGAATGTGAAAGAGTAGTAACAGTCCTAATTGTTTAACACTTGAGTATAGTCCTCACTTGCTCTAGAGTTGTGTCAGCCATCTTTCTGTCTTTAAAACAAACATACAGAGTAGACATCTGCTACCATCCACTACATTTAGCATGTTGTGTTTGGAGGCCCGCGCCATCGCCGTCCATGGAGACGAGGATCGGATAATCTGCACAGATCAGGGGGCGGAGGGGGATAGGTTAGAGATCCATCCTGGCGGCGAGGGGATCGCGAAGGAAGCGACCTACCAGGGTGTGGGAACCATGAGGCGACGACAGTCGGGAACTTCATCTGGGACGCGTTTGGTTGCCCGCATGCAGCTTAACCAGGCCCGCGCGGGATGTGCGCGACCTATTTGGTTGCCCGGGCTGCATGCATTTTGTGGCCCGCACAGAACTTGAAGCAGGCCAGAGCCTGGCCCTGCAGAAACTGTCGAATCGGTAGTTTCTCGTGAGCCTGGCTCGGCGCGGTCACGCATCCAGGGGGGTTGAACGCCCCCGGCAGCGTGGGAGACGGACGAGACGGCTCATAACTCCCCCCCACTCTCCTGTCACCGCCCAACCCGCACTGTTCCCACCGCTCCCTCTCTGCCTCACCGCCTCTCCCTCTCCTCTCCTCCGATGGCTCCGCCTCGCCGACCGCCGCGCTGTCCTCTGACCCCCGTCGACCAGCGCATCGCCAGCATCCAGGAGCGCTGGCTGGCGGGCTCCAGAACTCGGGCAGGGACCTGGCGCTGGCGCTGCGAGTGTCGTCCCCCATCTGCTGCTGTCCACCACGAGGGTCTGTCAATGCGATGCCGGTCGTTCCTGCTCCGTCGCCGATTCCGGACCTCGTGCTCCTGGGCTCGGCGCCGGCGCCGTCCATGGAGTCGCCGCTTCTTGGGACCCCATTGGGCAGGGGGGTTTCTTTACCCCCTTCAAGGGGTTTTATCATGTCGGCGCGTCGTCCTCCTCGACCTCCGGCGTGGCCATGAGCATGGGGCCGATACCGCAGCCCGTCGCCAGGGCCGGCTCCTCCTCTGCTCCGCCGCGTCTCTCCTTCCCGCCGAAGTTTTCACCCCGACCTCGGTTCACTGCGGCTGCGCAAGCTCCGGTGAGTCAAACCCCCCAATGCTTGCTCGTAGATGTAGATTAGGGGTTTATTTATTAGGCATGTGCTAGTAGCTAGTTAGTGGATTCGATCAGATTAGATAGGATTCGAGTAGATTCGATTGGATACGATCCCAATCGAATCCAATTGGATCGATCTGTTCTTGTTTCCTATAGTGTGTGTCCTAGGATAATTTTCTTCTGCTACTACTAGTGTGTCCTAGGATCTGTGTTCATGCTAGTAGTTGTGTTCATGCTAGAATCCCCAATGGTAGTGTGCTTTGCTAGGATCTGTGTTCATGGTATGGTCTTGCTAGAATCTGTGTTCATGCAAATGGCATGTTCATGTTCAAGCTGGGATCATGTTCATGTTGTTGTTCATGTTGCTACATACATGTTAAAGCTAGGGTTTGTGTTGATTGTTATACATGCATGTAGTAGGACCATTTTAGGATGCTGCCAAATGTGCATTGGTGCACATGGGTGCTATTGGCACTTGCTGTTGCTATATCACTACAAGAAATATGTCAACTAGTGACCTTCTGTTAGTGACCCTGGAAGAACTGGTCATAGTAGGACCATTTCAGACCAATTGGTCAAAAGCTGTTCGAGGGGCTCCAAACCCTAAACCATTGCGACCATTTTGGTCAGAAAGGTCGTAATTTTCTTACACGAAAAGGTCATAAAGCAAACAGCGCTAGTCCGCTGCCTTATTTCTAGTTGTTAACGACCAATATAGATGGTCATAGCCTTGTAAATTGTGGTGGGTTGCTATGACTAGGCGCCACCTCATCAGTTTTGCCTATGTGTCATGTCCATGTGGCAGTTTTTCCCTTAGGTTGTGAAGCAACCTATATTTATGTCATTCCCAAAATTCCCAAAACAATCTCATAAATTCTTTGGGTCATATCTTCGTCAAATATGTAAAAACCTTCCTTGCCTAGTTCAAAAATAATTCAAAAATATTCATTTTCCTATTCTGTTCAAAACAACAGTTTGTGAAGGAAGTACCACTTTGGCATGTCCAAATAGTATCCATTTTCTACAGTGCTTTTCTATGCCCAAATAACCATCCTCCACCAAATGCCACCTCAATCCATTCATTATTTTGAGCCGAGCTTCAACATTCGTATTTATGTCCAGTGTGGTAGTTTGCAAAGCAAGTACCACATAGGCTCCTCCTTTTGAGCTGAAAATTTGTGAAGACGGTATTCTTAGTAACTGATCATCCTCAGCCAAAACTCATGCCCATTAGCCATGTACATTTCCCGTACCGCTAATCAAACACTTGGCTGCTAATTCATGTTTGAGCATCGATCGGTCTCCTCGTGAGAATCTTATGTTGTAATTTTCTTCCTAGCACCTACCTGGGGAGTGCCCAACCCACTAGACATGCCTAGGCCGCCCAAAACACATGGCAACGCCACGGTCACGTGGTGACCACGCGGCGGGCATGCGAGTTTACGCGCTCTAGAGTTGGGGCCCTCGGCCACCGCCCAAACCTCGACGTATCGCCACCAAACCATGTATTTATGATTAAATAGGTACTTATGTAACTAGAAATTATTTTTGGAAAAAATAAATAGCAAACTATGAGGCAGCTGCAGTTCAAATTTGACCCGCTTCCAACTGAATCGGCAGAAATTTGTCTATTTCACGAGAGGTGGATCAAAACTTTTTGCACCCAACCATTTTGTCAATTGTGCATTAAATATGTCCTAGTATTTTATAAAATTGATTAGGTCCAATTTTGCAACAATTATTTGGGAGGTCCTTCACAAAAAGACCTCCTTTTGGGCACTCGGAAAATGAAAAATGGTTTTTTCGTCCAAAGAAAATGAAAACTTCCTTAGGCTTTGCCATTCCAATATGCACCCTTGTGCACAATATGAGATCATTTGAACAAACTATGCCACGAATGTGGCCATAAGATTGATCATTTGGCTTGAAAGCCATGAATCTTGAGAGATGATAGCTCATTTCTGAGAACACTTTTTTAAAATAATTGCAGGATTACAAGTTTGTTATTTTTCCTGGGAACTTGTCCACATATAATGACATAATGCGAAGGTTTCCCAATTTTTTTGATTTTTTTTGAATTTTTTATGCCCGTTTCAAAATGCGGTCAAAACGGCAGGAATGACCGTTCCTAGCTAGTGGTTGAATCTTCGAATTTTTTTGGTGTTTCTCTGATTAAATAGGTACTTATGTAACTAGAAATGATTTTTGGAAAAAAAATAGCAAACTATGAGGCAGCTGCAGTTCAAATTTGACCCGCTTCCACCTGAATCGGCGGAAATTTGTCTTTTTCACTAGAGGTGGATCAAAACTTTTTGCACCCAACCATTTTGTCAATTGTGCATTATATATGTCCTAGTATTTTATAAAATTTATTTGGTCCAATTTTGCAACAATTATTTGGTAGGTCCTTCACAAAAAACCTCCTTTCGGGCACTCGAAAAATGGAAAATGAATTTTCCGTGCAAAGAAAATGAAAACTTTCTTAGGCAACATTGTTAGGAATTCCAAGATGCACCCTTGTGCACAATATAAGATCATTTGAACAAACTATGCCATGAATGTGGCCATAAGATTGATCATTTGGCTTGAAAGCCACGAATCTTCACGCATGATAGCTCATTTTTGAGAACATTTTTTTAAAATAATTTCCGTATTACAAGATTATTATTTTTCTTGGAAACTTGGTCACATATAATGACACAATGCGAAGGTTTTCCAATTTTCTGATTTTTTTTGAATTTTTTATGCCCGTTTCAAAATGCGATCAAAACGGCGGGCTTGACCGTTCCAAGCTAGTGGTTGAATCTTGGAAAAAATTTGATGTTTCTCTGATTAAATAGATACTTATGTACCTAGAAATGGTTTTTGGAAAAAGTAAAGAGCAAACTATGAGGCAGCTACAGTTCAAATTTGACCCGCTTCCACCTGAATCAGCGGGAATTTGTCTTTTTCACCAGAGGTGGATCAAAACGTTTTTCACCCAACCATTTGGTCAATTGTGCATTATATATGTCCTAGTATTTTATAAAATTGATTTGGTCCAATTTTGCAACAATTATTTGGTAGGTCCTTCACAAAAAAACCTCCTTTCGGGCACTCGAAAAATGGAAAATGAATTTTCGTGCAAAGAAAATGAAAACTTCCTTAGGCAACATTGTTTGGAATTCCAAGATGCACCCTTGTGCACAATATAAGATCATTTGAACAAACTATGACATGAATGTGGCCATAAGATTGATCATTTGGCTTGAAAGCCACGAATCTTCACGCATGATAGCTCATTTTTGAGAACACTTTTTAAAACTAATTTCCATATTACAAGATTATTATTTTCCTGGAAACTTGGTCACATATAATGACACAATGCGAAGGTTTTCCAATTTTTTGATTTTTTTTGAATGTTTTATGCCCGTTTCAAAATGCGGTCAAAACGGCGGGCTTGACCGTTCCAAGCTAGTGGTTGAATCTTGGAAAACTTTTGTTGTTTCTCTAATTAAATAGATACTTATGTACCTAGAAATGATTTTTGGAAAAAATAAAGAGCACACTATGAGGCAGCTACAGTTCAAATTTGACCCGCTTCCAACTGAATCGGCGGGAATTTGTCTTTTTCACCAGAGGTGGATCAAAACTTTTTACACCCAACCATTTGGTCAATTGTGCATTAAACATGGCCTGGTATTTTATAAAATTGATTTGGACCAATTTTGCAACAAATATATGGTAGGTCCTTCATAAAAAAACTCATTTCGGGCACTCGAAAAATGGAAAATGAATTTTCCGTGCAAAGAAAATGAAAACTCCCTTAGGCAACATTGTCTTGAATTCCAAGATGCACCCTTGTGCACAATATGAGATCATTTTTTTTAATTTTTCATGTGAAAAGATAGTAGAAAAACAAAAGAATGCTCAGGTAGATTCTTTTTTGAAACATAACTTGTCTTTTTGATGAGAGGTGGATCGAAAACATTTTACATGTTAAGATTTGGTCAACCGTACATAAAATGATGTCTTATAGTTTTGGGAATGGTGTGGTGCCATTTTGATCAAAAATATCTGGTAGATTCTTCTCAAAAAAAGAATTTTGTCATTCCGAAAACAAAAATTAATTTTTTCCTAAAAACTCATTTCTCATAACACTTTTAAAAGATATTTGTCTTATTCCAATTCCAAGTTTGTTAGTTTTCCTAAAAAGTAGGTCAGATTTGCTGACACAATGAGAATGTTTTTTTTGAACTTTTCATATCATAAAACTGTTTATATGATTCAACACCTTATTTTGACCAATTTAGATGGTCATAACGTTTACTGGGTTTTGATTGGTCCATAGGCATGTCACGCGGATCGCGCCTCCAATGCCGTCGGATGGCCCCGGATCCGACGGCAGCCCTCGTCCCCCTCACACTCTCATTCCTCTCACCCCCTCGTCCAAACTCCAAACCCTAGCGTCCCTCGTGCCCCACTCGTGCCTCCTTGCCCCCGCACGCCGCCCCCCGTCGCACCATCTCCACCGCCGCCACCGCGCCCCTCTCGATCCAACCCGCGCGGCAACCTACCTCGCCGTCCCCACCCGCCGCCCCTACCTCGCCGCCCCCACCCGCTCCGCTCCG
>NC_041385.1:762742714-762758101 GCF_002162155.2 Triticum dicoccoides
TGTCTCACCCCCGTCTCTATCTTTGCCTCTTTAGGTAGGAGCAACGGCGACCAGCGACGGCCATGCATGGCGACCCACCGCAGCCTCCAAGACATCAACAATGGTCGGTGCTACGGTATGAATCCCTCCTCCCCCTTCTCTTCTACTTCTCCTTTTTCTCAACGTCTCCCCCCTAACCCCAATCTCGTTTCGTCCCTTCCCTTCTTCTCTGTAGGTGAGGTACAGCAACCAGCGACGGGACGACGCCTAAATCCACCGGTACAGGAGAGCAGCCATGGAATGGAAGGTCCGTTCCACCCGTTCTTCCCCGCTTGATTGACTCTATCTAAGAGTTATTCGGTTTCAAGTGGATTTTCTTCTGGGCTCCATAAGTCAAAATGGAGACCGCCACCACATGGTATGTGCTGCCGTTTTGCTTGCCAGATTCCCAGTCCTGCGATGCTATTAGCAGCTAGATCTCCTTTATTGCCTAATTATCGTTCATTGTTTTCTTAAGATCCGGTAGTTTTCCCTCACGGATTGACTTGATTCTGTGGTGTGTCACTTCAACCTGCACGATTGGACTCTTTTGAATCAAATGTAGCATAGGTTTGATTTGTTCAAGATGACTGCACAAATCATAGGGCTAACTATCTCTATTCTGTGTACTGAATGTAGAACAGAGCGTCTCCTGTTTTTGGATACATAATGAATTAATGATGTTGAAATGTGCTACGGTAGGTTTCCATCAACCCGGAGTCCAAATCAAGGGATGTGAACAGGGAGGTACTCAGTGAGCTAATCAAGTTGCACGGGAAGACATTGTGGCTTATGCGCCTCTGTTTTTTTGGGACTGCCATTGTGGCTGCTTCTTGTTGGTTGCAGTCAAAATCAGTGACAAGCTAGCAAGCAATCATGCGTGTGTGGCCATGGCCTTCTTTAGAGTAGGGGTGCCACTGATCTACTAGAAGTGAATTGCTCCCCTGTTTTGCTGTTGTTGTATGCTCTGTGGTCACTTATGTGTGCTACATACCTGTAGATTAGGACCAAAATTTGAGCAATTTCAGTCGTGCAGATTATAACTGAATCATGCCCTGCTTTGTTGTAGTTGTATGATCTTACTTCTGAATTGATTGTTGTACTGTTCAAACTGAAGTCTTCCAGTTGGCTTGCTACAATGTAGTATATCACTGTACTTCAGACTTATTGTAGAATTTGGGCCTGGGCGCTTTGGAATTTAGCTGCAGTATGTCCCTTAATTTACTCCGCACTTTGCTCTGCTTGGTGATCGGCCTGCCTTGCTACTCCATGGTCACTGATGCGTGCTGTATATACAGATTAGGACCAAAACTGGAGTAGTTATGACAACAGTTTGATATTCCTTTGCTAGCACATGTCCTTTATGTCTTAGCATATACTATGATTATGACGTGTGGGCTCTTGGAAAAGCCATATGTCTGTGTTTCTGTAGTTATTTGTATTAAGTGCTCCACATTTGTTTTTCAACATGGACAATCCATAATCAGCTTGGTTGTTATAAGTGTAATATAATTTATCTTTGCTTAATTTGTATCTGATTCCACTGTTTGATTCCTCCCTAGATTTGTGTCTAGTTTAAACATTACATGGAATATTTTTCAGCAGTCTGGTAGGCAACGATGATATCAATATAAGAGGTTATCTTAGCTTGTTAGTGTGTGCTTAGTGAACTATATGAGCTCTCTTTATTGCATCTTGTATGCTCATACATTAGCATGAAATAGTATTGCTCATACAGTACATGGAATATTTATGAGCATAGTTTTTGTGCCATATCCATTTCACACCTGGCATCTGCCATTGTAACTTCATGCTGATGTAACATGTGAATCTGTTGGTCCTTCTTATTGTCTTTAAAGAAGTCAATGTACCTACCTATTTTTATGCTCTGTTATTATCTTTGATCAGTGTCAGTTGTGTCTCTTAGAGATACACTCCTACCTTTTCTGACTTGAGTTGTTAACTATTGTTCCATACTTCTGTTAGTTATAACAAAAAATCTTTGAATTTGGTATTGCATGAGTTTTTACTACTGCTAACAGGGAGTATTTGCTACTACTAAAACAACGATTTTGTATGCACTGCTACCTGATGAGTGCTTTCTTGGTAATATTTCACCTTGGCATGCATATGTTTGTTCGGTTTGAACTTTGCATGACATGATATAATTATTTCCAGTGTTTTTCTCAACTTATTTTCATTGCAACTTGATATATAGTTAGCTTGTACTTGAAGCTGTGGGTTAATGTGGTGATTTTGTTCTACTTGGATGCATTGGTACCCCCATAATCGAGTGCATGGATGCAATGGCAAGAAGATCATGGCTGTACGCATCATCAAGCATACCATGGAGATAATCGACCTCCTCACCGATGGTAACTCAATCTAGATCATCAGTTTATACTCTCCTACCTTTGTGATGTTAGTATGCTTCTGCTGACTAGTATTGTTAGATCCTGCCAGTAGTAGAATGATATTTTGTTTTAGGCACAGTGTGTTGCAGCGAAGTCTTTTGCATGATCTGCACTTGCACAATGCATATTTGCCTCTGTTTTCTTGTACAAATGAGTACCTCATTTTAAGTAGCTGGAGAACAAAAAGCATGGTACTAGCTGAATTTATGTTGTCATTCTAAATAACTGTCCTTTATGAATGGTCAATTCATACTATATATTGGCATCTGTCCTTTTTTTAATGGCCAATTCATAGTATATTTGGCTTCTGTTTTCTAATTCTTCTCTGCTGATTCATGACAGGAGCAGGTGCCTAGTTTGTGATCGCTATTGAAGGAGCTCAATGCTGAAGAACATAACACTTGTAGAGTTCTGATGGCTATCTTGTATTACACTTGTAGAGCTTGTAATTGTTATTACACTTGTAGAGTTCTGATGGCTATCTTGTATCACGTGTTATTTGTACAACTAAGAAGTATTATGTGGTCTGTACTGAAACGAGCTTCTAAGATCTCTGTACTGAAACGAGCTGATATTATTTGAAGTATTATGTGGTCTGTTCCAATTTAAATATTGGTTATTTATTTACTGTTAAATTGAAATAAGAAGAATATGACTCTGACATCTAGGAGCCATTGATTAGAACTTGACAACTGTGGCCCAATCTGACTAGTGGACCCCTAAAAAAAGAAAAATCGAGTATTAAGAAAGAAGGCCATGGCCCAAAAACAAAAAGGCTGAAGTATTAGGCCAGGCCCATGTAGCCGACCAGAATGACAAAAAATGATGACTAAAAAGGCTGAATTAATGGGCTCGGCCCATGTAAAAGACAGAATTGGACCGGGCTCATTCTAAGTAACGACCTTTTCGATTCGTCGCAATTTTGCCACGTCAGATTGCCACGTCGGATCCGATGTGGCCTGGGCAGACGGCCAGTGACCAAAACAAAAGGTCATGGGTTCCATGACCTTTTGTTTTGGTCGTAAACGTCTATGACCTTATCCCGAAGAAGGTCGCTATAGTCAGTTAACGACCACCAGCTTTTGACCTTTTGTTTTTGGTCACAAAAAGGTCGCAAATGAAAAACTATGACCTTTCAGTGACCAATAATGGAGGTCACAAGTTGACATATTTGTTGTAGTGTATTTAGATGTTTCCATGCTTAGGATAGTGCACTGATGAGTGGCAGTTGCAGAAAAACAGATGCCACTGATCAGTGGCATTTGCACATGGGCAAGTATCACTGATTAGTGGCACTTGTTGTTGGGCAAATGCCACTGATTGGTGGTAGTTGCCCATGAGCAAATGCCACTTATCAATGGCACTTGTTGTTGGGAAAATTCCACTGATCAGTGGACTTGCCCAACAGCAAGTGCCAATGATCAGTGCATTTGCTCATGGGAAACTATCACTGATTAGTGGCACTTGCTGTTGGGCAACTCCACTGATCAGTGGCATTTGTCCAACAGCAAGTGCCATTGATAAGTGACATTTGGCAAAGAGTTTGTGTACTGGTCAGTGGCATTTGCTCTTGGGCAAATGTCTCTGATCAGTGTCTTTTTGCAAAGAGTTTGTGCACCAATACTTGTCATCTTACCTGACAAGATATTGAAGAGTGACTGGGATGTGGCGGGTGAAGGAGCTCAGGTGGTGGCTGGAGCTGAGGGTGCCCATGATTTCATCCCCACGAACAGGTGGCTTAGGACGATGGACCTGCCTGGCAGGATCGCCTTCATGAGCCTGCCTCATTCAAGGGGACGATCTTCGAGGCAGGGCCACAAGGAGGGGGCCCGGGAGAAGTTGCGCTTCTACCAGCAGATCAAGGACAACGAGAACCTCACCATGCTCGTCGTCCCTCATAAATTCATGGAGGTGATGAACACCTGGCTGGTCATCAAGCGGCTCCCGCGCGTGGTCAGGCTGTCAGCAAACAAATGGTGCTAGTTCTGGGTGCAGGTCCAGAACTTTGAGGGGCACATGGTGCTTGGCCAGGGCTGGAACTACTTCTGCCGCCACCACCGGATCGTCCCCGGCGACCTCGTCGTTGTGCGCATCTCAGGACTCGGACTGAAGGTTCAGATCTACAACCATGACTACTCGGCATGTGCAGGTTTTGTTGCAGCAGGCACAACTGCGTTGGTGACATTGAGCATGCTATGTAGTTAAGTAAGGTGTTAGTGTTGAACTTGTATGGTGTGTGGCTAGACTTATGGTACTTGTGCTGGGAAGTTATTCATATTTTGGCCAGGAGCAACACCCTGGCATGGAGTAGGGAAGGAGGATGCCCCTGCTATTAATTTTAAGTAGTTTGCTGTCATTTCCTTGCTTGCTTTGTTTGATTTCATTTGGTTGCTTGCTTTGTTTGATCTCATATGTGCTTGTTGTTGTGCTGATCATGTGGTGGTAAGGCCACCACATTTGAATGGGGTGAGCAGAACACAAATGTTGTTTGCAATCAAACAACTGAAGTTTGCATCTGCTCACACCCTAAGCACAAAAACGGCAACCAAACAGCAGTGAGGTAAGTGCCCCTCCATGCGATGCAGGCAATCAAACAGGTTGCATCTGCTACATATGAGGCTGCATTTCAAGAACCAGGTTGGCTGCAGATGGACATGCAATGCAGCTATTATTGCAAACTGGAACCAAACACGCCTCTGAGATCTGCGCAAGCGAGCAAGGGTTTGGGTGTACTCAACCACAAGATGCGGCTGAGCTCGGAAGTGAAGACGACCGAGGAGTGCAGGTTGGACCATGTGGCCGTTTCATCTTTGCTTGAATGGGCCACGTCTGAGTGATTGACAAAAAACTACCACTTTAGGGGTTACTGTCCCATAGAACTACCATTTTTTAAAACTGATCGAGAACTATCAAAATTTTCTAATTTTTTGACTGAAATCTACCACTTTCAGAAAATGATCAGTTTAGACGATTTAAACATGTTTATATCATGCGGGACCAACCCATCAGGGCTGACGTGGAAGCAAAGTTAGCTTCGTTTATTTTGACAATTACATTGACCGTTATGACAGGTGGGGCCCACATGTTAGCATCGATCTTCTTCTTCCTCCTCCCTCTCTCTACTTGGCATTTCAACAAACACCTCACTTGGCATTTCATCAAACACCTCAGAAGCACCACCACGCCGTCGATGCCAGTGATGAGCTGTCAGCGCCTCCGAGAACACATAGGAGATGGGCCTGCTGGCCACGGCCGACCCCAAGATGCTCTAAGAGCTCGTCCAGAACATGATGAACAAGAAGGTCCACCTTGTCTTCCCTCCCAACAAGGAGCGCTTCGGCACCAGCGCGGGCATTGGGAAGGAGGACCATCCCCTTGTCGATGCCGCCATGATTCAGGGGTTGCTCGCCGACCTACAGAGGCTAGCATCGCAGCCGCGCCGTCGTCAGCACACCATCCATTGAGCGACCGACCACAATCAACAGCAACCACGTCTTGGCTGGAACAGGAGCGTCGCGGCCGCATTGGCGGGAACCAACAACATCCGAGTCTCCTGGAACAGCGCTGCCGGCGGCCAGCAGCTTCCTCGCCGGGAGATGGAGGGGCGAGTGCTCGACGGATCACACGGCACTAGCAGCGGCCTCGCCGGGAGATGGAGGGCAGGTGCTCGTCGATCCCACGGCTCTGGCGACCAGCGGCTGCCTCGCTGGCCAGATCGAGCAGAGTCGAGAGTAGAGGTGCAGGGTCGGGGAAAAGAGATGCAGGCTGCGGGATGGAGCGATGGTGCGGTGTAGGGTCAAGGGCAGTCAACTTGAGCGAAGTTGACTTTCCCACCACGTCACCCTTGACTGGTGGGTCCCGCATGTCATAAACGTGTTTAAATTGTCTAACTTGCTATTTTCCGAAAGTGGTAGTTTTTAGTCATAAATTAAAAAATGATATTTTTCAATTAGTATTTAAAATGTGATAGTTCTGTGGGACGGTAACTCCTAAAGTGGTAGTTTTTTGTCAATCACTCGCCAAAAAAGCTCCCTCAAAATGTGCTAAAGAGGAAAAAATAGTACTACTATAGTACATTTTCCCTTTTGCTGGAAAGGGTCCGTGAGTGGAAACTCACCTTTTTTTAGATGAGTCGAAACTCACCTGATCTCAAGTTCTCAACCCAGCTTGTTCTAAGAGCAGACCAACTACTTCTAGTTTCTGGCATGGCAATTCTAGGTACGGCTCAACTGCAAGATCTTGAGATCCAGGGCAGATATTAAGAGCAAGAACATAACCTTCCATGTCCTTCACGATCGGACAACACTTCTGAAATGAGCCATTGTTTGATAGCCACCATAGCATCGCAATCTGCAGCACTGCATATACTGATAGTAAAACCGATGGCACAAAAACAAATAGCTAAAAGGTAGAATGATCAGGTGTTTCTCCGTGCCTGGTCAGTCGACACTATTCCAATCCGATATCAAAGCAGGGGAGCAACTTAAGATTTACGGTAGGTGGACATCTTCTTAAGGATCGCCCCAAAGATATCTGAAAATTAACTGCCATTGATTATTATGACAGTGCATACATGTCATTTTCAGTATTTTTGGCTTTCCAGGTGACCACAACAGGCCAGCAGCCACTTAAAATAATCTGGAACCCTTGATATCAATTCATAGGAAGTTCACTGGACAAAAGAACACCTAAGAACAACTGCCACTTACAGCTGGAGATCAGTTAGGCATTAAAAAGAAATAGAATAGGATAATCCAAGTATAGAACTGCTGATTTATACAACAAAAGAAATACTAGACGTTTAACAGATGATTAACACATACTAGTATCTTTGGGCAGTCTGCAAAGCGATTCATGAAAACGAGTTCTACAGGCATCTTTCAACATTCGATTTTGTTAAAAGGTACCTGTCAGTTCTTTATAAAAAAACATTTTAATCAGGCCTGGAGGTGGCATCTTCTTCTTCAGCCTCCCCCGCTTGACCAGCGCCTATTCGCCAGGCGAGAAGCCAGACACCCCCGAGTCGGATCCTAGTATGGTAAACATCAACGCTGATGGGCAGAGGGGAGCGCTGGTGGTGGTATTCCTTGATGAGCATGGACCATTACCATCGGCGCAAATGATTCAAGGACTGACCGAACCTGCTTTAGTTTGTTTGGAGGTGATGGGTTTAGCTCGGGATTTAAATGTCAAGAGAATTGCCGTAGCATCTGATTGCTTGGAGGTCATCAACAACCTGCAAGGGATGTTGGCGCCGCCTCCTCGCAGCGCCGTTCTTCTTCCTCTCATCTCTCATGAACACACACACACAACCAAGAAGAAGACCCGCTGTTACTTTGCATGAGAGGCCCTTTTCCTTGGTGGAACAAGAGACTACATTGTGTTTTTCCCAGCCCTCTCGGCCGCTCTTTCTCATTCAGCTCATAACCTTAAATACCAGTACAAAAGACTCACACATGCACTGGCTAGCCGCCACACTCTGCTAACTCCTACTAATCCAACTAACTTGCATGCATCCATGCACGCACGATCCGGCCAACACACCGGCCACTACTCCATTGTGATGGTTATCCACTAATGACCCAATCCACTCATAACTCCATGCACAAAGCTAGCCAACAATCTGGACACATCAAGCCAGCCAACCAACTGAATATGGCCCGGCTAACTGACCGTGATCCACGCTTCTGTACGCATGCGGCTAACAATCTATGCATGTCAAGATTACTACTAATATTTTCCCTTCTAATCTTGACTTACCTTCGCCGGAGTTGTCGTAGCTCCCGTCGTCGTCGTCGCCACGACCGTGACCCAGCCCGCGGACCCGACCTGGCGCAACGACGCCGGTCGCACCGCCACGGACCTGACCTGGCGCACTGACGCCGGTACCACCATGCTCCGTCACGTCTCCGGCGACATATGCCGAGCCCCTCCTCCGCCGTCGACACACGCCTGACGTCCCTCTGCGTCCCGCACGTCCCGCGCGCACCCGACGCGCCCGACGAGCCCAACTGCACCAGTGCGTCCCGCACGTCCGGCGCACCTGACGCGCCCGACGAGCCCGACTGCACCAGTGCGTCCCGCACGTCCCGCGCGAATCCATCGCGCCCGACGAGCCCGACAGCACCAGACGCTCACCGTGTGCCGCCTCCGCGTCCGCCATGGCAGCCGCCAGCGACAAACGCCGGAAGGATGTAGCCAAACTCGAGCACCACGGCGACATACGCCTCCTCCCAACGTCAATCGCACGCTCGTAAGCGCGCCCGCGGTCCCGACGCGTCCAGTGCGCACCTATAACACGCATCGGTCGCGTCCGGCTCGCCGCCGCGTCTTATTGCCCTGCAACGCCGCGGCCTCCATGCCACCACGCAGGTCCGCCGCGGCTCCGTGCCACGCGCCTCCACGGTTGTCGCGCCGAGCCGCCGCAACCTCTGCGCCACCACGCAGGTCCTTCGCGACCCCCTCTTATCCACGAACGCCGCGCCCTTCGCGCGCACGACATCACACCGCACAACCATGGACTCGCCACGCGTTGCCGTCGCCACGCGTTCGCCGCGCGCCGCAGCCGATGCCTCCATGTCGGCCGCGCACGCCGAGCTCGCCGCGGACGCCACCGCGCGACACTGCGGCCTCCTCGCCGCGCGGCGCACCTCTATAGACCGACACACGGCCCGGAGCATCGCGCAGCCACCGGCGAACTCCGCCACCGCCGGCACGCCTCCGGCACGGCGAATCACGCCAAGACGAACTGGCTCATGATACCAATTGTTGGCGCCGCCTCCTCGCAGCGCCGTTCTCCTTCCTCTCATCTCTCATGAACACACACACACAACCAAGAAGAAGACCGGCTGTTACTTTGCATGAGAGGCCCTTCTCCTTGGTGGAACAAGAAGGGAGCCATCCATCCAGATGTGCATTGCTGAGAAAAATCAAGAAGTGCCAAAAGTAACAGACTTTTGCTTCTTGATCACAATTATATATTGGAAAAGGTGCTTGCAGTCTTGTTGCACTTACGTCCTCTCCAATCTCGATTGGTGCACTGCAGGACCTCTTACTCTGACACGAAACAGCCGGGCTGCTGACATCTGCATATTGTGCGTTAGTTGAGCTACTCCACTTGAAAATTGGAATGGTTCTTTGCAGTGTTAACAATGGAGTAACTGTCAACAAACTAATAATAAATTTGGAGTAGGAATCAATCATGCTCCAACGATCTGTCTGCTGCAGATGAGCACAAAGCCTTGGAGGACCCACTTGGGACAAGAGGATCCATCATTGCTGATGTATTGCGTCTGTACACTAGCACAATTTCCACCACTGAACCAATATCCACGAGGGAGCCGAGGAAGCGAGGGGGAATAGGAGCTACATGGAGACCATGCAGCAGATCATCTCCGCCGGCGCAAACATCGTGGACGCAACGGATCTGAGCCGGGATGTGTCCCGATTCCGGGCCAGCTTTCCCAAGGCTCACCTCCTCATCGATCGCGCCGAGTGGGGCAGGTTCAAGGACGTGAACCTGGCCGTGCTGCTCTCGCAGCTCAAGGACTCCACCTACGACGCCGAGGACCTTCTCCGCGAGCTGGATGACCAGCTTCTGCAGAAGAAGACGGAGGCCGCCAACCGAAGTGTCGCAGGTCAACTCTTGGCTTCCATATTTAACCGTGCTAGAGTTTGGATCAGCCGCAGCAAAGCACGAGCAGAGGATGCCCAGAGTAAGCTCGACAAGGTCATTGGCGAGATGGAGGGAGCGCTCAATTTCATGGGCCTTAACATTGAGCCGAGGCAGCTTGGCAAGGCGCCACACATGCCAGAGACAAGCTCAGTGCTCAGCGAGTCCCTGGTGTTTGGACGCGACGAAGAGCAGGGCCCGGTGACCAGTTTGTTGCACGTGCCATCAGCCATGCCTAGATCGTCTGCCAAGCGATTGAGAGAGAAGAGTAGGAGATCATCTGCCATGGAGGTTGTTGCTACTGATCTTACTTGGATTGATGAGAAAATAGGCAGTTTTTTGATTAAATTAATCCATGAATAAATCATGAACATGACATGAACAACATTGATAACACACTGATTACGATCTAATAGAGCATGTACTACGCACATAGTAAAAACATCTAAGCATATCGCTAATACTGCTACAACAGAAGAAACACGAGAGGGATCAGCGATGTATACTGTTAGACTACTGTATTATGTACGTATAAGGTAGAGTAGTGTAGTGAGCGTGTGTGCAGTTTTCCCACTGAGCACACACGTGGCCAGCCCACGATCACCATCGTAGCCTCGCGCCTCTCCCTATGTAAGCTATATGTATGCCTGAGATCAATGGATCAAGCGTGGTTCAATCTCCCTTACTGAAACATGGTATCAGATGCGCAGGAATCCAACCCCTTTGCGCCTGTGCCACCTCCCTCTTCCGCTGCCATGGACGGCAACCCCGTCCCCTCTCCCACCTCCTCCGACGACTACGGTGACCCTGCTGCCGGCGTCCTCCAGAACACCGACGCCGTCCACCTCCCCAACACCCTTCTCCCTCCTCCGCGTGCCTTTCCGGCGTTCGTTCTTCAGACCATCGACATTCGCCACCATGTCCCGATCACTTTTGATCTCCACGCCGGCAACTACGCGCAGTGGCGCCGCTTCTTCCACACCATCGTGGGCATGTTCGGCATCCGCGACCACATCATCGCCGATGCTGCGCCGGGCCGCCGCGACCCCGAGTGGGTCATGATCGACCACTGCGTTGTTCATTGCCTCTACGCCACGATCTCGCCGGAGCTGCTCGACGCGGTCATGCAGCCCGAGGATACGGCGGCCGTGCTTTGGACTGCGATCGAGGCAATCTTCCACGACAACCAGCTCTCCCGCGCCGTGTACGTCGACGCTGAGTACCACGCCCTCGTGCAGGGTCATCTCTCGATCATGCAGTACTGCACGCGACTGAAGACGTTCGCCGACCAACTTCGCGATCTCGGCCAGCCCGTCTCCGAGACCCAGCAGCTCTTCAACATGATCCGTGGGCTTGGGCGACAGTACCACGGCGCCATACCTCATCTTACCTCGCGCATGCCCTTGCCTAGTTTCCTGCTGGCCCGCTCGTTCTTGCTACTGGAGGAGCACCGTGCCGAGCAAACGGCACGCATTCAGCATGCCCACGCCATGGTGGCCGGGCGTATCACTCCGTCGACGCCTCCGTCCGCCCCCAATGCTACCCCGCCGGCTGACTCCGGTGCTGGCCGCGGGTGTGGCCGCGGCAAGCATCGTGGCCGTGGCAGTCCCGGGCCTTCTTCGTCGACCACTCCACCGCCACCCCGTCCGCCTGCTCTCCCGGGGCAGGCCCCCGACGCAAACTCTTGGACTGGGCTGGTGCAAGCCTGGCCAATGCCCTGGCGCGCGCCAGGTGCCGGCGTTCTTGGTCCCCGCCCCGGCACTCCTCCTCTGCAGGCCTTCTTCGTCGGGCCGGCTGCACCGTCGTTCCCACCTGGCTACGGTGCCTACGGCGCCCCTCCCGGCTACGGCTACGGCTCCCCCAGCGCCAGCTCCAGCACCGCGCCACCACAGGCGCAGCCCCAGCCCTGGGACATGGGACCGCTGCACACGGCCCTGCAGGCCGCGTCCACCTCGGCTCCGTCTGCTGGAAGCACCTCCGACTGGTACCTCGACTCCGGCGCGACGGCGCACATGACCGCCAACCCTGGTACCCTCCACTCCCTTTCTCCTAATTCCTCCCCCAATCAGATCGTGGTCGGCAACGATGGTCGTCTGCCGATCACCCATACCGGCCACAGGTCTCTCATCACCACCAATTCTCCGCTTGTTCTTCGCAATGTTCTGCTTTCTCCCTCGCTTATCACCAACCTACTGTCTGTTCGGCAACTTACGCGTGAGAATCCTATCTCTGTTGAGTTTGATGAATTTGGCTTCTCTGTCAAGGACATCCGCACCCGCCAGGTGATCCGGCGCTGTGATTCTACTGGAGACTTGTACCCCGTCACCCCCTGTGGTGCGTCGTCCTCCTCGCCTCCGTTCGCTGGTGTCGCTTCCGTGGAGTTGTGGCATCAACGACTCGGCCATCCCGGAGACGACGCGCTTCGACGGGTGCTGCACCAGTTTCCCTTCACCTGTGCGCCCTCGGCTCCGCACACCTGCCACGCCTGCAGGCTGGGCAAGCATGCCCGTCTGCCATTTTCTTCTTCATACAGTCCTAGCTATTTTCCTTTTCAGCTCTTGCATTTAGATGTTTGGACCTCGTCTGTAGCTAGTGTATCTGGCTTCATGTACTATCTGGTTGTACTCGACAATTGCACGCATTATGTTTGGACTTTCCCATTGTGCCATAAGTCTGATGTACTCTCTGTTCTTACTGCCTTCTACGCCTACATTCAGACACAATTTGAGCGCCCTGTTCTTGTGTTTCAAATCGATAATGGCAAGGAGTTCGACAGTCTCGCTGTTCGCTCGCTCCTTTCCAAGCACATCACTGTCCTGCGCCTCTCCTGTCCATACACCAGCCAGCAAAACGGCAAGGCCGAGCGTGTTCTGCGCACCCTGAACGACAGCGTGCACTCTCTGCTCTTTCACGCCTCCATGCCGGCGCGCTTTTGGGCGGAAGCTCTTGGCACTGCAACACTCCTTCTCAACTACAAGCCATGCACCACTTCCTCGCCACGGTCACCGCATGAACTGCTCCTTGGTACGGCCCCTGACTACTCCACTCTGCGCGTGTTCGGTTGCCTCTGCTACCCTAATACTTCTTCCACCTCGCGCCACAAACTCGAACACCGGTCCATAGCTTGCGTGTTCTTTGGTTATCCACCAGATCATCGCGGCTATCATTGCTATGATCCCCGCACACGACGAGTTCTCACCTCCCACCATGTTCGGTTTCATGAGACCCACTTCCCCTTTGCCACCACTTCTGACCCGCCCGCTGTCAGCACTGCACTAGCGCCTCGCTACGTTCCCGCACCTCTGCAGGTTCCCATTGCTGCTGCTACGCCGCCCGGTGCCGTCAGCCTGCCTGACTCTGTTGAGTTCGGCCCTCCCGGCTCACACCAGTGCGCGAGCGCGGCTGGTTCCAGCTCGGCCACGCGATCATCATCCAGCGGCTCCACCCCTTCATCACCTGGCGCCACTTCTCCAGATTCAAGCTTGACCGCCCGATCGCCATCCGGTGGCCCTGCCTCGTCTTCGTCGCGCGCCACTCCTCCGCATTCAAGTTGTACCAATGGATATGCATCGGGCGGCCCGGATTTAAATCCGGCCACTCCCGCGCAGCGCCCGGTCGTCCCCGCCAGCTCTGCTTCATCTACAGTTGACGGCTCACGGATCACCACACGCGCTCGAGCTGGCGTGTTCCGTCCGAACAAGCGCTACGCCGACGACTACGTCTGCATCGCCGCCGTCAACACCTTGCCGGACATCTCTCCTCTTCCCCGTGCTGTTCGTGATGCCCTTCGCGATCCGAACTGGGTCTCTGCCATGCGCGAGGAGTTCGCCGCTCTCGTCAGCAACCGTACGTGGGAGCTCGTGCCTCGCCCTCCGCGCGCTAACATCATCACCGGCAAATGGATTTTCAAGCACAAGACGCGCTCCGACGGCTCCCTCGAGCGCTACAAAGCGCGGTGGGTCGTCCGAGGGTTTCGCCAGCGCGCCGGCGTTGACTACGGCGAGACTTTCTCCCCTGTCGTCAAGCCGGCGTCCATTCGCGCTGTGCTCACCCTCGCAGCCTCGCGCGGGTGGCCCGTTCGGTAACTCGACATCAAGAACGCCTTCTTGCATGGCACACTCCAGGAGGAAGTTTTCTATCTGCAACCTGCAGGTTTTGTCGATGCGGGCAAGCCCGACCACGTCTGCCGGCTCACAAAGTCCCTCTATGGGCTCAAGCAAGCGCCGCGTGCATGGTTCCTTCGCTTCGCCAGCTTCCTTGCCACCCTCGGCTTCACCGCCACGCGCTCGGACAGCTCCCTCTTCGTCCTCGCGTCCGGCGCCGACGCTGCCTATCTCTTGCTCTACGTGGACGACATCGTCCTCACGTCGAGCTCGGCTGGCCTTCTTCAACGCATCGTCGCCAAGCTCACGCACGAGTTTTCCATGAAGGACCTCGGCGCGCTCCACTACTTCCTCGGCATACGGGTGACGCGCACTGCTGTTGGCTTCTTTCTCTCGCAAGCCCAGTACGCCGAGGACATCCTCGAGCGCGCGGGCATGGACACTTGCAAGGCTGCGCCTACACCAGTTGACACCAAGGCCAAGCTCCCGTCCTCCGACGGGCCTCGTGTCTCCGACCCCATCTCCTACAGGAGCCTCGCCGGCGCGCTGCAGTACCTCACCATCACCCGTCCCGAGCTCTCCTACGCCGTCCAGCAAGTCTGCCTTCATATGCACGACCCGCGCGAGTGTCATCGGGCTCTCCTCAAGCGCGTGCTCCGCTACGTCCGCGGCACGGTCGCCCTCGGCCTCAACTTGCATGCTTCGTCAACCCTGGAGCTCCGTGCGTACACCGACGCGGACTGGGCTGGCTGCCCGGACACGCGGCGCTTTACTTCTGGCTTCTGCATCTTTCTTGGCGACGCGCTCGTGTCTTGGTCGTCCAAACGCCAGGCCACGGTCTCGCGCTTTAGCGCGGAGGCCGAATATCGTGTTGTCGCCAATGCCGTCGCAAAGTGTGTCTGGCTGCGCCAACTCCTTCGTGAGCTCCACTGCACCGTCAACACGGCGTCGCTCGTTTACTGCGACAACATCTCGGTAGTGTATCTCTCCAGCAACCCCGTGCATCACCAGCGCACCAAGCACATCGAACTGGACATACATTTCGTGCGCGAACGTGTGGCGCTTGGCGACTTCCGTGTCTTGCACGTTCCCACGCGCCAACAGTTCGCCGACGTGATGACGAAGGGGCTGCCCTCAGATGTTTTCCATGACTTCCGTTCCAGCCTTTGCGTCTCGAGCA
>NC_041385.1:762758280-762766881 GCF_002162155.2 Triticum dicoccoides
GACTGCCGGGGGGGGGGGGGGTTAGACTACTGTATTATGTACGTATAAGGTAGAGTAGTGTAGTGAGCATGTGTGCAGTTTTCCCACTGAGCACACACGTCCTCCTCCACGATCATGGCCAGCCCACGATCACCATCGTGGCCTCGCGCCTCTCCCTCTGTAAGCTATATGTATGCCTGAGATCAATGGATCAAGCGTGGTTCAATCTCCCTTACTGAAACATATACTCTCCAATCGGCCACGCGGCGGTGGTGACGGTGGCAGCAGCCGCGGCATCCTCGGCGGCCTTCTTGTCAGTCTCGGCCTTCTCAGCAGCGACACGGTCAGCGTCAGTCGACATGATGATGACGAAGGTGATGCGGACGTAGATGAACAGAAGCGAGCAGTCGCGTAGTCGCTACCCAAAAACCTAATCGCCCCCAGGCCCGCTCCTGAGATTTTGGGGGTCCGGGGCGAATGCAAAGACCCAGGGCCCCTTACAAAAAAATGTAACATTGCTTGAAGCAGAATCTCTTATGATGATCTCATCCAACAGTCGAACAAAAATGATATAAAACACAAGCATGGATATGCATATCAATTTTAAATACGTACTAGATCTTAGCATTTCATTAATGAGTACTATATCTTACAATTTGACTATCATTGACCGAGTGATTAGCAAACTCCTTGTGCTGCTTTACTACCATGAACTATGAGACAAACAGAATCTAAATCAGATCAGACATGAGATCTAGATAGAGAGGAGAGAGATAATACTGAAACAAAAATGTAACTGCACATATGCTTACACATCTCAAGACGACTCAGATGGTAGAGCGTGAGGGCTCTGACTCATAACCCTCAGGATAGTCTTCCGAATTGCCTGTGCCATGAAGCAAAAATTAGGGTGTGATTAAAAGCTCCACAAATTATCAACATATAGACTGAAACGATCAAACATGGATCAGATGTCCTTACTGTCCGGGCCTCCGTGCGTGGCGGCGGCGTCAAGGATGCAGTCGTGGAGCTCGACGGTTCACTGGAGGTGGCCCTTGGGTTGCTGGTGAGGACGAGCCCGGAGTCGCCGGCTTGCGACTCAAGATCAAGGCGAAAAGGATTTGCCAAAACGATTCGTAGGTAATCAATCGAGCTCGATCGGAAAAAAAACGAAACGTGCTCGTGGGATTCCATCTAGGTGCGTCTTATGGGGTACCTGCCTTCTGCCTGAGGTTGTAACCTGGGCCATGGGCTATCGAAGTATCTGTGGAAGAGGGCCCCTGGATGTTGGGGGCCCGGGGTGGTCGTCCCCCCCTGCCCCTCCCCAGGGCCGGCCCTGATCGCCCCTCTCCCATAGAGGATCCGGAGAGGCGGGGTTTTCGGACGCCTGCTCTCCCGTCAATCGTGTACGCGGTGAACGGGATGGAGTCGCCGGCGGCAGCAGCAGCAAAGGAACGACATGGGCGTGGAGGCGGAGATGCGTTCTATTTCACGGCGGCTAGGATTGGCAGCGCCCCACATATATATATGTGCGGCCGCGCGTGGAGAGACGTGGGCTGAACCCACGTCCAAGTCGGTAGCCTATGATTTGACGTCTCAGATCGTGGCCCTACCTGTCAAAGACTCTCCATTTCTGACCGGCAAAAAAAGCGCATAGGAGTGAGCTCGGCTCGGCTCAATCCCGCAACGCGCGGCGCGGCGCGTCGTGACGAGGCGTGGCGTGGCGAGGCGAGCGGAGGAGGAGGAGTGCGCGAGGGCTTCTTTTCTTCTCAAGCTTCAATAGCATGAGGGAGAGAATCCCTTATAAACCACTCCAACTTTCCTTCCACTAGCATGGTGGGACTAAACTTCCCACCACCTTGTCATGCCACCTACATGGGCCCTTAGAGATTAAATCTAAAATTGTCATATGGGCTCTAGGCCCATCTCATATTTCAACAATCCCCCACCAGATCTCAGGGGCCCACTTTGTCCTTTGTTTCAAACGCTGTTTTGATATACCAGCATCTCAGTGGAGAGCGATTAAGGTTGAGCTCCACCTAGACCAAGTAGTTACACTCCTTCACAACTGAACAATGGACTATGCCTTGAATTATGAGTTTGGCGTCAAGAAGTTTCACCACAAGTCTCACTGATACGAGGCTGCCGAAGGCCGATCCTCGGGTGGAGCATATTAGTCACACTCCTGGCATGTTCATGAGCTTGCTAGAGATCGCCCCAATCTCATAGACTGTGACTAGCAGTCGGGCTCATATAGGTGTGTTCCTCCAAAGATCGCTCTGTAGGATAGCATCTTGCTTACATATAAGCCTTGGAACACATTAAGACAGTAGTCATCCTTCCATACAGTTTCTGAGAGTATTGCATTTCCAACGGAGTGGGTTAGTAAAGTTACTCTCCTCAGTTCACCACTGGCTTGTTTTCCCAGGTCCTACTTCACGGGATCTCCAATCACATAGGTTGGGTTACTACCATGGCAACTCATGTGGGTCTCATACCCATCTCCCTCGATGCACTATCTATCACAACACGTGATAGGCCTTTTGTAAAGGGATCTGCCAGATTCTTAGCCGTATGGACATACTCCAACGCTATCACTTCGGAGTTTCTTAATTTTCTGACAGCTTTTAATCTCATTCTTATGTGTTTGTTGGACTTCATGTTGTCCTTTGAACTCTTCACCTTGGTGATGACAGTCTGATTGTCACAGTTCATAAGGATAGTCGGAACCTGTTTATCAACCAATGGCAAGTCCATCAAAAGATCACGAAGCCATCCTGCTTCGACACCAGATGTGTCTAATGCTGTTAATTCTGCTTTCATTGTCGATCTCGTTAAGATCGTTTGCTTGCAAGACTTCCAAGAAACAGCGCCACCTCCAAGAGTAAACATATACCCAGTTGTGGCCTTCATCTCATCAGCATCAGAGATCCAATTCGCATCACTATACCCTTCAAGTACCGACGGGTATCCTGTATAGTAAAGTCCGTAGTTCATAGTACCTTTCAGATAGCGCATAACTCTCTCAATAGCATGCCAATGTACATCACTCGGATTGGAAACAAACAGGCTCAGTTTGCTCACAGCAAACGCGATGTCAGGCCTCGTTGCGCTTGCTAGGTACATGAGTGAACCAATGATTTGAGAGTATCTCAGTTGATCCTTAGTTGTGCCTTCAAACTTTCGGACCAATACACTAGGATCATATGGTGTTTGAGATGGTTTGCTGCCCGAATATCCAAAACGGCTCAACACCTTCTCAACATAATGGGATTGCAGAAATGTGATCCCACCCTCATTATCTCTCAGTAGCTTGATGTTCAAGATAACATCAGCCACATCAAGGTCCTTCATCTCAAAGTTCTGAGACAGAAATGACTTAACCTCCTCAATGACTTTGAGGTTGGTTCTTAATATCAGTATGTCATCAACATACAAGCACATTATGACTCCTTCGCCCCCACCATGACGATAGTATACACATTTGTCAGCTTCATTAACAACGAAGCCAACAGATGTCAGAGTTGTATTAAACTTATCATGCCATTGCTTAGGTGCTTGCTTCAGGCCATATAAAGATTTCAGCAACCTACACACCTTTCTTTCCTGACCATCTATCACAAAGCCATCTGGCTGTTGCATGTAGATTTCCTCGTTTAGCTCTCCATTCAGAAAAGCTGTCTTAACATCCATCTGGTCGACGAGAAGACCATGCAAGGCCGCCAACGAGAGTAATACTCGAATGGTGGTCAGTCTAGCCACAGGTGAATAAGTATCGAAGAAATCTTCCTTTTTTTTCTGGTCATAGCCCTTGGCCACAAGCCTAGCCTTGTACTTTTCAATCGTACCATCGGGCCTAAGCTTCTTTTTGAACACCCACTTACATCCCAATGGTTTGCAACCATAAGGACGCTCAGTGATCTCCCATGTCCCGTTAGCCATGATGGAATCCATCTCGCTACAGACCGCATCCTTCCAGTAGTCATCTTCTGGAGAGGCATTCACTTCTGAAATAGAAGTAGGAGTATCATCCATGAGATACACGAAGAAATCATCACCAAAGGTCTTTGCAGTCCTTTGTCTCTTGCCCCTACCAAGGGTTTCCTCGTCATATTTTCATCATGTGTCCGTTCATAATATTCCATAGGAATGGCAGGCTCAGGAGTCTCCTCAGATTCCTGTCTAGAAGTGCTTTGTACATCTCTCATGGGGAAAATGTCCTCAAAGAATGTAGCATCCTTAGACTCCATAATTGTACCGACCTTCATGTCAGGTACCTCAGATTTCACTACTAGAAATCTATAGCCAACACTATTCATAGCGTAGCCCAAATTAACACAGTCCACAGTCTTTGGTCCAAGCTTACGCTTTTTGGGGATCGGCACGTTAACTTTCGCCAAGCAGCCCCAAGTACGTAAGTACGAGAGTGTTGTCCTTCTCTTGGTCCACTTCTCATAAGGAGTGACCTCGTTATCCTTTGTCGGAACTTTATTCAGGACATGACATGATGTCATTATAGCCTCCCCCACCATGCCTTGGATAAACCCGACGTATATGGCATTAACAAAATCAGTTAGAGTATGGTTTTTCCGCTCAGCAACCCCGTTTGACTGGGGTGAGTAGGGAGGCGCCTCTCGTGAATAATATCGTGTTCCGCACAGAAGGCATCAAACTCTTTCGAGAAATACTCTCCACCACGATCTGACCAGACTCATTTAATTTTCTTTTCGAGTTGATTCTCAGCTTACGCCTTATAGATTTTAAAGTAGTGTAGAGTCTCATCTTTGGTATTTAACAGATACACATAGCAATATCTAGTGGAATCATCTATCAAAGTCATGAAATATTTCTTTCCACCTTTAGTCAACACACCATTCATCTCACAAAGATCAGAATGTATGAGTTCAAGTGGCGCCAAGTGTCTCTCATCTGCTGCCTTGTGAGGCTTGCGAGGTTGCTTAGATTGCACACACGAATGGCACTTAGAATCTTTGGCTAAAGTGAAACTCGGGATTAAATTCGATTTTGCTAGCCGTGTCATGAAACCGAAACTAATGTGACAAAGACGTGAATGCCAGACTTCAGATTCATTAACACTCAAATGAATATTGTTCACGACTTTATTACATAGATCTGCAAGAGAAAGGCGGAACATACCTCCGCATTCATAACCCTTTCCAACAAATAGTCCATATTTCGTAACAACTAATTTATTAGACTCGAATACCAACTTAAACCCTTCTCTACATAGAAGGGAGCCACTAACGAGGTTCTTCTTGATGGCCGGGACATGCTGCACGTTTTTCAGCTGCACGATCCTTTCCGAAGTAAACTTCAGATCGATCATGCCAACACCAAGAATAAAAGCACTCACGCCATTCCCCATCAGTACGGACCCGTGACCTGTGGCCTGGTAAGAAGAAAACAATGAAATGTCGGCACACACATGAACACCTGCACCTGTGTCCACCCACCAATCGGTGATACAACAAATGAATTACAGTACCCAGATGCACCACTCTCATTGTTGCTCACAATCATATTGACAGACTTGGAGTCCTGTCCTGACTTCTTAAACTTGTTTGGGCACTTGTTGGCCCAATGTTCAGCCGAACCACAAGTAAAGCAGCCTTCATCCTTCTTGTTCTTCTTGAAGGTCTTCTTACCCTTCTTCTTGAAGTCGGTATTCTGTTGGACACCGTTCTTTCCCTTGAGCTTGTGGGAATTGGAGTTCTTCTGATGTATCATATTAGCCACAAAAGTTCCTTCGACCCCTTTTCTGTGTGAGTCCTTTGCCTTTGAATTCTGCTCAGCACTCAGATGGCCAATGACATCCTCCACAGAGAATTCACGCCTCTGATGTTTCAGAGTGGTGGCAAAGTTCCTCAGGAATTGGGGAGCTTAGCGATTATGCAGCCCGCGACAAACTTGCCCGGTAAATCGCACTTAAGAAGCTCAAGCTTCTTAATAATGCATATTATCTCATGAGCCTGCTCCAATACAGGACGGTTTTCAACCATCTTGTAATCGTGGAACTGCTCTATAATATACATCTCGCTCCCTGCATCGGCAGCCCCGAACTTAGATTCGAGCGCCTCCCACAAGTCCTTGGCAGACCGCATATGCAAATATGCGTCAACCAGCTTATCTCCAATCACGCTCAGAACTGCCCCGAGGAACACGACAGTGGCCTCCTTGAACGCCTTCTCCTATTCAGGAGCGATCGTTCCTGTGGGAGTCACACCGGCGACCTAGAACATGTTCATGGCCGTGAGCCATAAGGTGGTTTTAGTCTGCCACCGCTTAAAGTACGTCCCCGTAAACGGGGACGGTTTCGGTGCAGGAGCAAAACCAGAATTCGAAAAACTCCTACACACATTAGGTTTTTGGATTGATGAGAAAATAGGCAGTTTTTCGATTAAATTAATCCATGAATAAATCATGAGCATGACATGAACAACATTGATAACACACTGATTACGATCTAACAGAGCGCGTACGAACGGTTCCCGTCGGTCTGGATGGAACCTGCGACTTGACGTATCCCCAGCGCACAGCAGCCTTTGAGAAAAGTTAACCTCGTCGACTCAATTGCTCGGTGACGCGTAGATTGAATCCTCGTCGGTATCAGCGGATTGCGGCGGCAGCGGATCGCAGCCCTAATTCTCTCGTCTCAAACTCGTATCTCGAACCTTAGCTTTGATACCACTTGTTAGATAATAACGAGATAAAATGAGACACAAGAGACACGGATTTTTACGTGGAAAACCCTTGCGGGGAAAAACCACGGAACGCACGATGGCGTATCATTATAATTGGGAGGAGTATTACATTACACGAGAGGACAAATCCTCTACGTGCTAATCTGATGGATCTCTCTCTCATCTATTCTATGACTAGCTGGTACTATATAAAGGGGCAAACAACTCTCTTTCTTGATGGACACGAAACAAAGTTGTAGTCATGCTACGTCTAGCACGGTTGGCATGCCGTAGTCCGGTAGGACTCCATCTGTAGTACAACACTTGTATGGGATTCGGAACACAATAAAATAACAGAAGCAACCGATTCATTGGCGAGCTTAAATGCTCTTCAAGTGGAACTGAGCCAACAGCTGAAAGAAGAGAAGTTTCTTCTTGTCTTGGATGATGTATGGCCCAACGCGTGTCAGGAATGGAGGACATTCTCAGCGCCACTGAGATATGGACATGACAGCGGCATGGTCTTTGCAGACCTTGTTGACACCATTGAGCCTCCCGTGGCAGCTGTAGAACTCCAGGGCCTGCCTACTGACATATTTTGGGACTTCTAGCAAGTGTGCATTCGGTAGAGAGTGCCTGCAGTCATATCTCCAGCTACAACAAATTGCTCATGGCATTGCCTCTAGGCTGTGCGGGTCTCCTCTAGCTGCCAAAACGCTCGGCCTCTTGTTGAATACGGAGCTCACCGAGCAGGGGCAGAGCCAGGATTTGAGGGCGACGCTAAGGCACCGGCCGAGCCCTGGCCGCCCGATCCAGCAGTAAACACCGTCAGATCTGTTCCCCGCTTCGTCCTCCTAGCAGTCGCCCCCCTCCCGCTCCCCCGCGATGAAATTTGGAATGCCCTCGAGCGCCGGCGAGGCCCGGCCACACCCCCGCGAGAGAAACGACCGAGCTTGAAGCACCACTGCGGCGTCCTCGTCGCCGGCCGCCCTCGTCCCCCAGCTCCACCCATGCAACAGCTGCACCCTCTAGGTGCAGCTCCGCGTGGCGATGGCTGTAGCTCGGTGGCGATGCAACACCGCCCATGCCATTGACTGCCATGCCAGGGTTGAAGCTTTTTTTCCATAGCAGTTGAAGCTTTTCACAAACTGGTTGAAGCATTTTCACACACCGGTTGAAGCTTTTTCCGTGCCGCTCGAAGATATTTTTTTCGTGGTTGAAGCTTTTTATACACGATTTTGCTGCAAACGGCATTAGGAAAATGCTACAAACCAATGGCCATTTTTGCTACAACCAGGAAGACGACGAAAGTGTGGCCGGTGACGACCGCCGGTGGTTGTAGCAAAAATGACCGCCGGTGGTAGCTTTTTTCGCTGCCAGTTGAAGCTTTTTCCCTATACGGTAGAAGCTTTTCTGTAAACGATTGAAACTTTTTTCGTTTTGAGCAACGCCTGGGTGAAATCTTCCTCTATCGTTCGGTTGAAGCTTTTTTCATCGAACGTTGTAGCATTTTCTGTAGAGGGTTGTAGCTTTCCTCTATGGCACTGAACGCTTGCAGCTTTTTGTATATCCGGTTGAAGCTTTTCATCTAGAGTTTGAAGCTTTTTTTAGCGGTAGCAGCACACGAGGGGGCTGTGGCGGGGGCTGCAGTGCCTCGCCTGCATGTTCGTCGGGATACGGCGCCCCCAGCAGCGGCGGCCATGGGTGTCAGGCTCACAGCTGGGAGATATGCGCGCGCGTGTGTGTGTGTCGGCACCGAAAGTAGGAAACGGCGGATGGATTGATCGATCCTCTGGTCAGCCTCCATAGGAGACCTTTTTTTAGGAGACCTCGCTCTTTGTTTTCCGTGGTGGGCCACTGGGCTGGACAAATTGCTATCCATTGAGAAATCAAGCATGGACTGTTCGTGGGCTTGAGATAT
>NC_041385.1:762767017-762773248 GCF_002162155.2 Triticum dicoccoides
GGGGTGGGGTGTCCCCCGCTGACCCCCCACCCCCCTATCACCGAGCGACACATGAGAAGTATCCAGAACAATGAAATGTGGGAGCTAGCACATCAAGATAATGAGATATTATCGGCCCTTCGTCTGAGCTAATTGTATCACCTACAGGAACTAAAAAGATGATTTGCACTAGGTTGTATGTTCCCAAAGGATTATAGCAAACATGATAGGTGGGCCGGATTCATGTGGCCGCAAGGCACATGTCTGTCCGCTCGGTTAGCTTGGCTTTGATGAACGAAACTGACAGGAGGAACACCAGACGCATGAAAATTGACGAACGAAATATAGGGAGGAAGAAGCGTTAGCCCCTTTATTAGTAGGTATAGATTAGTTAGTATTTTTGGACCTTTTTTTTTGCCCACACCTACACAAAATGTCATTTCAACCTGAAATTTTGCACGCAATTAGAAATTTACCAATGTTCGTCACAAAAAAATTCATGTTTTTAAAATTGTTTTACTATTTTTTTAATTTCACTGTTCTTGCGGGAGCATATGAGCTCGTGATCAAATACTCCATGTCCTTAGTACAACGGTAATTGCCTTTGGCTCCTACGTGCATATGCACCCATTGTCGAAATACACATTTCGAAAAGTTGAAAAATTCGGAAAAAAATCCCGCGTGTATATCCGGACATTTTATGTGCGTACACAAGGTTTCAGTGAAAAACGATGTTTTTTGTGGCTTGTGTAAAAAAGACAATTTCTGATGCTTCATTCCAACTATTCACGAGGTATTTCTTTATATTTCTTACACAAGCCACAAAAAACGTCGTTTTTCACCGAAACCTTGTGAACGCACATAAAATGTCCGGATATATACGTGGGATTTTTGTTCCAAATTTTCAACTTTTCAAAATGTGTATTTCGACAATGGGTGCATATGCACCTAGGAGCCAAAACGCCGCTCTCCTCTAAGGAGCGGTACAACATGCAACTCCTCTAGTAGAACTAGCTTTCGGAGGGCCAAATCACTGACGAGCAAGTGGACAAGGAGGCCGTCATGACCACGCGGGGAATCCGAGAATCATGGTTCAGTAGCAGGTGTTGTACTAGTACATGCACAGTGCTTGCGCCATCCGCCGAGAGAGGTGTCGGCTCCGCAACATGGATGCGGGGAATGTCCGCTAGTTCAAGGAGGCCGTGGCAGAGGCGGACGTGGAGGGTGACGTAGGCATGTCAGACGGGAATGTTGTCAACATCGGCAACTCTGCAGTGTTCATGTGGGGTCGCAACAACCATAAGGTTGTATCTTCTATGTCGATCGTCAACCTCAACTTCACGGATGACATCCAGGACCTGGTGGCGAACTCTGACAAGTATTATGACGTGGGAGACGGACGTGCACACAGTGGCGTAGCCAGGCCCCGGGCAATAGGGGCCTTGGCCCGGGGCGTGGCGGTAGGTTTCTTTGTTAAATGTAGATGAAATGGTACTGTTTGGTACTATTTGTTACTGTAGCACTGAAGCTGGCCCTGGGCGTAGAGTCAGCCTGCCTACGTCACTGCGTGCACACATCCGGTAAAGACTAGGACATGGAACACAGACGTGGCCACAACCAATGAAGAGTAGACTAGGATTGGTTACGTTTTTATGTAAAACAAATCCTGAATATTAATGAAAATGTTATGTCCGCTTTATTTAGTGTTGGTTCCCCTAAAGCTGTCTGTTGACACGTTTGAACGTGTCTACAGACATTTAAAGTGTACATTCAAGGTACAACGTTGGGGACGCCCTAAGTTGTTCACTCATTCTCATCACTTCAGCCATGTGATTCTCCTTCGAGTGGATGCAACAACCATTGAATTGAATCACATTCACACTAGCCCGATCATTTTACGGCAGGTATTTACATATACGAATGTTCATTGTACTAAAAAAAGTATCGTGTGATATTTATTTGGGCTTGTAAATACTTAGTGCGCACCCACCACACTAACCTTCAATCTCGTTCTATAAATATTAGGGACGCGTGCCTTCAATCTTAGCATCATATATACTATCCATGTAGTTGTCTTGTGATCTTCTTCCTATGACCTCCCGCCTGCACCATCTCTTAGATGTCGAGAGTTAAGAGGAAGAGGAAGCAATGACACTCGGGATCTAGGGATTACACACACATACCATGTTTCGGAATAGTAGGCATCTAGGAATATGTTCATCCATGCATCTGTCAATTTTGTGCAGTTGACCGAGAAAGGATGTCCTGGACGCAGCGGCATCTAAACGCAGAAATAAAGCCGCATGCTGCATCGAGATGATGCACGAATTAAATATTTGTGGAAATGACATCGGCAGCATACATCGTTAGGTACAAACATATACCCTGGCCACGTTGGCTAGGTGGGCTCGTCCCGTGCAGTACAGGTCTGACATAAGGACCAATCAATCAGGGCGGTACGCTTTTCACAACCGGATAGTCAACCCTGACTCGCAACGGAATGGATGAAGTGCGCAGCGTGGGTGCCCGTGTTGTCGCCATGGTGGCTAACTAGTGCTGTAATAATCCAATCAACCGTGTTAATTTGGTTCTGTCTTACGTATCGTGGGATTTAGTTTCCAATGTTTTCATCGCTTGCCATGAAAAGATAAAACTAGAGATCGTTGATGTTTTTCGAACGAACATATCTATATCTATACTACTATTAAACAAGCGAACATTATCTTATCTAAACGCATCCCACTTAATGTACACACAGCAATACCATGTAATTAGAGCCTCACGATTAGACCCGCTCGTTTAGATCTAACCCTTAAAATAAAAACTGATTTTTATCTAAGTGTATTTAGCAATTTAAGTGCTGTCGTCCACGGTTTCCACCGAAACTCACGCGACCTCAACCACGATCTCCACGATTAGAGCGCTCGGAAGGGAACCTTCCTCCTGCGCCGCAACCTCCCATCCCAACACTCCTCTCCGCACGCCGCCAAGTCCGCAACACCTCGCACCGGTTTTGCACCGCGCTGCCTCTCACCGCATCCACGACATCTAACACTGCCACCTTGCCGCCCCCGCCTACCTCCCAGCCGCCTTGCTGCCTCGCCTCACACCGGAGCCGCCGTCTCCGCCCCGCACCACCTCACCTCGCGTCGGGCGGCGCCCGACACGTACGCCCACCATTACCGTCGATGTTGTAGTACCACGGCCAACCCTACTGCGGCCGTCGTCTCCAGATCGGTGCTGCGCTGGCAGGTGGATCTGGTCGACTTCATCGACTGGACTGGCGTCGAGTGGCTCAACCAGGACTCCTCTCACAACATCGCCGATGCGAGGCGAGGTGATCGTCCTCTGTGCGTCCCGTGCAGCACTCTTGCTCTCACATCTCCATCCCCTGTTCTTGAGATGATGCAAGTAATTTTTTTAGTTTCCAGATTTAATTTAACTTGTCTACGTTGATAATTTCTTACGATACACCTGATTTTTGTCTCCAAATCTCAGGTGATTTCTTCCCTCAAAATTTTAGAGAGCGTAAATTGTGTTTTGGCGTAATCACATTTTCAGTTAAATTATTTTTTGCTGCACGCAGACAGCATACGCGACTAACAGAGCCATTGACGTACGCACTCTATAATTTTGCATAGTATCAATGGACGCCATGACCCGATTACCGCTGGTGCCATCTCTGATTTCTATGGATGAGCTTGGGTGTAAACCGCCGCCAGCCACTTCCGCCCTGGATCAATCGTCCGGCTAATGTGATATTTCATATGCTCAACACACTTCTGTTCTTCTTACTGTTATGATAGCTAAGTTTTGCAGTATTATGTGGCCGTGCAGCTGAGACCGCTTGCAATTTCAACTTTACAGTTCTCATCAATTTTAGTAAGGAAATAAAATAATCTTTATATTTCTCTTTCATCCAACCGTGTCATCCTCAAAATACTATTTTGTACATATTTTTTCAGGTGTGACATATGTAAATGTAAATGGGACTGCAACTCAGTCGTCGTTCGGTAGCATCCTTTCAGGAGATGCGAGTATAAAGGATTCAGAAAGTACAATAAAGGTTTTACCTTACTTACTTTATTTAAGTTTTACTTTTTGGTTCTATATTGATTTCTGTAATCTTATGCAACTGAATGATACCTCCTGTTCAGATCAAAAATATTGGGCAGCCGCCACATTGTATCATGTATTAAAGAAATGGAATGTGCCTCTAGGGGCACACTCGATCAAGTTATATATTTTGTTTACGTTTTACTTTTTGGTTCTATATTGATTTCTGTAATCTTAAGTTATATTTTCTATTGTAACCAAACATATAAAATAAAATGTTTCTTCATTTTTCACTCATCAAGGTTGCCAAGTGCCAAAAACAGTAGCTATACAAAGTAACTACGGAAACCTAGATATAAATATTATATTTCTTTGATGGGCCCCAGTTTCATATGAGGAAAACAAATCAGGTGTGTTTCTTTTATGTCTAATTTGTATAAGTGCAGATTTTCATGAAAGGTTTTTTATTAGGCGGAAATGGTTGACTTATTTAACCAACTATCATGCACCCATCATTCAGATATGTGCATATGCATTTCTTTTTTCTTTAGGCTTGGAGCGTTATACTTGGAAATTGATGTTGGCCAAAGTTACTTCAATGGAATGGTGCAAGTATGTGATTTAAGTATACTTGAAGAACATTTACCTTATTTTTCAGGTTTTAGTAACCATTTTTTGTTGGTTGTCAATATTGTTACATGGGTACTTGGGTTGTTGTCCTGGACACATCTTATTTCAATCACTATCTATAGTTTCAGCTCATTAGCTAATAAATTACCTTGGAAAGTATGGTACCATGTCATATAATATACTCTCAATATTGTCTATTTTGTTGTTGTCATATTCTTACACCGGCAGTAAGTACTATTATATACGGCAATATGAGACATGCTTGTGAAGTGGCATTTCTCTTTATTGATTTACTGCAAGGTATTATCGATCTCCTATGTTGAGTGTCGAAAAATGGGAAATTTAAATTCAGTATGAATCTGGATGAAGAGGAGGCAGATAACATAATCTTGTTAAAGATATTTCAATGGAGACAAGATAGTGTTGCACAGTTGATTTATTTTTAGTAGAGCAATAGAAAATTGTATTGCTTGGTTATTACATTCATTTTCAATGTATTTTTTTTACCCATTATTGACTTAGAATAGATGATATATATCTAACGATAAGTTTGAAGTTACTATAAAAATATCATAGCATGGTCGGGCATTGTTGTCCACTACATTACGTTCCATTTTCTCCGTATGTATGCTCCCTTTATTTATGGTTGTAAATCATTTACCAATTTTGTATTCATTCATATTACATTTATTTTCTGCTTGTAGTTTGTTTTGCGAGCAATGTTGACCATATGCCCTCCATGGATCTAATCCTTTGGGCACTACTTCTCATTGTAAATCAATTGACATGATCATAGCGAGTCGTATATAGTGGCTATTATTTTGAAGTTTCATGAGTGTTTTGCTTGGTCATTTAAAAGAGTATTGATCGAGACGTGCATTGTACGTGCAGGCTTACTAGTAGTTGACTAAAACGTGGTAACCATCGTCCGAGGCGTCCCACCTTCCGAGCTAAGCTTGCGCCCGTGGCTCGCTGCAATACAGTTGGTGCATTGACTGGAACTCTCCTGACATGGGACATAAATTGGGTTGGACTTTTTAACATATCGTGTGGGAGTTGCCTTTCTGACAAAGATGTCATGAGTCTTTCTGACAAGTTGTCCTTGGTGTCAGATCGTATTGCCAGCGTGTTCAATTTAATACGCATATATACGTTGCCACCTGAAGTCCAGCGTTCCCTATTGTGATGTGAATCGTGAAGGACCACACGTCGTCGATGCCCTGCGTTCAGATGCCGCTGCGTCCAGCGATGCACTTCTCGCAATTGACCTCACTGCAACCATCACGACGAAGACCACAACCAGACATAGGGTTGCTTGTGGAGGAAGTGTCATTTCAGGAAGAGAAGGACGTAAGCATGTTGAGAATATTACAAGCGGACGCGTGTTTAAGTGTCATTTCAGGAAGAGAAGGAGGTATGCATGTTGAGAATATTACAAGCAGGCGATGCATGATACTCCTGTGCATAGATCGAGAGCGAGAGAGCGCCCCCCCCCCTCCCCCCGCCGCTAGCCACTCCGGCTACGGCGGGCACCTCCCCGCTGCTAGCCACTCCGGCTACGGCAGC
>NC_041385.1:762773462-762793761 GCF_002162155.2 Triticum dicoccoides
GGCGGCCACCCTCCCCCTCGCTCCGCGCGCGGGGTACCTCCTTTCCTCTCTTTCGTTCCGTCGCCATCTCCCATGGATTCGAGTCCGTGCTCTGTGACCTCGTCCTTCCAGGGCGAACGGCCGGTCGTCTCTGGGCTGGGGCTCTCGTCCGCGTCTCCGTCGGTGAGCTCGGGCGCGGTCGGAGCCGGGGTTCCGCCGGTGGGGCTGATGGAGGGCCCCGAGGGCGGTCCGTCGCGCCAGATCTCGTCGTGGCAGCCGGCGCCTGCGTCCAAGCGGACTCTCTGGAAGCGTCAGCGTGAGGTTCGGCCAGCGGCCGAGGCCCCTCGGCGCCTGTCGCCTGGCCGCGTCGACATCTCGCCGGAGAGGAGAGATTGTTGTTTCAAGTGCCTTGAGAAGGGGCACTTCCTCAAAGATTGCACCAACAAGGTGGTGTGTCTCCGCTGCGGCTTGCCTGGTCACATCGCCAGCCAGTGCAAGAGGCGTCGCAGCCCGTCGCCGCTCGACGACCTCCGGCGCGACGCCGTCGCCAAAGCCGCCAGATTCTCGGCGGGTGTGCGCGTGGATCCGCGCTCGGGCCCGTCCAGGATGCCGACAGCGGCGCTGCGCGATCGGACACCTTCTACCTCTCCGCCCATTGCTGCGCCCGCTCTGGCGTCGTGGCCCCGCCCTGCGCCTCCGCAGCTTGTGGTGTCGAGGGATATGGAGTCGGAGCCGACCGAGCTTTGCGTCGTTCGGAGATCAAGGGCCATGGTGGATCTCGAGGGCAGGCTGCACAATGCTATGGTGGTCTTCGCGAGCGGTGACAAGTCCGAGCCCTCGCCGGAGTTGATGCTCTGGGCGTTGGAAGAGAAGAGGGGCATCTCACCTGACAGGGTCTCCGTCCACAGGTTCTCGCCGGAGAATTTCTTGGTTGTTTTCTCTAGGCAAGAAGACATGATCAGTGTGGGTCTACAGCCGGTGTTGGAGTTCAGAGGTCTCAGGTTTGCGTTCAGGCGTTGGATCAGGCAAAACCAGGCAGTGTTCGGGGCATTGAGGACCAGGGTCAGCTTGGAGTTGGAGGGGATTCCTCCCCATGCCTAGGAGCTCGAGGTGGTGGAGAGCCTTCTGGGCGGTTCGTGCTTCGTCGAGTCCATCACGCCAGAGACTTCGTCGTGGTCTGATCTGGCTTCATTCAAACTGAATGCTTGGACGGCCGATCCAGAGTCGACCCCCACACGCAGGTGGCTGGCGGTGCCGGAGCCGGAGGAGCAGCGGGAGGCTTTTCTGCCGAAGACTCTGCAGTATCGAGTGCTGATTCACCTGGCCGCGGTCACCATCTTCCCTGATGAGGAGGAGCCATGGTTTCTCACTGGTGCTTCACCGGGGAGTGGCCACAGCGGCGTGCCTGAGTCAGATTTGGACATGGGTAGAGGTGGGACGACGCGCAGGTGCGATTGGCAGTTTGGAGTGTGTGATCACCGTGGAGACAATCTGCTCGGACATGCGGGAGCGGCGGGCAGCCGAACTTTCGCCGTCATGGTGGCGGACGGTCGGGCGTCGGCGGCTTGGCAGCTGCCCCCATTGGATCCGGTGCAGCTCGCGGGGCCGGGTGGGCCTAAGCTCCCGGTTTAGGATAGGCCGACCTCACGTCGGTCTGCTTTTGACCGCCTCGGGGGCGCGGTTGGACGATTGGTGGCGCCAGCTAGCTCGGGCGAGGGGATTTCAAATCAGCCGGGCGCCAAAGGCCAATCCCCGGCTCCGCGGCTGGTGGTTGGCGATCCCTAGATTGTTTCGGCCTCCCCAGTTCTGCCAGCTGGTGGCCACTCACCCACTCTGAGGACGTTGGTGGAAGATTCGAGGAGTTTGGTGCAGGTCACGAATCAAGAACGGGCGTCCATTGGTGCGCAGAAAGCAGGTGGGCCCTGCGAGGCTGCCCGGCCGGAGACCGCTCAGTCGGATTGCCCCTTGGTGCCGCCCGAGGCGCTCGTTGCGACAGGCCAGGCGCCCACCCCCACGCCTTTGGTGGCTGCGCCCTTGGTGGCCCCTGTCGTCGAGGAGGCGGGCCCGTTGCTTGATTCAGTGGTGGGACATGCGCATGTGATGGAAGAGGTGGGACCTTGTGTTGCAACTCCGGATGCCGTGCTGCCGCGCCCAGCCACGCTGATTGGTCACTGCAACGTGCTGCATGCCACTGTGGAGATTCTGCAACAGGAGAAGGGCCCGGAAATGATTGGTGTTGTTCCCTCGGCCTGTGTGGACGTGAGGCCACACGTGGCGGCTTCTGAGGGCCGCGCGCTCGTGTTGGCCACTTCCAACGTGCATGAGGACATGCAACATCGGATCCAGGGCTGCGAGGGGGGAATGACTCCACAGGAAGTGATAGCTTATGGAAAACTGAAATGGTTTTGCAAGTCGCTGGCCAGGAAGCTTGCGCCACCTATCCTCTTGGAGGTCCAGTCCTCTCTTAGGTCTGAAGCAGAGCCATTCACCCCGCGCAGGGCCACGAGGAGTGGCAAAAGAGCTCCGGCTGCCAAGTCCAAGGCCACGCAGGCCGAGAATGTCCTCATGCGAGCTCTCGGTCTGGTTCCGGAGGATCTAGAAGGCAATGAATATACCATCACTGAGTTGGTAGAGATCTTTGACTCACCCATGAGGGAACAACATGTGAGGGTGATCGCCGCGCTCTTTGGCAAAGAGGTGCCGTCAGCTCTGGTTGCGAGCTCTGGCGGTGTGGAGGTGCTGAGCGGGGCATGATCTCCCTTGGCTGCAGGGGTGTTCGGGTGTTCCTACCGCTTTCATGGATTGGAACCCTCAAGTGTTGTGTTGGAACGTGAGGGGACTTAACAACCCCGCCAAGAGAAATGATGTCCGGGAGTTTGTTGTCGAGTCTAAGGTGAACCTTGTTTGTCTTCAAGAGACGAAGATTGATGTATTCGACCCGTTTTTAGTGATGCAATGCATTGGACCATCGTTTGATGGTTTTGCCTATTTACCCGCGTTGGAGACTAGGGGTGGAATCCTTCTGGGTTGGAGTAGTGCATGTCTATCTATTAGCAACATCATTTGCGACACCAATTTCCTCTCCGGCTTGGTTCATAGCAGAGATGGCTCGGACTGGTGGCACTCGGTGGTGTACGACCCCCAAGGGGACGAGCTCAAGACGCAGTTTCTTGTCGAGCTCCAGCATCATAGGGACATGTCCCCAGGGCCTTGGATGGTGCTTGGTGACTTTAACATGATCCTTCGCGCTAATGAGAAGGGTAACATTAACCTTAATAGGAGTATGATGAGAAAGTTCAAAATGTTTGTGGACAACAATGAACTTAAGGAGTTATACATGCACGGCACGCGTTTCACGTGGTCTAATGAAAGGGAATAGGTTGTGTTGACGAAGATCGATCGGGTCCTTGTCTCGGTTGACTAGGAGCTCAACTTTCCTGATGTGTTGCTCCAAGCCCTATCTTTGAACATCTCGGATCATGCACCACTTCACCTGTCCACCTCCGCCCCTTTTTGCCCGAAGCGCAGATTCTGGTTTGAGATTTTTTGGGCTCGGTTGGAAGGATTCGAGCAAGCGGTCAAAGACGCCTGGGTTTGCGAGGAAGATTTCGTTGATCCTTTCAAGAGGCTCAACGTGTTGCTTAGGAACATTGGTTCTGGCCTCCAAGCTTGGGGCCAACGGAAGACCGACAACATCAAAATCCAGATGGCGATCGCTAATTACGTCATTTTGAGGTTGGACAAAGCTATGGAGGCTCGATGCCTGGATTGGAGGGAGAGGTGGTTGAGGAGAACGCTCAAACATGCTCTCTTGGGCTAGCCTCTCTACAACGCACCATAGGAAGGCAGCGTTCGCGTTTGAGATGGATCCGCGAAGGGGATGCGAATACCAAGCTGTGGCTAACGGCAGGAGAACCAAAAATTTCATCCCTCACATTAGGCATAATGTCGAGTTGGTCTCGCAACAAGAGAGGAAGGAGGAGATCTTCACTGAGGCGTTTGAGCAGCTGCTGGGTCACGCTCATGCTAGAGATGCCGACATTGATCTTGATTTTCTTAACATGGTCGAGCTCGACCTCTCGGAGCTTGATGCTATATTCACTGAAGAGGAAGTTTGAAGCACGATAAAGGAGATGCACCCAGAGCGGGCCCTTGGCCCGGATGGGTTTACTGCCGCCTTCTATCAAAAGGCGTGGCTAATCATTAAGCACGAGATCATGGAGGTGTTCCATAAGCTCTACGTTGGAGATGGGCGTGGATTTGGCAAGCTCAATCGAGCCCACATTGTCCTCATCCCGAAGAAACCGGATGCGGAGGAGGTGGGAGACTTTCGGCCTATTAGCCTACCTCACAGCGTGTCTAAGATTTTCGCCAAATTGCTTGCCAACAGAGCTAGACGAAGGATGAAAGAAATCGTGACAGTCAATCAATCAGCTTTCATCTGCAGGAGACATTTACATGACAACTTCCTCCTAGTGAGGCATGTGGCCAGGAAGTTGCATTCTCGCAAGGAGACTAGCGTTTTTCTGAAGTTGGACATTTCTAGGGCTTTTGACTCCCTCAATTGGTCGTTCTTATTGGATGTGATGAGATGCAAAGGTTTCGGTCAGAAGTGGTGTGGGTGGATCGCCATTTTACTACGGACAACCTCCACTAAGGTGATCGTCAACGGGGTTCCCGGCAGAAGCTTCACCCACGCCAAGGGTCTTAGGCAAGGGGATCCAGTCTCGCCCCTGCTATTTGTCATCACTATGGACGTGTTGTCGCGCATCATGATCAAGCCCGCCAATCTTGGCGTTATCAGCAACCTTCCGGGCATCGAAGCACACCAATCGGTGTCTATCTATGCAGACGATGTTGTGTTGTTCCTTAAACCCTTGCCGTTGGACCTAGCTTTCGTTAGGGTGACGCTTCAGATGTTTGGCGAGTGTCGGGGATATACCCCGCAGTATGACCTGGCCGGAAGTGTGACCCGACTGGAGCTTGGCGACTCACTGGCGACCCGCTTGGACGGTTTATGATTCATTGGAGACCCGACAGGCGGGTCAGATGGGCGACAAGGCCCAAGGCCCAGTAGGCCGGTTCATGTGATGGTGGGCCGACTTAAAGAGGAAAGGCGTGAGGAATATCTCCCTTACAGGGAATCAAGACCCGGACTTATATCCGGCTTGTAGTAGAAGATAGGCTAGTCCTAATCCTATTTGGGCTCCACATGTAACCCGCCCCTCTAACTTATATATGTTGGAAATATGCCCTAGAGGCAATAATAAATTAGTTATTATTATTATATTTCCTTGTTCATGATAATCGTTTATTACCCATGCTATAATTGTATTGATAGGAAACTAAGATACATGCGTTGGTACATAGACAACACCATGTCCCTAGTAAGCCTCTAGTTGACTAGCTCGTTGATGAATAGATGGTTACGGTTTCCTGACCATGGACATTGGATGTCGTTGATAACGGAATGACATCATTAGGAGAATGATGTGATGGCAAGACCCAATCCTAAGCCTAGCACAAAGATCGTGTAGTTCGTATGCTAAAGCTTTTTCTAATGTCAAGTATCATTTCCTTGGACCATGAGATTGTGCAACTCCCGGATACCGTAGGAATGATTTGGGTGTACCAAACATCACAACGTAACTGGGTGGCTATAAAGGTGCACTACAGGTATCTCCGAAAGTGTCAGTTGGGTTGGCACGAATCGAGACTGGGATTTGTCACTCCGGTTGACGGAGAGGTATCTCTGGGCCCACTCGGTAGGACATCATCATAATGTGCACAATGTGACCAAGGGGTTGATCACGGGATGATGTGTTACAGAACGAGTAAAGAGACTTGCCGGTAACGAGATTGAACAAGGTATCGGCATACCGACGATCGAATCTTGGGCAAGTACAATACCGCTAGGGTTATAAAGGAAGTACAATACCTAGCTCTGATACCGACGATCGAATCTTGGGAATTGTATACGGGATTGATTGAGTCCTTGACATCGTGGTTCATCCGATGAGATCATCGTGGAACATGTGGGAGCCAACATGGGTATCCATATCCCGCTATTGGTTATTGACCGGAGAACGTCTCGGTCATGTCTGCATGGTTCCCGAACCCATAGGGTCTACACACTTAAGGTTCGATGACGCTAGGGTTATAAAGGAAGTTTGTATGTGGTTACCGAATGTTGTTCGGAGTCACGGATGAGATCCCGGACGTCACGAGGAGTTCCGGAATGGTCCGGAGGTAAAGATTTATATATGGGAAGTCCTGTTTTGGTCACCGGAAAAGTTTTAGGTTTTATCGGTAACGTACCGGGACCACCGGGAGGGTCCAGGGGGTCCACCAAGTGGGGCCACCGGCCCCGGAGGGCTGCATGGGCCAAGTGTGGGAGGGGACCAGCCCCAGGTGGGCTGGTGCGCCCCCCCACAAGGGCCCAAGGCGCCTAGGGTTGGGGGAGGGGGCGCACCCACCTAACTTTGGGGGCAAGTTTCCCCTCTCCCCCCTTGGCCGCCACCCTAGATGGGTTTGGGGCAGCCGCACCCCTTGGGGTGGAAACCCTAGAGGGGGCGCACCCCCCTCCCTCTCCCCTATATATACGTGAAGGTTTTGGGGCTGCCAACACATGAGTTTTGACCTCTCCCTGGCGTAGCCCTACCTCTCTCCCTCCTCCTCTCCCGCGGTGATTGGCGAAGCCGTGTAGGATTGCCACTCTCCTCCACCACCACCACGCCGTTGTGCTGCTGCTGGACGGAGTCTTCCTCAACCTCTCCCTCTTTCCTTGCTGGATCAAGGCGTGGGATACGTCACCGGGCTGTATGTGTGTTGAACGCGGAGGCGCCGTCCGTTCGGCACTAGGATCTCCGGTGATTTGGATCACGACGAGTACGACTCCTTCAACCCCGTTCTCTTGAACGCTTCCGCTTAGCGATCTACAAGGGTATGTAGATGCACTCTCCTTCCCCTCGTTGCTGGTTTCTCCATAGATAGATCTTGGTGATACGTAGGAAAATTTTGAATTTCTGCTACGTTCCCCAACAGTGGTATCAGAGCTAGGTCTATTGCGTAGATTCTTTGCACGAGTAGAACACAAAGTAGTTGTGGGCGTTGATTTTGTTCAATATGCTTACCGTTACTAGTCCAATCTTGTTTCGACGGTATTGTGGGATGAAGCGGCCCGGACCGACCTTACACGTACACTTACGTGAGACAGGTTCCACCGACTGACATGCACTTGGTGCATAAGGTGGCTAGCGGGTGCCAGTCTCTCCCACTTTAGTCGGAACGGATTCGATGAAAAGGGTCCTTATGAAGGGTAAATAGCAATTGGCATATCACGTTGTGGTTTTGTGTAGGTAAGAAACGTTCTTGCTAGAAACCCATAGCAGCCATGTAAAACATGCAAACAACAATTAGAGGACGTCTAACTTGTTTTTGCAGGGTATGCTATGTGATGTGATATGGCCAAGAAGAATGTGATGAATGATATGTGATGTATGAGATTGATCATGTTCTTGTAATAGGAATCACGACTTGCATGTCAATGAGTATGACAACCGTCAGGAGCCATAGGAGTTGTCTTAATTTATTGTATGACATGCGTGTCATTAAACAACGCTATGTAATTACTTTACTTTATTGCTAACCGGTAGCCATAGTAGTACAAGTAATAGTTGGCGAGACAACTTCATGAAGACACGATGATGGAGATCATGGTGTCATGCCGGTGACGATGATGATCATGGAGCCCCGAAGATGGAGATCAAAAGGAGCAAAATGATATTGGCCATATCATGTCACTATTTGATTGCATGTGATGTTTATCATGTTTATGCATCTTATTTGCTTAGAACGACGGTAGTAAATAAGATGATCCCTCATTAAAATTTCAAGAAAGTGTTCCCCCTAACTGTGCACCGTTGCGAAAGTTCGTCGTTTCGAAGCACCACGTGATGATCGGGTGTGATAGATTCATACATTCACATACAACGGGTGTAAGCCAGATTTACACACGCGAAACACTTAGGTTGACTTGACGAGCCTAGCATGTACAGACATGGCCTCGGAACACAAGAGACCGAAAGGTCGAGCATGAGTTGTATGGTGGATATGATCAACATGAAGATGTTCACCGATGATGACTAGTCCGTCTCACGTGATGATCGGACACGGCCTAGTTGACTTGGATCATGTAATCACTTAGATGACTAGAGGGATGTCTATCTGAGTGGGAGTTCATTAGATGAACTTAATTATCCTGAACATAGTCAAAAACCCTTTGCAAATTATGTCATAGCTCGCGCTTTAGTTCTACTGTTTTAGATATGTTCCTAGAGAAAATATAGTTGAAAGTTGACAGTAGCAATTATGCAGACAGTAGAAGGCTTATGTCCTTAATGCACCGCTCGGTGTGCTGGACCTCAAACGTGGTCTGTGGATGTTGCGAACATCTGACATACACGTTTTTGATGACTACATGATAGTTCGGTAATGTTAAATGGTTTAGAGTTGAGGCACCGAAGACATTTTTTGAAATGTTGCGGAACATATGAGATGTTTCGAGGGCTGAAATTCGGATTTCAGGCTCGTGCCCACGTCAAGAGGTATAAGACCTCCGACGATTTTCTTAGCCTGCAAACTAAGGGAGAAAAGCTCAATCGTTGAGCTTGTGCTCAGATTGTCCGAGTACAACAATCACTTGAATCGAGTGGGAGTTGATCTTCTAGATGAGATAGTGATGTTTCTCCAAAGTCATTGCCACCAAGCTGCTAGAGCTTCATGATGAACTATAACATATCAGGGATATATATGATGATCCTTGAGGTATTCACGATGTTTGACACCGCAAAAGTAGAAATCAAGAAGGAGCATCAATTGTTGATGGTTGGTGAAACCACTAGTTTCAAGAAGGGCAAGGGCAAGAAGGGATACTTCATGAAACGGCAAATCAGCTGCTGCTCCAGTGAAGAAACCCAAGGTTGAACCTAAACCCGAGACTAAGTGCTTCTGTAATAAGGGGAACAGCCACTGGAGCAGGATTACCCTAGATACTTGGTAGATAAAAAGGCAGGCAAGGTCAACGGAAGTATATTGGATATACATTATGTTAATGTGTACTTTACTAGTACTCCTAGTAGCACCAGGGTATTTGATACCGGTTCGGTTGCTAAGTGTTAGTAACTTGAAATAAAAGCTACAGAATAAATGGAGACTAGCTAAAGGTGAGCTGACGATATGTGTTGGAAGTGTTTCCAAGTTTGATGTGATCAAGCATCGCACACTCCCTCTACCATCGAGATGCCGTTAAACCTAAATAATTGTTATTTGGTGTTTGCGTTGAGCATAGACATGATTGGATTATGTCTATCACAATACGGTTATTCATTTAAGGAGAATAATGGTTACTCTATTTATTTGAATAATACCTTCAATGGTCTTGCACCTAAAGGAATGGTTTACTGAATCTCGATCGTAGTGATACACATTTTCATGCCAAAAGATATAACATTGTAATGATAGTACCGCTTACTTGTGGCACTGCCATGTAAGTCATATTGGTATAAAACGCATGAAGAAGCTCCATGTTGATGGATCTTTGGACTCACTCGTTTTTGAAAAGTTTGAGACGTGCGAACTATGTCTATTGGTATGTACGCATGAAGAAACTCCATGCAGATGGACCATTTGGACTCACTTGATTTTGAATCACTTGAGACATGCAAATCATACCACATGGGCAGGATGCCGAAAAGCCTTGTTTTCAGTAAAATGGAACAAGAAAGCAACTTGTTGGAAGTAACACATTTTGATGTGTGCAGTCCAATGAGTGCTGAGGCATGAAGTGAATATCGTTATGTTCTTACTTCACAGATGATTCGAGTAGATGTTGAGTATATTTACTTGATGAAACACAAGTCTGAATTATTGAATGGTTCAAGTAATTTCAGAGTGAAGTTAAAGATTATCGTGACAAGAGGATAAAATGTCTATGATATGATCATAGAGATGAGTATCTGAGTTACGAGCTTTGGCACGCAATTAAGACATTGTGGAAATTGTTTCACAATTAATACCGCCTGGAACACCATAGTGTGATGGTGTGAACGAACATCATAGTTGCACCCTATTGGATATGGTGCGTACCATGATGTCTCTTATTGAATTACCACTATCGTTCATGGGTTAGGCATTAGAGACAACCGCACTCACTTTAATAGGGCACCACGTAATTCCGTTGAGACGACACCGTTTGAACTATGGTTTGGAGAAACCTAAGTTGTCGTTTCTTAAAAGTTTGGGGCTGCGACGCTTATGTGAAAAAGTTTCAGGTTGATGAGCTCGAACCCAAAGCGGATAAAAATGCATCTTCATAGGACACCCAAAACAGTTGGGTATACCTCCTATCTCAGATCCGGAAGCAAAAGTAATTGTTTCTAGAAACGGGTCCTTTCTCGAGGAAAAGTTTCTCTCGAAAGAATTGAGTGGGAGGATGGTGGAGACTTAATGAGGTTATTGAACCATCACTTCAACCAGTGTGTAGCAGGGCACAGGAAGTTGTTCATGTGGCACCTATACCAATTGAAGTGGAAGCTGATGATAGTGATCATGATGCTTCGGATCAAGTCACTACCGGACCTCGTAGGTCGACAAGGACGCGTACTACTTCAGAGTGGTACACAATCCTGTTTTAGAGGTCATGTTGCTAGACAACAATGAACCTACGAGCTATGGAGAAGCGATGGTGGGCCCGGATTCCGACGAATGGCTCGAGGCCATAAAATCCGAGAGAGGATCCATGGCTTTGGAAGAAATACTTGATGGTCGTAAGGCCGTTGGGTAAAGATGGATTTTAAAAGGAAGACAGACAATGATGGTAAGTATCACCATTAAGAAAGCTCGACTTGTCATTAAAGATGTTTTCCGACAAGTTCAAGGAGTTGACTACGGTGAGGCTTTCTCACTCGTAGCGATGCTAAGAGTCTGTTGGAATTGGATTAGCAGTTACTGCATTATTTGTGAAATCTTGCATATAGGATGTCAAAACAAGTTTCCTTACCAGTTTTTCGTGATGAAAGGTTGTATGTGATACAACCAGAAGCTTTTGACAATCCTGAAAGACGCTAACAAGTATGCAAAGCTCCAGCAATCCTTCGAAGGACTGGAGTAAGCATCTCGGAGTTGGAATGTACGCTTTGATGAGATGATCAAAGATTTTGGGTTTATACAAAGTTTATGAGAAACTTGCATTTCCAAAGAAGTGAGTGGGAGCACTATAGAATTTCCGATAAGTATATGTTGTTGACATATTGTTGATCAGAAATGATGTAGAATTTCTAGAAAGCATATAGGGTTATTTGAAAGGTGTTTTTCAATAGAAAACCTGGAATAAGCTGCTTGAACATTGAGCATCAAGATCTATGAGGATAGATCAAAACCGCTCAATGGTACTTTCAAATGAGCACATACCTTGACATGATCTTGAAGGTGTTCAAGATGGATCAGTCAAAGAAGGAGTTCTTGCCTGAGTAGTAAGGTATGAAGTTAAGAGTTAAAGCTCGACCCCGACAGAAAAGAGAGAAAGGACGAAGGTCGTCCCCTATGCTTCAGACGTAGGCTCTATAGTATGCTATGCTGTGTACCGCACCAGAAGTGTGCCTTGCCATGAGTCAGTCAAGGGGTACAAGAATGATCCAGGAACGCTCATTGGACAGCGGTCAAAATTATCCTTAGAGGAATAAGGAAATGTTTCTCGATTATGGAGGTGATAAAGAGTTCGGCGTAAAGGGTTACGTCGATGCAAGCTTTAACACCTATCCGAATGACTCTGAGTAGCAAACCGGATATGTATAGTGGAGCAACCATTTGGAATAGCTTCAAGTGGAGCGTGGAAGCAGCATTTACAATATGACCTAGAGATTTGCAAAGTACACACGGATCTGAATGTTGCAGACCCGTTGACTAAAACCTCTCTCACAAGCAAAACGTGATCAAACCCCAGAACTCATTGAGTCTTAATCACATGGTGATGTGAACTAGTTTAGTGACACTAGTAAACTCTTTGGATGTTGGTCACATGGCGATGTGACCTATCAAGTGTTAATCACATGGCAATGTGAACTAGATTATTGACTCTAGTGCAAGTGGGAGACTGTTGGAAATATGCCCTAGAGGCAATAATAAATTAGTTATTATTATTATATTTCCTTGTTCATGATAATCGTTTATTACCCATGCTATAATTGTATTGCTAGGAAACTCAGATACATGTGTGGGTACATAGACAACACCATGTCCCTAGTAAGCCTCTAGTTGACTAGCTCGTTGATCAATAGATGGTTACGGTTTCCTGACCATGGACATTGGATGTCGTTGATAACGCGATCACATCATTAGGAGAATGATGTGATGGACAAGACCCAATCCTAAACCTAGCACAAAGATCGTGTAGTTCATATGCTAAAGCTTTTTCTAATGTCAAGTATCATTTCCTTGGACCATGAGATTGTGCAACTCCCGGATACCATAGGAATGATTTGGGTGTACCAAACGTCACAACGTAACTTGGTGGCTATAAAGGTGCACTACAGGTATCTCCGAAAGTGTCTGTTGGGTTGGCACGAATCGAGACTGGGATTTGTCACTCCGGTTGACGGAGAGGTATCTCTGGGCCCACTCGGTAGGACATCATCATAATGTGCACAATGTGACCAAGGGGTTGATCACGGGATGATGTGTTACTGAATGAGTAAAGAGACTTGCCGGTAACGAGATTGAACAAGGTATCGGCATACCGACGATCGAATATCGGGCAAGTACAATACCGCTAGACAAAGGGAATTGTATACGGGATTGATTGAGTCCTTGACATCGTGGTTCATCCGATGAGATCATCATGGAACATGTGGGAGCCAACATGGGTATCCATATCCCGCTGTTGGTTATTGACCGGAGAATGTCTCGGTCATGTCTGCATGGTTCCCGAACCCGTAGGGTCTACACACTTAAGGTTCGATGACGCTAGAGTTATAAAGGAAGTTCGTATGTGGTTACCGAATGTTGTTCGGAGTCCCGGATGAGATCTCGGACATCACGAGGAGTTCCGGAATGGTCCGGAGGTAAAGATTTATATATGAGAAGTCCTGTTTTGGTCACCGAAAAAGTTTCGGGTTTTATCGGTAACGTACCGGGACCACCGGGAGGGTCCCGAGGGTCCACCAAGTGGGGCCACCGGCCCCGGAGGGCTGCATGGGCCAAGTGTGGGAGGGGACCAGCCCCAGGTGAGCTGGTGCGCCCCCCACAAGGGCCCAAGGCGCCTAAGGTTGGGGGAGGGGGCGCACCCACCTAACTTTGGGGGCAAGTTTCCCCTCTCCCCCCCTTGGCCGCCACCCTAGATGGGTTTGGGGCAGCCGCACCCCTTGGGGTGGAAACCCTAGATGGGGCGCACCCCCCTCCCTCTCCTCTATATATACTTGAAGGTTTTCGGGCTGCCAACACATGAGTTTTGACCTCTCCCTGGCGTAGCCCTACCTCTCTCCCTCCTCCTCTCCCGCGGTGCTTGGCGAAGCCCTGCAGGATTGCCACGCTCCTCCACCACCACCACGCCGTTGTGCTGCTGCTGGACGGAGTCTTCCTCAACCTCTCCCTCTCTCCTTGCTGGATCAAGGCGTGGGAGACGTCACCGGGCTGTACGTGTGTTGAACACGGAGGTGCCGTCCGTTCGGCACTAGGATCTCCGGTGATTTGGATCACGACGAGTACGACTCCTTCAACCCCGTTCTCTTGAACGCTTTCGCTTAGCGATCTACAAGGGTATGTAGATGCACTCTCCTTCCCCTCGTTACTGGTTTCTCCATAGATAGATCTTGGTGATACGTAGGAAAATTTTGAAGTTCTGCTACGTTCCCTAACAATATAAGGAGGGGCAGGGCTCCCCAAAGAGGGACAAGCAACAAGAAATAATATCTAGGGCTAGAAACAAAGAGGAGAGCCGGCTTATACAGCGACTCCCTCATGATCATAATGAGACCTGGCCACAAACAGCATGTAGGGTTATTACCGGATGATGTTTCCCGGGGCCCGAAGCTGTCTAAACCCTTGTCTTGTGTGTTGCGTCTCTCGTCCTGATCAACCCATCACAAGCTATCACATTGATGCGTTGGCCTCGCGACTAAGTCCTGACACTAAGGACATCTGCCGTGACAAAACCACGACAGTTGGCGCCCACCGTGAGGCGGCGCACGATGGTGTTAAGTTTTTGAAGGGATTTTTTCTAGGGTTCGAGAAATTCACAATATTCAAATAAAAAAAACTTGATTTGAAGGATCTACATCGCCTCTATAACAAGCAGACGGAGCCGGGGATACAAAATTGAGATCAAGGGAAATTATGGAGCACCTGCCGCGGTTTGCAATACATTGAGACCAAGAGAAAATTGATCTGTGCTGCTGCACCAATCCGTCAACTCGCCGGGTCACCAGTGGCGCAAACACAGATGTATAATCATCTGGGCGTTCGTGCGTATGGCTATATATAGGTGCATCAAGTCCCGAGGCATATCAGTGTTTACTGTTTCTACTAATTCCACAAGCATAGAGTGAAGATCGGAGGAAAAATACTACTACTTCAAGTAGTAGTTCACGTAATCAAATCCCAAGGTGATCCCATCTGACTAGTAGTACTAATCCCAGTACGGTTCGTTTGTTATCCCATCTATGGACGGAAGCCGGCGGCCGGTTGCAATTGTTTAATGTGATCTGCTAAAAGAAAAAAAGAGGGGCCACGACCTGGAGATAGACCCGGATGTGGACACGGATTCGACTCCACGCCGAGTCTGCCTCGCTTCACCGATTGCCTCAACTGTCCCGTCGCTCCTCCTCAAGCCCCCGGTCGCCGTCGTCGCGTTTGCGGATACCGCAGCGCTGTTTACGAGCCGCTGCCTCTGGCCTTGAGTGAGTCGCCCCTGCAGTTCTGTCTAGAGGCTGCCCGTGAGTCACAAGCCGACACAGCAAACCGCCGCGGCCTCCTGTCATCTCAAGTGCTTCCCCTGTATTGTTTCTTAATGAGCCGCCATTCGCCTCAGCCGCCCCGTCCCCAGCCAAGCCTCGGATGGTTTTCGTTGCTGTTGAGCCGCCCATGACCGACTCATTTGTCCGCACTGTCGTGGTTCTAAGTTTGACAGTAGAATAGGGGTAGGTATGGAGAGGCAAGATCCTAGCTATGGAGCAGTTGTGCACACAAGTGTTTTACGAGTTTAGGCCCTTCTCGGAAGAAGTAACAACCCTACGTCAAGGAGCCCGGAGGCGGTCGACTGGATCATGTGTGTGAGAGTTACAGGGGTGCGAACCCTTCTACCAGTGGAGGGGGTAGCTTATATAGAGGATGCCAGGACCCCAGCCAGCCCACGTAGCAGAGGGTTAAAGTACATTAAGGTCTGGCGTTACTGGTAACGCCCTACATAAAGTGTCATCATGACCATTAAGACTACTTAATTACAGACCGTTTGCATACAAAGTAGATCTTGAACTCCTGGTGGTCGAGTGAGTCTTCATGGTCGAGTGTCTTCAGGTTCGTCGAGTGTCTTCTAGTTCGTCGAGTGAAATCCCTCTTGGTCGACTGGAAGCCGGCTTCTTCTAAGAGATGTCCTTGGGGAGGGTACCTTGGTCAGGTTCATGACCCTACCCTAGGTACATGACTCCATCAGTAGCCCCCGAATGGATCGAGGTTTGAGTGAGGAAGGAGTTGGCAATCTTTCCGACCTGCTTTTTGGTGCCGTAAGGGTGTTTTGCCCTGGATCGATGACTTTCAAGTGAGGGTGTCAACTTTCGTTCAGTCGCCTTGATCCATTCTTTATATTTGTCGAGTGAACTTTGTGAACTTGGGGATTTCCGAGCGACGGATCGCAGGAGATCTCCCATCTGACAAGTTGTCATGTGGTTAGCGGATTTAGTGGGATCCGAATTTTGGGGAGCGCGCGAAGCGGAGAAGACCGCGGTACTCGGATGGAATAAGGCAGGGACGCCTCGATTCTCGTGCCGCCTTTTTCGCCACGTATCGCTTGTGCGACTGTTTCGGGATTTGACAGGATCACCTGGGCCTACTTGTCGGCCACTCGGAAGTGACTCCATATAAGGAAACCGGTGGAGGTTTTTGAACAGTGCCTCCTCATTTTCTCCTCCCTCGCCTCAAGATTCATCCGCTGCGCCCACCAACTGCCCGACGCCGCTGCTCTGTTCCGGCCTCGTCGGCGACAATGGTGAAAGAGAAGACGGCGGCTTTGGAGCGGGCGAAGAAGGCGACGACGGCCGCGAAAGTGAAGGGGAGAGCGACCAGTCAAGGGGGATCCTCGTCGCTGTCCCGTTTGCCGCAAGGTTGGGTCCAGGGTGATTGGATCCGCTCGACCATCACCCAAAAGGATCTCGACGACTTGGCCGATGAAGGCCTGATTGCGCACGGGGCGGCGAGGCTCCCGGGGATGGAGTGGCAGCCACAGTCTCAGGAGGGTGAGTGTGTCCTCTTGGCGACTCATGTAGATCGAGGGTTCTCTCTGCCACCGCATCTTTTCTTTCGAGGGTTTCTGAATTTCTTTGGAGCTCAGCTCCATCACTTTACCCCCAATTCTATTGTCTATCTCTTCGCCTTTGTATCTTTGTGTGAGAACTTCTTGGGTTGTCGGCCGCACTGGGGCCTCTTCAAACACATATTCACTTGTAGTTCTCAGACGGTGAAAAAGGCCAGCCCCAATGACGAGAGAACTCAGGTAATCCAGATGTGTGGGGGTCTCGGGGTCCAGATGAGGAGTAAGAGCGCTTTCCCTGCTATGACCCTTCCCAAGTCAGTCAGAGGGTGGCAGTCGACCTGGTTCTACTGCCAAGACCAGTCGATGCCAGGGTAGTTGACTGGGCTCCCTCCCTTCTCTATGAGTCGAGTGAACAAGCCATCCTCTCTGAAAGTAGTTCCGGAGGAGAAGGCTCAGGTAAAAATGTTGATGGAGCGAGTAGTTTAGTTGATTCGTGACGATGTGACTGGCATGGACCTTCTGGAGGTTTTCCTTCGGCGGCGCATCCAACCGCTCCAGTACCGGGGCCACCCGATGTGGTTGTATTCTGGTACTGAAGACACCAGTCAGGTCCACCCAGAGGAGGTCGACGATGCCACACTGGAGAGGTGGGACTGCCATCACGGGGAACAAGGACAACCCTCATGGAGCCAGGAGGATCCCGCCACTCGACCAATCCTATGATCCGGACAAGGTACGACCATTTTTCTCCGATTGTTCCGTCCGTTTTGTTTCATCGTAGATCAGTCGATTGACTTTTGTCTTGCTTGTTGTTTTTCAGGAAACCACCGAGTTGTACTCGATGCCCAACTGGGCGCAAGCACAGGCCGAAGAGGAGGAAGGAAGTGGAGGTGAAAGTCAAGACGAGTGGGAGTCGGATGCCGATGAGGGTGATGAAGATGCAGGCTCCGACGAGGAGGAAGAGGAGGAGGAAGAGGAGGAGGAAGTTGCACCTCCTCGTTCCGAAAGGAGGTCCAAGCTCGCCCACGACCCTGCGGCTGATCGTGGCAAGGGAGTCGCGCCTGCTGGGCAGTCGACGAAACGTCCTCGGACAACTTCGCTGACGCCGACTGAAAAGGCGTCGAAGCAACCGCGAGCAGCCCCGACAAAACCGGCGAAGGCCCTACCAAAGATGAGGATGGAGATTCCAACTGTTTCTGGGTAACGGCATAACTCATGTTTTTCATTCTTGGTCAACTTCAATCGCTGACCGACTGATATTTGAAACCGCAGTGCTGCTACTTCTGAGACTTCTACTAGGCATGAGGATCAAGAAATGGAAGATGCTGCTACTTCTCATCCTGGTATGATCTGCGTGGTTTTGCTTTTGGTCGATTGAATCTTTATTTTTGACTTTGAACTTCTTCTGCAGCTCCACCTAGCGTTGTCATCAATCTCCCTGACGATGACGATGAAGCGCCACTGAGGCAGAGGAGGAGCAGGAAGGCGACTGCTGGCAAGGTTGCTCAGGTTGTGTCAGCACCTGGACCACAGATTCCAAAAGGGAGCAACGTCGCTCGGACTACCGTGTCCTTTGCGGAGCCGTTGACGGTTGCCCGCCCTTCGTCGTCAAGTGCTGACCCGCCTTCTCTCTTCTCCACCTACCACGTCCCGGAGGACCAAGCAAGCGCTGCCAAGGAGGCCATACGCCAGGCCGGGATTATGATGGAGCAGGTGAAGGCGATCCAAACCGCCAGCCAAGCAGCTTATGACGCGAGTTCAGCTCTCCAGAGTAATTTCCAGGTTAGTTAAACATCGACTGGAAATCTTGATGTTTGTCATGCACTCACTGGGTGTGTCAATTCTACGGTAGACTGCTGGCAGTCGACTGTAGTCTTTGTGTCTTGAGATTTCTCACTTGACTTGTCTCACTCGAGTATGGTCGAGTGGAACAATGAAACTGGTGGGGGCACGCTGAGTGCACCCACTGGGTGTAGTCCCCGAGACCGTGGTCGATTGCTGGCAATCGGCTATGGTCTGATTTTTTTTTGCTGACAGTTAACTGCTTCCAGTCGACTGATCGACTCTGAGTCTAGCTGATAGAACTAGTGGGGGCACGCTGAGTGCACCCACTGGGTGTAGTCCCCGAGACTACAGTTGAATGTTTTAGATTCAGCTGTAGTTTTAGAAATACTACGATTTTTCCTTTAATCACTCGGAAGTGATTTGTTGTTGATGTTTGTCGAGTGAACTTTCGCAGAAATCTTGTGACCTTGTTTCTCGTTATACCGAATTGGAGAACAAGTATATCCAGCTTGAGCTTGACCAGAAGCTTGTCCAAGAGAACTTTACGAAGTCGAAGGAGGAGGCAAAAGGTATGTTTGGTGAGAATCTTGACGACTGTCCTTGCTTCTTGCTTGTCTCCGAGTCTGATCTTATTGTGATTTTCACAGAAAAACTGAGGGATGCTCTGAAGAAGAAGGACCTTGACCTCGCCGAGGCGCAGAAAACGGGTGCAGACAAGACAAGACTTGCAGAAGAGAAGTTGGCTTCTGTCAACAAACTTGAAGAAGAAAACACTAATCTGAAAGCCGCTCTCGACGTGGCCAACCAAGAAGTCACCCGACTGAAGAATGCCAAATGGTCCTGGACGACAAAGCTGGCGAACTGGCAGGAAAGAAGAATGACTTGGAGGTTTATTTGGGAGGACTCGCCAAGAAGCTATTCCTCATGCTCGAAGGTAACCTCTTATCTCCGATTGGTAGTTACTGACTTGCTGTAAGGGCATTAGCTTATCCTTGAATCGTGTCCATAAAATTCTGCCAAAACTTTGAAGAGGAGACTAGTCGAGTGGAGACTGGCTTGGATCCCATCAATTCTCCGGTGAAGTATGAAACTGCTATGAATGTGCTCCGCCTCGAGTCTCGTGTTGCTGCAGTGGTCGACTACCTTGCAAGACTGAAGGCCGCCACATCGCGCATCGACACATCGCTCTGGCCAGAAGAAACGCTTCAAAACGATCTTGAGTCGCTGATGACTCGTCTGAACGAAATTCCGAGTCGACTGCAAGAATGGAAGATGTCTTCTGCCCGGTGCGGTGCTGACGTCGCTCTGTCCTTGGTCCGCGTCCACTACAAAGAAGCGAGAGAAGACAAGCTGGTGTCTCTCAAGGTGGCCAATACTAGGAAGCATGACTTCCGTTCTTTCATGGAGACCTTCATCGCGGCTGCCACTCGGATCGCAAATGGGATCGACCTGGACGAGTTCATTGCGCCTTTCAGCCCTCCGCAGGAGGGGTAAAAAACTACTATGCTCGATGATTTGAATTTGGCTCAGAGTGCCGAGTGATTTTTGTAACCGCCAAACTTTAACAGGCTTGATGCCTGAGCACTTCTGGTTCCGTAAGACGTTATCCGAACTTGATTTGCCGTTGAAATATGTTTGCTTCTTTCGGACAACCATCTTCTATGGGTTGGAGTATATACTAGCATCTGTAATGCTCTTTTGCAGGTAGGAATGAACCACAAATTGTCGTCGACCAGTGCTCGTCATGTCTGGGTGAGCACTGGGCCGCAGCTAAGCCCCCGAGTGGGAGGTTTGCTCTCCACTCGGTAGGATTTTAGAAACTTAGGCGAGCACTGGGCTGCAGCTAAGCCCCCGAGTGGGAGGTTTGCTCTCCACTCGGTAGGTTTTTAGAAACTTAGGCGAGCACTGGGCTGCAGCTAAGCCTCCGAGTGGGAGGTTTGCTCTCCACTCGGTGGGTTTTTAGAAACACAGGCGAGCACTGGGCTGCAGCTAAGCCTCTGAGTGGGAGGTTTGCTC
>NC_041385.1:762793815-762809557 GCF_002162155.2 Triticum dicoccoides
GTTTGCTCTCCACTCGGTGGGATTTTAGAAACTTAGGCGAGCACTAGGCTGCAGCTAAGCCCCCGAGTGGGAGGTTTGCTCTCCACTCGGTGGGATTTTAGAAACTTAGGCGAGCACTGGGCTGCAACTAAGCCCCCGAGTGGGAGGTTTGCTCTCCACTCGGTAGGATTTTAGAAACTTAGGCGAGCACTAGGCTGCAGCTAAGCCTCCGAGTGGGAGGTTTGCTCTCCACTCGGTGGGATTTTAGAAACTTAGGCGAGCACTGGGCTGCAGCTAAGCCCCCGAGTGGGAGGTTTGCTCTCCACTCGGTAGGATTTTCGAAACTTAGGCGAGCACTGGGCTGCAGCTAAGCCTCCGAGTGGGAGGTTTGCTCTCCACTCGGTAGGATTTTAGAAACTTAGGCGAGTACTGGGCTGCAGCTAAGCCCCCGAGTGGGAGGTTTGCTCTCCACTCGGTAGGATTTTAGAAACTTAGGCGAGCACTGGGCTGCAGCTAAGCCCCCGAGTGGGAGGTTTTCTCTCCACTCGGTAGGATTTTCGTGGCACGGCTTTGGGGGAGAAGGTAGCAGTCGACCTGCGCTTCGTCCTCCTTGCGGGACGCACGTTGTGTTTGTGATGTAGCTCGGAAGGAGGAAGCAGGGGTTGACCTGCGCCTCGTCCTCCTTGCGAAGCATACGATGTCTTTTATTCTTAGGTGAACACAAGGTTGCAGCTAAGCCCCCGAGTGGAAGACTGGCTTATCACTCGGTAGGATTTTCAAGATCTTAGGCGAGCACTGGGCTGCAGCTAAGCCTCCGAGTGGAAGGATGGCTTACCACTCGGTAGGATTTTAGAAAACTTAGGCGAGCACTGGGCTGCAGCTAAGCCCCCAAGTGGAAGGCTGGCTTACCACTCGGTAGGATTTTAGAAAAGTTAGGCGAGCACTAGGCTGCAGCTAAGCACCCGAGTGGAAGGCTGGCTTACCACTCGGTAGGATTTTGTTTACTTAGGCGAAACCGATTCGCAGCTAAGCCTCAGAGTGGAAGGCTGGCTTACCACTCGGTAGGATTTTAGAAAACTTAGGCGAGCACTGGGCTGCAGCTAAGCCCCCGAGTGGAAGGCTGGCTTACCACTCGGTAGGATTTTGTTTACTTAGGCGAAAAGGATTCGCAGCTAAGCTTCCGAGTGGAAGGCTGGCTTACCACTCGGTAGGATTTTTTTACAAGCTTAGGCGAACCGGGTTCGCAGCTAAGCCACCCACTGGGGGACAGATTTATGAGAGCAAAAGCAATGACAATTACTAAGAAAATTATGAAACTCTTGTCTTTGATGAATATACTACAGGGGTACTTTTTATTACAACTCATCTGAGTGAAAAACTTAAGTATAAAAAGGGCGGAGTAAATCCGCGTTCCATGCTCTGTGCTCGTCAATCTGGTGCTCGACATTGTAAAGGCGGTATGCCCCATTATGGAGGACCTTGGTGACGATGAAGGGACCTTCCCAAGTAGGAGCAAGCTTGTGTGGTTTCTGTTGATCCACTCAGAGAACTAAATCTCCCTCCTGGAAAGCTTGACTCTTCACATTTTTGGCATGGAAGCGACGCAAGTCCTGCTGGTAAATGGTCGATCGGATCAAGGCCATCTCTCTTTCTTCTTCTCGAAGGTCGACCGCGTCCTGTCGGGCTTGCTCTGCTTCAGCTTCGGTGTAGAGTTTGACTCGGGGTGCGTTGTGAAGCAGGTCACTCGGCAAGACTGCTTCAGCTCCATAGAGCAAGAAGAACGGAGTCCTCCCAGTCGACCGGTTTGGCGTGGTCCTTAATCCCCAAAGCGCCGACGGAAGTTCGTCGACCCATGCGCTAGCTGCGTGTTTGAGGTCGCGCATCAGTTGGGGTTTCAACCCTTTGAGAATTAAGCCATTTGCTCGTTCTGCTTGCCCATTCGACTAAGGGTGGGCGACCGAAGCGTAGTCGGCTCGTGTACCTTGAGATGCGCACAAGGCTTTGGATTCTTCGGAGTCGAAGTTTGACCCATTGTCTGTGATGATACTGTGGGGAACTCCATATCTGAATACCAACTCCCTGATGAAGCTGACGGCGGTGCCGGCATCCAGATTCTTGATGGGTTTAGCCTCGATCCACATAGTGAACTTGTCGGCTGCTACCAATACATGGGTGTAGCCGTTTCTGCCTGTCCTCAGTGGTCCAACCATATCCAACCCCCATACAGCAAAAGGCCAGACGAGTGGAATGGTCTTCAAGGCTGAGGCGGATTTGTGTGACATATTGGAGTAAAATTGACATCCTTCACACTTGTCGACTATCTCCTTCGCCATCTCATTTGCTCTGGGCCAGTAAAAACCCGCTCGGTATGCTTTAGCCACGATGGTCCGAGAGGACGCATGATGGCCACAGGTCCCTGAGTGGATGTCGTTGAGAATCATTCGACCTTCCTCTGGTGTTATGCATTTCTGGCTGACTCCAGTCGCACTTTCTCTGTATAACTGTCCCCTCATGACGGTGAAGGCTTTGGATTGGCGGACGATCTCTCAAGCCTCTTCTTCATTCTCGGGGAGCTCTTTCCTCAGAATATAGGCGATATAGGGCACTGTCCAGTCGGGAGTGATGACCAGAACTTCCATGATCAAGTCGACCACTGCTGGGACCTCGACTTCAGTCGGATCTGTGGCGCTTTTTGGCTGCGGGGCTTCCTCAGTGAAAGGATCTTCTTGAACCGAAGGCGTGTGAACATGCTCCAAAAACATGCCACTCGGAATGGCTTCCCTCTTGGAACCTATCTTGGCCAAGTCATCGGCTGCTTGATTTTTCAGTCGGGGAACGTGATGGAGCTCTAATCCCTCAAATTTCTTCTCCAACTTTCTGACTGCATTGCAGTATCCAGTCATGGCTGGGCTTCTGACGTCCTACTCCTTCATCACTTGGTTGACCACTAAGTCTGAGTCGCCGTAGACCATGAGGCGACGGACACCGAGTGAAATGGCCATATGCAACCCGTACAAGAGTGCTTCGCATTCTGCTTCATTGTTGGAGGAATCAAAGTGAATCTGGAGTACATATCTGAGCTTATCTCCTCGGGAGGAAACCAAGACCACTCCGGCACCGGAACCATTCAGCATTTTCGAGCCATCGAAGAACATAGTCCAGTGCTCCGAGTGAACTTGGGTTGGTAACTGCTGTTCAGTCCACTCGGCGAGGAAATCTGCTATTGCTTGGGACTTGATAGCTTTCTTTGCCTCAAATCTGATATCTAGGGGAAGAAGTTCAATCGCCCATTTTGCCACTCGACCAGTTGCGTCTCTGCTGTGCAGAATCTCTGATAAGGGGGCGTCGGTGACGACTGTGATAATATGGTCAGAGAAGTAGTGAGCAACTTTCTTCGTGGTCATATAAATCCCATATACAAGCTTCTGATAATGAGGGTATCATTGCTTGGATGGGGTCAGGACTTCGGAAATGTAATACACTGGGCGCTGAACTTTGAAGGCTTTCCCTTCTTCTTCCCGCTCGACCGTAAGTACAGTACTGATGACTTGTCCTGTGGCTGCAATGTAAAGCAGCAAAGGCTCTTTGCTGATTGGGGCAGCAAGCACCGGCTGGGTGGAAAGCAGGGTTTTTAACTCTGCAAACGCTGCATCAGCTTCTGGAGTCCACTCGAACTTGTCTGACTTCTTCACAGTCACTAAAGAGGCAATGCCTTTTCACCGAGGCGAGAGATGAATCGACTTAACGCGGCCAAGCATCCAGTAAGTTTCTGGACATCGTGCACACGCATGGGGCGTTTCATTCGGAGTATAGTGCCAACTTTTTCTGGGTTGGCGTCGATTCCGCGTTCAGAAACGAGAAAACTGAGTAACTTTCCGCCAGGAACTCCGAATGTGCACTTTGATGGATTAAGCTTGATATCATACCTCCTGAGGTTGGCAAATGTTTCAGCGAGGTCAGTCAGCAGGTCGGAACCTTTCCGAGACTTGACCACAATGTCATCCATGTACGCTTCCACATTCCGACTGATTTGAGTGAGCAAACACTTCTGAATCATCCTCATGAACGTGGCTCCGGCATTCTTGAGTCCGAATGGCACGGTGACATAACAGAAGCACCCGAATGGGGTGATGAAAGCCGTTTTGATCTCATCGGGTCCAAACAGACAGATCTGATGGTACCCGGAATAAGCGTCCAAGAAAGAAAGTCGCTCACATCCCGCAGTCGAGTCGACTATTTGGTCGATGCGGGGAAGAGGAAAATGATCTTTCGGGCAGGCCCGATTGATATGCTTGAAATCGATGCACATGTGAAGCGAATTGTCCTTTTTAGGGACCATGACGACATTGGCGAGCCACTCAGAGTGGTAAATCTCTCGGATAAACTCTGCTGCTAGGAGCCGAGCCACTTCTTCGCCAATGGCCTTCCTTTTCTGGACGGCGGACCGTCGCAGATGTTCCTTCACAGGTTTTGCCTTTGAATCGACTCGTAGACGATGCTCAGCTAGTCCCCTGGGTACACCTGGCATGTCAGAAGGTTTCCATGCAAAGATGTCCCAGTTCTCACGGAGGAACAGGATGAGCGCTTCTTCCTATTTGGGGTCGAGTGTTGTGGGGATATGAGTCGGAGCAGCGTTTGGGTCGGTCGGGTGGATGTAAACGGGTTTTGTCTCGCCGGACGACTGAAACACTGATCCCGTAGCAGGCTTCTTGGCTCGCAACAAATCACTCGGGTATGCGTTCCTTTGGTGTTCCTGCCACTCTTCTGCCACCATCTGAGCATCGGCGATCTTCGAGCCCTTCTGGAAACACTCATCTGCCTTCTTGCGGTTACCAGTGATAGTGATCATGCCTTTAGGGCCAGGCATCTTTAGTTTGAGGTATAGGTAACATGGTCGAGCCATAAAACATGCATAAGCTGGCCTGCCCAAAATTGCATGATAGGCACTCTGGAAATCCACAACCTCAAATGTCAGCTTCTCTTTGCGGAAATTCTTTGAATCACCAAAAACTACGTCAAGAGCAATCTGGCCGAGTGATGCGGCCTTCTTGCCAGGGATGACTCCATAAAAACTCATGTTGCTTGTGCTCAGCCTGGACATCGGAATGCCCATCCCTTTCAGCGTCTCAGCATACAGTATATTCAAACTGCTGAAGTCGTCCATCAACACTTTGGTCATTCGAGTGCCTTCAACGACGGGATCGAGCACCAGCGCTTGCCTCCCAGGGGTGGCTATATGCGTGGGGTGATCAGATTGGTCGAATGTAATGGCAGTCTGAGACCACTTCAGGTAATTGGGTGTTGACGGAGCAGCCATATTCACCTCTCGGTTTATAACTTTCAGTCGGTTTTTGCTCTCAACATCGGCAAAAATCATCAAAGTGGAATTGACTTGCGGATATTCCTCGTCACTATCCTCCTTGTCCTCAACCTTGTCCGACTCTTTTTCTTTGTCCTTGGGCTGCTTCCCTTAGAACTGCTGTATCAGGAGTCGACACTGTCGAGTGGTATGCTTCGGGTAGATGAAATTACCCTCTTCGTCTTTCTTGGTGTGGATGTGGCATGGTAAATCCAACACATCATTTCCTTCTTTATCTTTTACTTTCTTGGGGTTCCAAGGCCCCTTGGGTTTCCCTTTGAACTTTCCTGGGTTCAGGGCCAAGGCTTCTCCAGGAGCGGCTGGCTCGGCTTTACGCTTTTGCTTCCGACTGGAATTTCCGCCTCCGGTGTCCTGGGTGACTGACTTGTGCTTGCCACTCCGGAGCCGACCCTCTTCCTCACCATGGGCATACTTGGTGGCAATTTCCACCATTCGACTCAGAGACATGTCTCCGGTTCGACCGAATTTCAGACTTAGCTCCCTGTACTTTACGCCCTCCTTGAAGGCGCAAACTGCCTGGTGATCAGATACATTTTCTACTGTGTGATGCAGTGTGATCCATCTCTGGATGTAATCCCTCAGAGTCACATTCGACTTCTGTACACAAGATTACAGCTCTGTCAGTCCCGCCGGCCGCTTGCATGTTCCTTCGAACGTCCTGACAAACACTCGGGAGAGATCCTCCCACGTGTAGATGCTGCTGGGTGTCAACTGATTCAGCCATGCCCTGGCTGACCCTTCCAACATGAGAGGTAGATGCTTCATGGCCACCTCGTCATTTCCACCGCCGATCTGAACAGCCACTCGGCAGTCCTCAAGCCAAGTATCGGGCTTGGACTCACCGTTGAACTTGCTGACTCCAGTCGCCAACCTGAAATTGGGAGGAATCACCGCGGCTCTGATGGCTCTGGTGAAACACTCTGGCCCGGAGACATGCACTCGGCTGCTGGTGGGTACATCTCTGGCATTACCCTCTCCGTGGGCTCTGTTCCGGTCGACCAGACCTTGAACGATGATGGATCTCGCATCAAAGCCTGGTTCTCTGGGGTCGACTGGAATTCTTCGCCCGCCACTGTACTGGCGTCTGTCATCCTGCTGTCGAGGCATATATGATCCACCCCTCCGGGGAGGAGTGGGCACTCGACGTCGATCGTTGCGATCGACTCGGTGATCATCCTGCTCATAATTCCTGTACTGATCGTGTCGGTCGCCATGTCCTTCACGCCTCGGGGGCGATCTGGGGCTATGAGCTGACTGGACAGTATTCGCTGCCACGGACCTGCTATGAATCCTGTTCAGCGACTGCGACACAACCGAATTCTGATCTCCAGCTGCTCGGAGCAAATCCCTGATCTGCATCAAGCCTCTGCCAGCCTCCGACTGGGAAGGCTGAATCGACTCTGCTATGCGTGTTGCAGCTGCCAAATTCTGGATTGGAGTGCGGTATACCTGAGTCGGGGGTTTGAAGAGTTGGCGTCGACTGGAGTCTGGAATCTGTTGCCGCGCACGCTCATCGAGTGCCCGCTGAAGGTTCTCCAGTCGAGTGCGCTCATCCAGGTTGGCCAAGCGTGCGTCCTCTAAGGCGCGAGCCTCAGGGGTTTCTCCAACTATCGGAGTATGGAGTGCATCCATGTTCCGGCGGCGAAGCTCTTCCCTCTGCTGCGAGTCGAGGGGCTCGGGGCGGTACTCCTCATGGTCGTGCGACGGGTCGCCCCCGCCGTTGCCTCCCTCGACGCCAGGAAAGCCGGGAGGAACGTGCGGCCCATTGACCATCAGGACCTCCGCCGCCGGATCACTGCTGTCGCATTCGGATGCAGTCTCTGCGGAGCCAGTCGATAGGTCGAACAGACCGTAGAGAGATTCGTTGGGCTCAATTGCCGTGACTTGGGCAGCGGTCGACTGGCGAGCCACTGGGTGCCTCACCCACCGCTGGAGCCTCGACCGACCGGAGCGCTTACGCCGGCGGGAAGCTGGGAGGGAGGATGACACGAAAACCGGCCGATACTGAGTCGACGGTTGCCGCAGAAGGACGCCGCGGACGCATGCTCGAAAATGCGTAGCTCCGCGGACCAGGAGCGCATCCACGTCGAGCGGAGCCTCTTGCAGCCAGGCAGAGTCGTCGGCGACGAATGTGAGTGCGCCGAGACGGATCTCGCGGCCCTCAACCAAAACTCCGCCTGAAACCATGATGATGGGAATTGAAAAGATTGCAACTTCTCCAACAAGTCACTAAGACACCTGCCCCAAGGTGGGCGCAAAATTGTCGTGGTTCTACGTCTGACAGTATAATAGGGGGTAGGTATGGAGAGGCAAGATCCTAGCTATGGAGCAGTTGTGCACACAAGTGTTTTACGAGTTCAGGCCCTTCTCGGAGGAAGTAACAACCCTACGTCTCGGAGCCCGGAGGCGGTTGACTGGATTATGTGTGTGAGAGTTACAGGGGTGCGAACCCTTCTACCAGTGGAGGGGGGTGGCTTATATAGAGGACGCCAGGACCCCAGCCAGCCCACATAGCAGAGGGTTAAAGTACATTAAGGTCTGGCGTTACTGGTAACGCCCTACATAAAGTGTCATCATGACCATTAAGACTACTTAATTACAGATCGTTTGGATACGGAGTAGATCTTGAACTCCTGGTGGTCGAGTGAGTCTTCATGGTCGAGTGTCTTCAGGTTCGTCGAGTGTCTTCTACTCCGTCGAGTGGAATCCCTCTTGGTCGACTGGAAGACGGCTTCTTCTAAGAGATGTCCTTGGGGAGGGTACCTTGGTCAGGTTCATGACCCTACCCTAGGTACATGACTCCATCACGCACGGGTTACAATACCGTGGCCAGCTCACGCGTCCGTTTCATCTTCTAAATGTCGTGGTTGACTCCGACATATTTGAGCCACCCCCGCTGCATTGAGCCGCCCCTGTCACGTTGAATGGATCGTCCATCGTTCAAACAAATCAGGTGATATACATCCAAGTTTGTTTTATCAGTACATGTTGTTTTTTGTCAAAGAACAAGTTTATTTTTGCCTTGGTCTGCAATATTGTTTATGCAGGGCAATTATTTATGACAAAAAGTGATATTATACCGCGGAGACGGAGGCACGCCAACATCTTTTGGCACAGGTGGTCGTAATCAACGGTCTCCCGCACCGGCGTACAACACCGTGGCCATCTGTCGCGACCACGCCGGCTTACAACAAGGAGGACAACTCGCCCGTCCGCACCGGCTTACAAATGCTGCGGCTGATTCATCTGTCTGCTCCCGCGGCCGACTCACCCGTGAGTGATTTCAACTTAACCTAGTGATCATTAACTTCATGGCAGATTATTTCTGGCCTGACCCATCAGGTGATATCCATTTTAAATATATTTTATTGGCACATATTATTTTTGTCGTAGAGCAGTTTATCTTTGCCTTGGTCTGAAATATTGTTGATGCAAGACAATTGTTCACTGCATCAAAACGACGTGGTTGACTCGCTTGCGCCAGTTTACATCATCGTGGCCGATTCATCCGTGTGAGCCGCCTCTGATGCGGCGGTCGTCTTTACCGACCGTCTCTCGCGGCCTGGTCTACATCAACACACCGGGCCACCCTTTTCTGGATGAGCTGTTTATTGAGTATGAGTAAGTCACTACTTGGGAAGCCCGATTTTCTTCCAACAAATTGGAGGCAAATTATCATATATTATCAGCCGCCTGCACTGGATGACTCAATGGGTAGGTGCACAAGTCGCCGCCACTACGGTTTGGCTAACTTCAAACAACCAGTTGGAAGGAACCATTGGCCGAGTTGCTGACATGGCTCATACGGGATCATTTATAACCCGCCGCAGTCACCTCAACCTTCTATGGATTCACATCGCGCTATCAGGGCTGACGATATACACCTTTCTGCTATAGTCAAATATGGAGAATCTCAAGCCAACTTCTCGAGTCGTCTTGAGGCTCGGGGGCTATAATGGTATGACTTGGCAAAGTTAGCCGGTTTCAATAAATTCAAGAACTCCGAGTCATTGAAGGGAGAAATAACCCGACCCCGGAGACTGCTGGATCGATGAAAAACTAAAAGCCGTCAGAAGATTTCCAGCTCAAAATAAGGACTCTGGTTTAAAATCCGGTTCAAGAGACATCTTTCTCCCACAAAGCACTGAAGCTCTCAAATCCGGTTCAAAATCCGGTCCAGGGTAAATTTGTCCCTCACAAATTTTTGAAGCTCTCAAATCCGGCTCAAGGTAAATTTGTCCCTCACAAATTTTTGAAGCTTTCAAATCCGGTTTAAAGTTCCGGTTCAAAAATAATTAATCTCTCGCAAGTTTGAGTTCTAAGAAAAATTAAAGGTTGCCAAAAAGAACTTGCTGCCATGATGCGCAGTTCAAACAAAGGTATCCTGCCTTACGGCTTATCTTATTATGGTCACTTGGGGGCTTCCTGCTCATCGAGCATAGCTGTCGGTACCCTCTTGATCGGTGCAATGCATATGGTCACTTGGGGGCTTCCTGTTCAAACATAGGTCATATTTGAACCAAAGAGAACATACTTGTCGAAACCCTTTTGATCGGCACACTGCCAAACTCACTAGGGGGCTTCTTGATCGTATCTGAATCATAGCTTAACCTCTTTTGGGTCTGACGTGGATCGTATTCGAATCAGCGTCGTTAAACAACTCTCAAGGTCATTTGGGGGCTTCCTGTTCAAACATAGGTCGTATTCGAACCAAAGAGAACATAGCTGTCGGTACCCTCTTGATCGGCAACGCCAAAGCCACTGGGGGCTATATGATCGTATTCGAATCTTAGCTCAACCCCTTTGGAACGGTTTTCTGATCGTATACGAATCAGAAGCCTTAAGTTTTTTAAGTCTTTTTTGCAAAAAAAATTGGGTTTTGACTTGAGACCTTTTTTGGATTATATCTCAAATGTATATAAGTGTTTTATGCTTAACCCGGCTTGACTTTTGACTATAAGTCGCCAGCTTATGACAATCATCATCTATGTGGAAGCATTGGCTTCTAAAGATTGGGTTATCACCCTTACTGCACAAGTCATGTTAACCGGCAGTACAAATTCAATATCACGGTGGTTATATGTGAGGTATTATGACCCGCCCTGCGGTAAACCGCCAAGGGTTCTTGTGATCTACTTGTGAGCATGGAAAGACTACATTTGGGTGGTTACCCGCCCTGGCCCTTGACGTTAAGTCGCCAGGGCATATGTTGTTTAAACTCTGCAGGATTTGCAGAATTATGACTTATAGAAATGCTTCAGTCCAAGCTCATCACTGAAATTGGTTTCTCAAAAGGGTTATCAATTATTGATTTTCTCAAGGGCTATAGGCCACCAGGTTAAAAAAATTCCGGCTTACAATGAATGCGCATTAAGTCATCATCGGCCAAGAGCCGCCAGACTATATTATTCAAATCTCGAATAGCCAACATGGCTGGATTTCTATTGTGATTATCAATAACCAGTGTTATGATTGAGGTTTTCAAAGTCGCTTTAGCGCAACGGCTATTATTTTTATCAATGGATATGATTTATTCTACAATGAAAGGAATAGTTATGAGTCGCTGCAGGCTTAAGACCCGGCACTTGGGGGCTATATTATTCAGATTGGGATTATATCAAATATGCAAGTCCCATGTCACTGCCAGCATGCACCATGGCACTTGGGGGCTAATGCAAGGTCATTTTTTGCTCAACTTATTGAAGACCCGACTCATCACATTCTAAATGAGTTGGCCCTTGGGGGCTACCTTGCTCCTGTCAAAAATTCAAGGTACACAAGCATTAATTCATTATATTGAACGGTTCACTATTCAGTTGGTAGAGTACAAAGCTCTTAACCTTGTGGACGTGTGTTCAAGCCCAATGGTGGAGATTATATTACATGATGTTATTATCAATTATATACAAAGTCCCAGCTTAGTATTATCTTACTAAGCCGGCCCTTGGGGGCTACACATTGCTGTTCAAGTTTACATGGTTATATCTACAAAGTCCCTTCTCATTATTGCATAATGACCCGACCCTTGGGGGCTACACTGGTTGAAGTTTTTATGAGCATAAGGCAATTTCAAGTCCCAGGTTGCTGCAAGCATAACAACCCGACACTTGAGGGCTACATATATGGAGTATTCAGATTTTACTAGTGACTGAGAGGAGCATGGTTCTTCAAAGTGGCAGTAATTATATGGAAACAAGTCTCAAATCATCACTTTGTTCTGTTCAAGACTTGGGGGCTACATGTAATATGGATATAAGGGAGAAATATCTTCCAATTTTCAGTTTTGAGCAAACCAGGTTGACCCGGCATCACCAATCATTATGACCCGGTGTCTGCAACAATCATAACCCGGCGTCATCAATAATCATGAACCGGAATTGGCAACAATCATGAACCGGCGTTGGAAATAATCATGACCAGGAATTATCAGTTTTTATAACCCGATGATTTTGGAAATCATAGATCGGCAAGTTCTATATTTTCAAACCGGCTGAATATCAGATGAGTATTTCAAGACCAATATTTCTTAAGCCGGCACTTTGGAAGCCGACTCAAGTGGATTATTCTTCACAATATTTCTCTATGAGACACCAACGTCAGCAATTTGAGTATGAAGCTGGTCTATTGACCCGGATTTTTTAGAAGGAGGAAATAACAAGGACTTAAGGATGATCAAGTGCCGGCTTACAAGAATATTAACCCAGAGCACAGCCTGTCAATTCTGGTCTTGTGTTTATTTTGCAGCATAAGTTTACCATGGATAAATCCAAGCTAAACTGGGGGCTAATGTCGGGGATATACCCCGCAGTATGACCTGGCCGGAAGTGTGACCCGAATGGAGCTTGGCGACTCACTGGCGACCCGCTTGGCCGGGCGGTTTATGATTCATTGGAGACCCGACGGGCGGGTCAGATGGGCGACAAGGCCCAAGGCCCAGTAGGCCGGTTCATGTGATGGTGGGCCGACTTAAAGAGGAAAGGCGTGAGGAATATCTCCCTTACAAGGAATCAAGACCCGGACTTATATCCGGCTTGTAGTAGAAGATAGACTAGTCCTAATCCTATTTGGACTCCACATGTAACCCGCCCCTCTAACTTATATAAGGAGGGGCAGGGCTCCCCAAAGAGGGACAAGCAACAAGAAACAATATCTAGGGCTAGACACAAAGAGGAGAGCCGGCTTATACAGCGACTCCCTCATGATCATAATGAGACCTAGCCACAAACAACATGTAGGGTTATTACCGGATGATGTTTCCCGGGGCCCAAAGCTGTCTAAACCCTTATCTTGTGTGTTGCGTCTCTCGTACTGATCAACCCCTCACAAGCTACCACATTGATGCGTTGCCCTCGCAACTAAGTCCTGACACTAAGGACATCTGCCGTGACAAAACCACGACAGCGAGGCTTCCGGCCTGAGGATATATTACCAAAAATCCATGGCCATCATGATTCATGGGGACAACAGTGACAGTTCCCGGGTGGAATCCACTTTACAATGTCGGTTGGGCAATTTCCCTTGCAAATACCTCGGCCTGCAATTGGCCATTAAGCGGCTATCGAGATCAGAATGGCAGCCCATGCTCGACCAAGCCAAGAGCTTCGCCCCGCTTGGCAAAGGGGTTTGATTCATTGACCTGGACGTTTGGTGCTTGTCAAGTCTGTGATCACAGCCAAACCCATTCACCACTTCATGGTCACTGAAGCTCCGGCTTGGGTTTTGGAAGAGATTGAACAATGGATGCGATCGTTCTTTTGGGCCGGCAAAGAGAAAGTGAACGGTGGATAATGTCTTGTGGCATGGAGCTTGGTGTGTAAACCTACTTCGCTTGGTGGGTTGGGCGTTCGCAATCTCCAGCTTCAGGGGCTAGCCTTGAGAGTTCGGTGGGAGTGGCTACGCAGGACTGATCCAGACAAGCCATGGCAAGGTTTGTAGATGGCGGTGGACAGAGAGGCCCGGGAGGTGTTTGACAGTATGGTGCAAATCACTGCGGGAAGGGGCAGCAAGGTCCTGTTTTGGAGAGACAGATGGATTCATGGCTTTGCGGTGAAGGACATTGCGCCACTCATTCACGCTCAAGTGGACACACGTACGATAAATCGACGCACGGTGGAGGAAGGCCTATTGGAAGGGCGATGGTTATTTGATATCAGCGGAGATGTAAACTATGTCGGCCACATGCAACTTTTGCACCTCAACCTTGCGATTAGCACGATCATCCGTGACCCCGCCAATGAAGACCGTTTTTTTTGGCCAGCTGGCCCTTCCGGAGTTTATACGGCGAAATCCACTTATAACCGGCTGTGTCAGGGCGCCGAGAGGGCCCCCTACGCCACTTGCATCTGGAGAAGCTGGGCTATCCTTAAGTGTAAAATCTTCGTCTGGTTGGCCATGCAACACCGGATTTGGACATCTGACAGAAGAGCAAGGCATGGACTCCAAAGTGACCCGGCCACTTGCTACACGTGTTTGCAAGACGAAGAGAATACAGAGCACATTCTCATCCATTATGTCTATGCCAGGGAAGTGTGGCACTACATGTTCGAGGAGCTGAGCTTGAGGGGCTCCATCTCTACTCAGGTAGACACTTTACTTGACTGGTGGTTGACCACGAGATCTAACTTCAGGAAAGGCCAAAAACGCGGTTTCGATACGGTGATCATTGTGACCATTTGGGCTCTTTGGAAGCAGCGCAATGCCAGAGTCTTTCATCGGTTGAACCAACAGAAGACCGCGTCGGAATTGGCGCGTGCCATCATTATAGAGCTCAAGGATTGGAGACTAGCTGGTTCAGGAGGAGGAGGTTTTGGATCGTTCTGTGAGAGTGTAGGCATAGGCTAGTTTGGTGGGTGCTAGGGTGTGCGTTCCGCTTTGGAAGCCTTGTTTCCATTCTTGTATTGTGACTCTTGCTTTCTCCTTCTATAAAATTAAGGTACACTTTTGGCGTACTCTCAAAAAATAATAATATTACAAGCGGACGCGTGTTAAGTGTCATTTCAGGAAGAGAAGGAGGTATGCATGTTGAGAATATTACAAGCGGACGCGTGTTAAGTGTCATTTCAGGAAGAGAAGGAGGTATGCATGTTGAGAATATTACAAGCGGACGCGTGTCTTGTCACGTCGTCTGCTCTATCATGTTTGGCTTCCCGAGAGGGGATGTGTTTCTATGCTGTATTTGTTTTCATATGATGCTTGTTTTTTTTGTGGGCCTTTAATTTTTCTAGCTACCAACCGACAAAGATAAATACCAACCCAGATATTAAAAAGGCCATGTGAATTAGGCCGACCAAGAAAAAAATAATACATACAGCACTAGGCACTAGCAGGACATGCACTACAAAACTAAGAACATTGAACAAGTGCGAAAGATAAATAATTTGTGGCACGCAGGCTTGGACTTTGTAGGCATGCAAATTTCTGACATCTAATTGCCTTGTGATTCAGAAACTGGTTTGGTCTTTGCATGCACTTTTGCCCTTAATTACATTCAATAGGATCGATGAGTGCAACTTTTGGCAGGTACACCCATCCCACCTCCCATGTTCTTATTTTTCTTTTGACTTTCAAATTTAAATCTATTATATCTTTCGAACTGAAACTCCAATTTTTGTTTTGTTCGCATATTCATGTTCTTTGCAAGATGGCTTTTAAAAAAAATACCACTCTTGAATACATTTTGACATGTTTTAAAAACTACACCAAGGTTTAACTACTAAAACTTGATAGGAACGGATGATAAATTTACCAAGTTTCAAAAAAAACTTAAACTCTAAACCCTAAGCCCTAAACCAAACAAAAAAATGAAACTTGGTAAAACTTGGAGAAAGTTGATAGAACTTAATATTATGACTATCAACTTTTAATATTTGAAACTTCATGAAATTTTCAAAGTTTTCAAAATGTATTCAAGATTGTTCTTGTTCGAAAGTTCTCGTTACGACGAACACAAATATGCAAACAAAACTAATTTCATCTTTTGTTTCAAAAGATATTAGATTCAAAATTGGAGATGAAATTAAAAAACAGTAAAAGTCGGCTAGCTATGAACCTTGACAGTGATTTGAATTCGTCGGTCGTAGGATCGCGTATACAAACGACTCAGATTTCGCGTTGGTTGCTCAGCTTGCTTTCGCGATTTTTTGCCCCGTCACCTGCAAATCCTTCTTGGCCCACCCTTACTGGGTCGCTACTCCGCTGGTGGACCTAGGGGTTATCTGGTAATCGGGCCAACTGACAATAAAAGCCTTAGTTAGGACTAGAAAGTAGAAGCTCCGTAGGCCTATACCGGGACCCTCCTAAGTGGCGCCTTTAGCGCCAATTGTAGAACGGGCGCACACTACGCCTTATTACTGGGCCGATCCATGTAAGCCGAGCTATCCATTC
>NC_041385.1:762809784-762829087 GCF_002162155.2 Triticum dicoccoides
GCGCTAGTTATCGAAAGAAACAATGGTCGCTCGAGCGCAGTTTGACCAATCATTGACTTTTTAAAAATAAAGAGAAAAAACAAATCATGAATTGGACATGTTCACGTTTTTTGAAAAATGATTAACAAATTTCAAAAAAAATCATGAATTTGAAGAAAAACATTGAACTTGAAAAAAAGTTCATCGAATTCGAAAAAAGTTCCTTGATTTTGAAAACGAAACTTCATTAATAATTCGTTTAGTCCAAGATGTTAGCTTTTTTTATTAAAAACAAGCTAATAAAAAACGAATTATTAAAAACAAGCACCATAAAGCATCAATCACCACACCAGGTATTGTAGTACATTGATCATCAACCTGTAGCCATATAAGAGAAAGTAATTAGACAAGATCACAAAACAAAAGCCTAAAAAAGGGGGTGATCTAATCCTCATGTGCACACAATAATTTTTGCTTGATCTAGCAGGGAATTTCAGAGATCAACTAGCGAAATTGACTTGTCAAATTATAATACCATCAAATATTATGTACTTAAAGAAAATCCAACCTTGTCAATTTAGTTCTGCGTGCTCATGTACTGCGTATTCAGGTCAATCATATAGCTTCAGTGCTCCTGACTGAATATACAAACAAAGAATTAGTCACAGAAGCTAGAAACAGATAAATTATATGGAACTAGCTGACCATAAAGAACAACTAGTAATCGATTGAAATCTCCTCCCATTTCGACCAAGATCTTGATCGAAATGTTAGAGACACACTGAAGGTATTTTTTCACATGCCTTATTCAGACATTTCAGAAAATTGATAGTCGTAGATAATGTAAAGCATGATTTTTATAATGAACAGGTGGTCTTTTTTAATAATAATTAAATAGTGTGCATCATATTTCTGTGCATTGTGCATTGTGCATGACAGATTAGAGACGAGCAGTAGATTTCACCAAAGAACAACTAGGAAAGCTCCGCTGATACACAAACATATGCTGGATATCTAGTAATTTGAGAGGCAACATCACTGTACAAACACATATGAACATGAATTTTCAGATGGGCTTGGTGCTATGGTGACTGACAGTGAATCGTATGGTTAAGGTTGATGGAATGCCTGAATGCATTTTAGCAAGAGCAAGAGAATGCCAGTATATGCATATGTGGTGTTATGACAAACTGCAATGTGTCACAGATACATACTTTACATATGTTCTGTATTCTGATGTCATGCTACTACAACGCGAGTACAATGAATCTTTAGGGAATATTACATGAGAAATCCATTCTCTCCTGTGCTAGTCGCACCGGCTCGAAGAATAAGGGTTTGTCTTGCTGCTGCTAATGGAGATTACACATGGATTGGAAGAAGCGTCACCTTTTGATTTTGTGATCGACAATTACATTATATACACGGTTGATTCTTTTCAACTGAAAGTTTTGGAATTACGACTAACTCAGTGTATAGTTGTATATCAAAATCGTACATGGATCAAATGCTAAATGAAACTTGATGTCCAGTCACATATATCTTAGCAAAAAATGAATTCGGCATGACAAGAAGTGCTTCCTACTTAAGGCCAGTGCTTCATAATTACATCTACAGACAAAATATAAGGCAAACAGGATGGCTGTTCAATGACAATTTTTGTTAACTTTCAATTATGAAATTCACTAGTAAGGAGTCACAGACTCCTAGTCCTACCAAAAACTTCACAAAACTATCCTACAGTTTGCTCAAATCTTGAAATAAAAACATTGTATTGCAGTCGACAAATCTTCTCAGTAGCCTGTGCATTGCAACCGAAAATCTTGAATCAACAAGTATTGCCAACAAATTGCGAAGCACACCAGATTCAAACCTCACGCGTTAGCAGCATCAGAAAGCATTGTGACCTAGAAATGAAGGAAGGGGGAGAGGGTAAGTGTTGGGGTTGTGTCGAATATTGTGTACAAGGTAGGTTACAGTTGGACTTGTAGTTGTATCGTGTTTACATAGGATATGGAGTCGTGTCCTAATAAGACACTTGTATCCTAGGCCTCTCATATATAGCGGGGGTAGACACACGATGTAACCTATGCCAATAGAAGAGCACCGGAACGCAGGGGAAGCCGGCGGCATGTGCCGGTGTCCAGGGCGACCGGGTGCGGTATTGTAGCGGTGTCACGGGGAGGAGCGCCCGTAGTCATGCCCCGGGGATGTAACCATATCGGTGAACCTCGTTAACATATCTCGGTGTCGTGCTTGTGTGATTGCTTGGTCCTCTGATGATCGACGGAGTGGCTCGGATTTATTCTAACAAGTGGTATCATGAGCTAGGTTGTTCGGAGGTCGCATTGTGTTGATCTAGAGGATGAAGAAGCAGTCACGTGGTTGGATGTTTGGCGGCGACGAGTTGCAGGCTTTGAGCAGCAGGTTGTTTGGTCGATTCGGTGGATCAGTGAGATCGGTTAATCGATTCAGGCGTGGACTCGGTGTGATGCAATCGGCAGCGGCGGCGTGTCGCGCGCGGGCAGGCAGGGCAGCAGGTCGATCGGGGGTGCTGGTTGCGGAGGCCCAAAGGCGTGTGCGTGGGCAGCGGCCCAGCTAGCGGAAGTCATGGACCAAGCGGCAGATCATGCACTGGATCCGGCTGCGTACAACAGGAAAGAGCAGTCAGACACGAGATTTTGTTTTGGACCAAAAAGAGGACCGAGTCCTTGTGCGACGCGGACGGAGGCAGCAGATCAATCGGCGTAGAGGAATATCCATTGATATGCATCCATTGGAAGGCTTTGGCAGTAAGTGCAACGCTAGCATTAGAATATTGCGCAAAGGAGCTACCGTCACGTGAAGTCCAAGATAATTCTTGGTTGGTTTTTGCAATTAGTACATGGAGTGTACCACGTCAGGTCCTGATTCGTGCATTTGAGCATCATGTGAAGGGAGCTTGGTTTAATTTTTAAAGTGTCAGTTGTATAAAGAGCCGTGGTGCCAACGGGTACCTGGTTTGATGTTGAGAAGTTCAACGAAGCTGGATACCTTGGGTTATGGCAGACATGGATGAAAAATATGTTGGCACAACAGGGATGCTTGAAGGCGTTGCGGAATGTCAAGAGAGTTAAGATGGACGATGATGGCTGTGAGGAGTTGCAGATGGTTGCAGTTGGGGAAGTCCGGTTGGGTCAGACTTGTCAGTCTGACGGATCGACGTGAGTCGGTTGGTACAGAAGACATTGGTGGAATCGGCGGCGACGACATAGGAGCGTGATGCTGATGATGACCGACTTCTGGGGCGTGGAAACACGCGGCACGGGCCTGAGGGCTTGTGTGGCTTCGACAAGACTATGGCGTGGGGTTGATTCAAGACGGTGTGCACATGAGAGCTTGAAGTCGACGGGGCGCGAGGGTGGACTGATCATCTACCATGGAGTCATGTTGAAGGTGGAGCTGGATTGAGGGGCTACGGTGTAAGGATCCAGAGAGTCGAAGCCTATTCAGCGGGAAAAGCGAGTGACATGCAGTTCGGACTGGAGCCTAGTGGTCTGATGGAAGCGTGAAACTCGTCATCGGTCGGTGATGATCGGTGGTACTCTGCAGTGGGGGTTGAGTGGTGTGGTTTCGCGACCCTTGAGACTCGACCAGGACAACGGAGGCTCGACGCGGTAATAGCGGCGAGGCGTGCGGTACGCACAGGACATGGAGACGGGCCAGGGCTCTGGTGGTCATACATGTGGTGAGACAACTGCGAATTTGACTCGGGGTGACTACAAGCAACGGTGAAATTCTTTCAGGTTTCAGACAGACGGTCAAGAAAGGAGCAGTGATGTTGAGTTCAGGACGGATACTCTGGAAGTTGGGAGCACAAACTAGAGTAATAAGGAACTTAATTTTGCTCGAGTGTTGACTGTGGTCAAGAAAAGAAGAGACTACAAGTTGCAGGTGGAGTCGCATGGAGTTTTTGGAGTAGCAGCGGTTCTCATGGGATAAGCTCAAGTCTAATGTACATGGAAGTTTGACGCATTGACGAATTCAAGGTGGTGGAGAATATTCGCCAAGGTGGAGTTTGTTGGGGTTGTGTCGAATATTGTGTACAAGGTAGGTTACAGTTGGACTTGTAGTTGTATCGTGTTTACATAGGATATGGAGTCGTGTCCTAATAGGACACTTGTATCCTAGGCCTCTCATATATAGCGGGGGTAGACACACAATGTAACCTATGCCAACATAATAGCACCGGAACGCAGGGGAAGCCGGCGGCATGTGCTGGTGTCCAGGGCGACCGGGTGCGGTATTGTAGCGGTGTCACGGGGAGGAGCGCCCGTAGTCATGCCCCGGGGATGTAGCCATATCGGTGAACCTCGTTAACAAATCTCGGTGTCGTGCTTGTGTGATTGCTTGGTCCTCGGATGATCGACGGAGTGCCTCGGATTTATTCTAACAGTAAGGAGGACAACGAGAAGCTAACTAGTACGCGGTAGAGGGAAGGGGCAAACACGGGAGAAGGGGAGGGGAGTAAGCTGTGCTCTAGACAGCACCATCACCCCTCCTTGAACTCGCGCCTGCTCGCCTAGGAGAAGGCACTATTAGAGAAAACCTTACCAGTAATGCTAGTTTTTACCTATCAGTAGGGCGGGTGCCCGCGCTACTGCTACGGCGCTACAACTAAAATACTTAGTATGAGCGCCTCTTTCTCTACCAACGCTGATACTATTATCACGTAGTAGTAGCGCGCTATTTGCTTCCCACGCTATAACTAGATAAATAGAAATTAAAAAAAAAGTCAGATGCAATATTCATGGCTGGAATTCAAGACAAGTCCAGTGCAAATAAACAAAGTTTACAGAACCATCTCACAAACATTAACGACAATACCACATTTAATATAACCACACAATCTCACAAACTCATATATAGTAGTCAACAATGCATGGATAGATCATAGTTGATAAGTTTACTAGGTAGTCATACTAGCATATATATGATTCAGCAGCCACACGCATATGTAGTTCTAGATGATATCGATGACGATCATCATCCTCAAGTCTTGGCGATGGGTGTTCCTGATAGTAATTAGGATGGCATGTCCAACATGAAGATTCTTGCCAACGAGGAAGCTCTTTCACCCAACAGAGTTAAAGTGTGTGCGATCGTCCGTGTCCACGCCGTACACACAGGTGATGACAGAGCCCCTCGCGGTAAGGCGTATTCCAGCAGAGCCTTCTTCATGAGGCTTGATACCACAACTCTCATATAGACTCTTTGGTAATATATGAATAAGAAAAACATATCAATTAATAAATAGCAGCCTCACACATTCTACACTATCAAAAGACAGTACTACATTTCTACTAAGCATGAATTCTACTAATAAGTATATATGGATTCTACACTATTAACAGTTCTTTGGATTCTACGCTAAGCATATATATCATTGGAATCTAGCTACACACTAAAGCATATCATCGATCGGACAATAAGCATGTCATTGGACTCTACACTAATTAATTAAGCATGTCATCGGACTCTCTACACTAAAGCATATCATCGGCTAGATTCTACACAACATATCATTGGATTCTACAATAAAGCATATCATCAAATTACTATAGTAAATGCAACATACCATGACATGCCCATCAACCATGGTACTTGTCAGGCGGATCACGAATGGCACCCCGACAAAGTCAGCACGTGGCGGAATTTTGTCCCTAGGTTGCACACCTCCTCCTTGCTCAGCCTCATTCTTTGAGATAAGATGACTTCATCAAGTGGGTCCTCACCATCCTCATCATCTTCATCATCTTCCTCTTTGTGGACATAAATGACGGCCAGCTTGGGTCTTTCTGCTCTGAAGGAGAAGCTGATCAACTCACCACCAGTGATACCCATGTGGGCGAGGAAATAGGCCCATCCATGTCCTCCAATCTGCGACATATTGTGTCCTTTCTCGACCTCCATAGTGTAGGGGCCACCAGGAGCCTCAAAGGTCATAGTGTCTCCGGTCAGCTTGTTGAATTTCAACCTCACATTGCATGTGACGATCTGTGTATAAAAAGCAAAATGATATATACATGATGCATTAATGCCAATAACACTAAAAACAAAACAGTGGTTACAAGTTTCATATAATTTGTTACAGCCGCATGAAAGAAACTAGACTGGAAGTAGATGCCGAACAGCGTGCCAGTTGCAAGGCTGTCGGCGCACCTTGACTTGCACAGTCGACATGGTGGTGGTGGTGGCGCCATTTCCCTGAAGCAATATGATTGAACGATTAATGATCCAAAAAGTAAACATAAAGTTTTCAATTAACTTACTAACACATCAGGAAAATAAGAAATTGGCTAGAATTTGACAGATCGTGAATAATATACACAGGAAAATAGGAAACATCAGGTTCACACCATAGAGAATACACATCAGGTCATGACAAGCAAAATAACAACTAAATTGTAGTTCAGTTCAGACAATAATCTAATAGAGATTATGTAACCCAAATAATCTCTACTCCTAATGGAGCAGTTGGTAGTCTCGCTTTCAGGTTTTTTTTGTCCCATATCCTATGGTTTTTTTGGTACATCCTCCCACCTCTGACTTATCCATCAGAAACCGAAAAAACCTCCTCCTGAGACCCCAACCCGCACCTATCCACGTAAAAAAATAGATCTACGAAGGTTAACCAACGAAAAAGGAGCTACGAAGGTTAACCAGCGACGAAAAAACCTAAACCTATCGCCCGCTCCCTCGCGCCCCTGTTGCTCCCTCCTCGATCCCGATCTGGATCGAGGGGACGAGGAGCTCCTGCCTCCCCGACGGCCGGCCTCCTCCTCGCCCCGCCGCTGCATCCGGCGCCGCCACGGGCTCTGGAGCCAGGGAAGCCATGGCCTGAGCTCGGCCTCGAGGTCCCCCCGCCGTCTCCTGCAGCTTCTGCCCCGCCGCCTCAACGCCCGAGCTCGCCATCGCACCAACCTCGGCACCGCGCCGCCGCCGGCTCTGGTCGCCTCCACCTCCACTCCAGGCAACCCTCGGTCGTCGGCTCGCTGGAGCACGACGGCAGACGATGGATGCCCTGGTTGTGTGCGACAGATGCAGTTCTTACGCGCAAGCTAGGGTTGGAGCCGCCAGCTCTTCATCCTGCCCGCCGGCGGCGAGTCTTCCCGTCCCGCACTGCCGCCTCCCCGTTATCACAGGTATCTCCACCCCTTCCTCTTTCCCCCTCTTCTCTCCTCTCCCTTCTCCCTCCTCCTTCTCTGTTCCCTTCCTCCTCCCACCCCGTTACCTGTTCATGTTGTTGGCACCTGAAGAAGTTGGTGGCATGGTGAAGCCCCTGAGCAAAAAGTTGCAGGAGTCTTTGAAGGAGTTGGAGAAGTCTTCCTTGACAAGATTAGATTAATTTCCCCACTCTGTGATTTGGATTGATTTCTTGAATTTAGCCAAACACCTTTGCTTGTGCTCCTAATTTCCCATCACTCTTTTTGTCACAGCATGGTCAAAACAATGGTGCCTTCACCCTTGCTCGTGCCTCAACCCACATGGTCATCTTTGAGACGTGGTATTCAGTCACATGACAGAGTTCTCTTTGTAAGTGATTAGATGATTTGGAACTCGCTCACTTGATGCACGTTCTGGAAGCTGCATCCACCACTGATTCTTGATATCACTTGTGTGGGACTCTCTGTCATTTACTGATTTGAGTATATGTTGTGGGTTGATGTGTTGCAGATCCTTGAGGTCAGGTGCGGCAACTAGCGACATGTGCTGGAACTTCTGGCATCGCTGGCGGCGGCATCACCTGCATCGACCTCTCCCTGGTCGCCTTCGAGAGTGTGTGCGGCCGACCATCAAGCTTGTTATGACGCACTTTGAATTTCCGAGCAAGTCGCAGCCTTTCCAGATTCATCAACACAGGTTACATCAGTAGTCAATATGGTTCAGATGCATAATAGTACGTACTTCATTTCCTTTTTGTTGTGTACGGTGACCTACAACATGGATCATATATATCGGTTATCTTTCAGGTTCAGTTTGCTGTGGCGAATTCTTCTTGAATTTGTTGCAGCAAACTTGTGGTCATGTATGGTTTTTAGTTTTGTAAGCATGCATAGTTTAGAAGTTAGAAAGCTCGTTCATGTATTGTTCTAAACTGAAAGTTTAAGTGGCTTTTCAACCCATGGTATTGTGGTGGTCATAATAGCACACCTCACAATTATTATGGCCAGATCTACAAGCACTGAGCGTTGTGTTTTTTAGCCCCCTCTGTTTCTCCTGGGCATCAATCTATGCAGAACAAGCTCTTCAGTGCTTGATGCCAAATAAAGGTTGCATCTTAGATATTTGCTTGATTTGAATGAGCCATTTTGCTGTCAGCTAAACTGTTAAAAGTCAGATGTAAGATTATGTTTCTTGGCACATGAGTTATTTTTCAGTCAACGCGTGGCGAGTCCACTTCGAACTGATATATGCACTTTTTATTTGGGTCTGAACCACCATGGTTTAATTTTATTTTCATTTGGACAAGTTACCCCAAGTATCATCAATTCATGATGACTGGTTTGGTGTGATGAATTGATCCTGGTGCTGATTTAAGAGTTTTTTATGACGCTGTCTTGTAAGGGAGTAAGGTCTGGTATCTATATGGCTGTTATTTTAGCTCTTACAGATTGCCATATATGACATGCTAATTGTTTTTAGCTCTTGATATAGTTAAACTTTTTTTTTTGAAACGGAGGCAAAAGATTTGCCTCATCCATTAAATGGGAGGAGAATAGAGTTAAACTTTGGATGCACCAGTGCCTGATGCATATGTTTGTTTACTTGGTTTGAACTCTGAATGATATGTTGTTATCCTGATTGCATGCCTGATGAGTTGGTTCTGCTGGTATTTTGTGGAGGCAAGCTGTGGTTTTACTCATGGCCCTGAGAAGGGTGAACTAGGCCATAGCGAGGGCGCCTTCAGGAACATCGAGTCAGGGTGCCTCACTTTCTATTTCAGTCTGCGAGGTAATGAAGGCAAAAAAAAGTTTCTACTCGCCCTGTTCTTGCAACTAAACAGAGAAAAACTGTGTGGTTACTGAAGCATTATGGTCTATAGTTACCGAAGCATTGCATTTGTTGAGAAAGTGTTCCTTATACCATGTAAGTAGGGACAATTACTATTTAACTAGGTACAATTAATATTTAACAAGCCACAGTTGATCAAGCAGTCAATGCTTAAATATGCCCGTACTCTGTCGTATCCAGGATGGAGCTTTGCTAGCTTTTGAGTTGGATTCTTTTGACTGCACCTAAATATGACAAGCCGACAGTAAATGAGCTCATTTTAAAAAACTGCAGTTTAAAGGAAATTATTACAATATGTATATCAATTCCAACATTGCTATCTGAAGGATGATTTAAGGACTATTTGTCTCTGATGGCTTTCCCTGTTTGGCTCCCTTTTCTGTGAGTTGACTCTACAGTTCTAGGATCTTCTCTGTAACCATAAATTCACAGCTTAGCAAAAGTATATATATACTTGCTAGACCTTCTCATTACACTCTTTCACTTTTTTGGACTAATACTATCCTGTATAGACCTAATAACAGAAGACATGGGAAATGCTTTCGTAACATAATGTTTTTTTTGTTAGATGCTCTGTTTATTTAGTGTCGTTGATCCAAAAACTTGAAAGTGTAGAAATGTTCATGCATGGGACTATAGAACCAAGTATTTCTCGATTTGGTGATGCTTAATTCAGAGTTCTTATGCATCAGATTGGAGTGTTAACACAAACCTGTTATTTATTTCACTTCATGTGAGTTAATGCCAAGGCCTTTTTTGTGTCCCCTCTAATCATTGCATTTGTATCTTGATCATTGTATTGCGAGAAGCAAAATATTTCTCATGTTTTGCTCAGTGTGTCTACTTATCTTCTTTATTATATTAACTATTTTTTGATGATATTTCACAAGAATGACATTGTTAGATTTAGATTCGTCAGGTTTCAACACATTTGAATATGACAGTTATATATGCCTATGCCTCTGTGCAAGTTTTACCCAATGGTACATCAGTGTTTCACTATGAATGACTTCACTGATTGTTAGGAATATTTCTTATTTCACACTGAAGTGTTTATCAGTATGTTGGAAGAACATCATAGCCAATCAGAGAATACAGGTGCTAGATGTGCTATAATTACTCATATGTTGGCTGTTGATATATGAGCTTTGATGAACCTAGCTTCAGGAAAGTCGTTCTATGCATTCCAATCCAAAAATAACTTCAGAAAATTGATTTTCATTTCTGAACATCATTCCGTTATCGTGGATATTTCAACTCTGTTTCATGTGTGATCAACATTTTAAGTTTGCTATTTCATTACTAACTCCACATAGACAGATAGACTGGTAGATAGTCACTCAGTCACAGATTTGCCTCGACTCCTCATAGGGAAGGTGTTGCTGCCCCCAGCTTTGTATAGGAACATGCAAGTTCTGACATGGACCTGAGAGCTAAGAGCATGCAGTTTCGTCACTCACTCTCTGATGGTTATATTATATCAAACCAATTTGTGTCAAGCATCTCTATGAACAGGGAAAAAAAATTTGGTAGAAATTCCAGATGAACTTGATAAGAGAGCAACATCAGGATTTTATGTTTGGAACTATTGAAATTATTTTGCCTTCTCTACTGATGGCGCAAAGAACATGAAGAATACGAGATATAATAGATAGAGCAATGCATCTTATCACCAAAAGATTACAGAGGACAGTTATCCCACATTTTGGCATGGTGATGTTACCGGACGGTGTTCTTCCATGCTAACTATAATGCACCCACATTTTGTAGCGACAGAGCTAGGACATACTATAAATCTATGATAGATGCAGAAACGTGTTCTTCTATAAGCATGTGCTTGTAACATGGGCATACTAATAATTCCATCATGCTCCCTTCTCTCTCGCTCTTCTTTTGAAATCCCATTATATGAATAATAACATGAAAAGAATGGGCGTTTTCCAGAGCTTGGCCTAATTTAATATGTTCTTATGGCACTACAAAAATGTTAATATGTTACTACAATGTATTTCCAGAAATCTCATTGTTCATTTACTGAATAATACTAATTGCTATCATTTTATTTTTCAGGATACCTCTAATTATTTTTAATGTGATATGTTTCATTGCAGGGTGATACGTATGAAGGAAAAGAGCCAGAGCGGCGCTTGGATAAAAGTCAGTGATGGAATTTGTTTGGCATATGCGGAAATCTTGGTAAAGGTAAGTTCAGTCTTTCACTCGCTCACCATGTTTTTTTGGTCTGCATTATTTTTCTAATCTACATTTCATGAGTGGCTATAGTCAATGCTTTCATGTACATGATTGGTATGAACTTCTCATCATAGCTTGGACATATCTCTTTTCACACGCAATCTTATTTATTTGAAAAATAAGTTATATACTCTGGGTAATAATTTGATGGTAGGCCATTTCAATAATTCTATTTGTTTCAGGCATTGGTAGATTGTGTTACAACTAAAGAGTTTCTTGTGCTAATACTTGCAGATCTCGACACACCCTGAACAATGAGCACATGTTACCAGCCACATTCCACACAGGATGTGTTCTTTTCAAAACAAAGATACCCTGATACATGATTATTCCTCTTTCAAGTTCTTGATCCTTGAAGATACTTGCTAGGTTTCTAGCTGATTTTTTGGTAGTATAAGGCTATAAGCTCGATGTATATGGCCTGAATATGATCTGATTCAGAGTACATTTTGTTCTGAAGCTTTTTACTGTATGGTTCTCTCTTGAAAGAATTCAAGCCATTGTTCAATGGGAGAGAATAGTTGTAATCCTCAAATAACTGTCGTACCTATTCATCAGCTGACACGATTGCCACCGAGATCATTATTTTCCTTTTTTTTCAGGTTTTCAACATCACGAATTTCATACTTATGGAGTGGAGCTACCAAAATATCTATTGAGGTAAAATCACTATATACATATTGTTTTCCCCACATTGCATCAGGCGACACACATCTGTTGCAAAGAAATAGGCATCACCTGTATGCTTGCTTTTGTTCGCTTCTAGACGGAGGGAGTACTACTAGATAGACACATACTTCTTTATGCAATTCTTAATTTATAGAAGCAGAAGAACTGATTATGTGGATTGAATATATAATCCCATGTGTAGGTGCTATCCAAGTGTTGTGATTATTTAGCACACACAACTTGCAGGGAGATAACTCTATACTATGAAGACTTTAAAATACGAGTGCGTGTCGTTGGTGTTTTTGAAACCATCTTCCATCACGTCTAATATTGTTCTATTTCATAATAGTAATTGTTCAGCCTTTGACTGACATATGGATGATTTTTGTAATATATTTCTTCCTTCCATATTACCAGGAAATATGTCGAAGCACAGAATATATTCCATATGCAGTAGACTAACAGAACGACACAACACATAAAAAGAGGAGTATAAGTGGAAACCTTTCTTTCTCTTTAAATTCTTGAGGATGGTAACATTATGATGATGGTGGAACCATAGAGAGATGTGTATTTTTAATTGAGATATTTTCAGGAGTACCTTTGCAAAGCTGATATATCTTTCTTTTACAAGATATGGTTGCACTTGCTTCATCTACATAGGCCGTCTGGAATGCCATGAGGCCGGGATTTGTGTAGGAAATCTTCAAAGCTATTATATTGGTCTCAAGAAACTTGCAATACATCAATGCATTTTTATTTTTATTGTTTGCTGACACCACAGCTACCACCTCTTCACTAAATGACAGAGGTTCCCAGCAGCTGCACATGGAAAGATTGAATGTTATATTCTGTCTACTAATCAATAAGGAGGGAGATCAAAATTACTGCTCTCAAATATTCGCCTGATCATTTGTATGTTTCTACAATTTTCCTGCTTGTTGGAACATGTTTGATGTACTTACACATTAACAAAAATGATCTGTAACATTCATGAAAATATTTGGGTTTGGTCCTCTGCTTTTTTACTGTTTATTTACTCATGAAGATAGCAGATGTCCCTGTTTTTAAATATAGTTATCTGTGCTTCCAGTTGGTAGAGATCAAAGTATTAACTCGCCGATGTAGGGAAACAGAGCTCTTTTATAGACACTACTAGCAGTCAAGGTTTTCGAGTCGATGAGTCGACGAGTCGCTCAGGGGGGGCGACTCTAGACTAGTCGTGACTAGTCTAGACTCATGGTCGACGAGTCGACATGCGATGAGTCGACGTGAGTTAAGCAGTAGGGAGCAGACCAGCAGCAGCCAGCGGCAACCAAGGGAGGAGTCGCAGCAGCCAACCAAGACAAGGCCATCAGGAGATGGGAGGAGCAGCCCAACAACAGCGGCAACCAAGGGATGAGCAGCAGGCAGCAGCAACCAGGGGAGAAGGGGACGAGCAGCAAGCCAGGGTGGCGGCTGCTGCAGAAGAGGGCTGGGTCGGGGGAGGGGGGCTGGAACTGTTCGATCTAGGTTTCCAGACGCTCCAATCTTCCTTCAATACTGGCCCACACGGCAATATTGGCCCAGTAAGGCCCAATGAAACCCTAGCCTGCCTAGCTCAATCTGGACCATCCATATTCTCTAATCTTCACCGTCCATCCACTCTCGTCTTAACTCTCTCTCTCACCTGCTCCCCTTCCAGCCCCCAGGCACGAATCGACAGCCGCAATGGCCTTGCTGCAGCTCCTCCTCCATGGCTTCTCTGCCTCCACCCCTTCCTCTCCGCCTCCCCCATCCTTCCCTGGAGCCACCCCTCCTTCCCTGCTCCATTTTCTCTGCCCAACTTCTCTTTCATGACAGATTGAACGAGTCGTTCGCCTCAAAAACTGCGACTAGCGAGACTAGTCGGGACTAGTCGATCGAGTCGATCGACTCATCCAATGATTCGAGTCGACAGGTTGAGTCGACCTTCATGTAATGACTTGTCGACTAGTCGACGACTAGTCGCGACTAGTCGTTCGACTCGAAAACAGAGCTAGCAGTGGATACAGGGTGAGCCGTTTTGAAATTGTTTCATAGAATAACTCCCGTATAAGGTCTGGTCTTTTGGGTATACAATCCTTTCTTGAGATGAGCATTGGCAGCTCACATAAGTATACAGTAGTATATTTGACAGATGATGATGATCATTGGCAGCTCACATAAGTATACAGTAGCATATTTGACAGATGTGCATTGACAACTCTTCTAAATCTGTGTTTTACCATTTAACAATGAACTATGTAATTTAATCAATAGACTCGCTTCAGTTGCCATGCTAACTGAAAATCTATATGTCAAATGATGCGACTGTCAAGTGGAAGTTACTTATATTTTCTTATGTCACCTGAGAAGTTTCTTTTTAGCAAGCTTATTTAAGTGCAGCCAAAGTGTACTCTGTTTTTTAGACGATCTCCATGTTTTCTATTGAGATCAGAGAGCAGCTGAAGTAGTGATGGGACTATACCATTTTTAGGTTCTGAAGGCAAAGCTTCTTACAGAGTTAGTCACATTTGTCAGTTCTGTGAGTAGAAAAAATCTTGATAGCTTGTTGCTTCTGCTCAGTGTGCTTGGTGCATAAATTGATTGCTTGCTGCAAATGTTGTTTAGTGTCCTATTTCATGGTAGCTTCGGATGCTATATATTTGGAGATTTTGTTGCCGGTATTTGGAGTGCTAGGAGAGTTTCTAAACTACTGTCACGGCATCATAGATAGGATAGTGAACCAATGTGACATATGTATAACATTTCATGTGAGATTCTTTGCAGCAAACTGCATGAGTGAGCGGTCCATAAGTATCGTGTGAAAGAGAGAGGGCACCATGGCGAAGATGAGGTGAGCGTTATCCGGTTTTAAAGGAGAAGGCCCCAGCGAGAAATCACCTGCTAAGATGGGAAACTGAGCGGTAAGGCAGGAAAGGGAAGTGTGCGTCGTGGGTGGGGTTTTCGTGTTGGGACCGCATGTTGGGATAATATATGGGTTGGATTTGGGGGCGTCCGGAGTATCCATACGGTTAAATTTTGGGGAGCTCGCTTAATGTCCTAACATGTTAGGACATATGAGGGAGAAATAAGATTTGACCTTGGATATGACCATTTGTGTGATCTATTTGTATGGATCGTAGCCCGTAGCAACGCACGGGCGTTCTACTAGTTATCACTCAGTTTCTTACCGCCAGTATACTGAATTTCTGTATGTCCGTGACTGTGGATTTGAAGTTTTTGGTTTTTCCTAAATCAAACTTTTTTAGGTCCTACCAGACATTTAAAACACCAAATTAGTTTTATTAGATGCATACTAAAGCATATTTCCATTCTATATACTCCCTCTGGCTCTGTCTAAATATATGAAAATGTCTTTTATTTAGAAATGGAGGGAGTATATTCGATGTTATGAATACTACCAGTACTCTATTGTTTTTAATATAAACTAGGTGAATCTTAATGAAGTTCAAATATTTGAAAGATAGAATTCGCACTCGGGATGGATCGGTGCAGCTTCATCATCAGGAAAACAAAACAAGGCAGTCAACGCCTCTGGATGACCACTCACCACTTCCCCCACATGGCAAAGCAGTCTCCCTCTTCCTCCCTTGTCCCGTGCCGTGGGTCCTGCCACGCATCCATATTGTCGGCGCCGGGCCGCCAGCTGGGCGGGACGTACCTTCCGAGGCAGCAACCACCACGGTCTAGGGTTAATCTGGAGCCTAATCACACCCGGCAACCAACCCACTCCCACCCCAGCGTCCTCTCGCCTCGCCTCGCCGTCTTCGACCCCCACCCGGCCGTCCTAGCCACCCACTGCGACCCCGCAAGCCATGGAGAAGCCGTCGCACGTGGCCACCATCGGCGGGAAGCAGGCGTCGCACATGTACCATCTCGTTCGCTTACTTACAGTCGATCTATTTCTGACCGTGGGTTCAGTGACTTGAAGCGTATACTTGGAAATTTTTTGCCAAACCTAATCACTTGCTCATAAACCTAATCACTTGCAATTTTTTGTTGCAATTTTACTTGGAAAATTTAAGCCAAACCTAATCACTTGCTCATAAACCTAATAGAGAAATGTAGTTCAGTTCAAATTCTGGCCAATTTTTTTCCCATAGAGCCGAGAGCACTTGACAGGTAGGGTAGGGTGTGAAACTTGCAACATAAGCATGAACAATAAACTATCTAATAACCAGGAGCCAATCCAACACATAAATAGACATGGCAAGAGCCACGGCACAATCCCTAAATCCCTTTCCACCATGCGAAATCCCAGGACATGGCGAGAGCCGCCGTGGCGAATCGATCGAAGCCTAGTGGCACGCGCATAGGGAGGAGGAGAGGGGGACTTATGGGGCTGCTGGAGCGTTGTAGGAGGCGAGAGGCGTCGCGTGGTGGCTGGGGTGTGGCGGCGGCGGCGCCGTCGACGGGGGTGAGGCGGCCGGGGAGGAACCCTAACCGCGGCAGCCTTGTCGGGCGAAGGGGATAGATGTGAGAGCGAGAGGGGGTACTGGTGCGGGGACAGCGCGGCGGGCCGGTTTTCTTTTCCTGTAATAGTAGCGTTGCGTAGGGCCGACGCTACTGCTAAGCCCACTAGCTGTAACGCTCGTTCAAAACAAACGCTACAGCTAAGTGGGCTACCGCTTTTGCTCTGCGGCCCACGTAACAGTAGCGCGGCCCAAGCTAACAAACGTTGCTATTATTTAGTAGCAGTAGCGTGTTTTGTACCAGGCGCCACTGGTAAATACCAGTAGCGTGGGTGCTTAAACAGACGGTACTGATAAACTTCTGTATATAACCATTTTCCTAGTAGTGAGGGGAGGGGAGTAAGCTATGCTCTAGACAGCTAAAGAGGGAGAGTCAGCGAGAAAGTACCTCTGGGGAGAAGCCCAGCTTGTTGGAGGAGGTACGCCAGCGTTGAGGGCAGTCAAGGAACCGGCGGTGGCCCATCAAGAAGCCAACCGATGGACTTGTCTTGTTTCTGCCGCATTTCGCCCACGCGTTCTGCGAGTCACCCCTCAATGCTTCTAAACCCCATGGATTTAGGGGGGTTACGGTGGATTGACGGGTCGGGACCACTCCAAACCCTCTCTATCAAACGAATCTCTGGGGATTTGTGGGGTTTTTGTGCTCCCCCGGGGATAATCCCTCTCAAACCCTTTGTGCCGAACGAGGTCTGAGACTTCTTAAGTGTCACTTAGAGAGGAAATCCAGACATGTATAAATATATTCGGATAAGAACAAAATTGTAGATTGATGTCATATAAGAATACATACTAGTTTAACAGTCCAGTATAGTCCACACATGTTTTACCGTTGTGATAGCTATCTTTCAATACTTCAAACTAACATATAGAGAAGGCATCTGCTACCAAAAGTATCCGACTTCAGGTGGATCCATTCATCCACTACATACCATGTGAAGATCACATATCACAATAAATGAATCATGCAATATAGTAAAATGGTCCTACAAGAAACGAGATAATTCCAGTTTAAATGCAACTGCTTACTCAAAAGTCAAAACTCATCATGTCCTTCAGGCTTCTCAAGTGTCACTTACAGCAGAGCTAGGTTATGCATTTGATAAAGTACATTAGGATAACCCAATGACAGAATTGTCAATTCGCGTCATACAAGATACATACTAGTTGTTTAACACTTCAGTATTGTCCTCACGTGCTCGAGTTTTGATGCTTCTATCTTTCAGTACTTAAAACTAGCATACCGAGAGGGCATCTGCTACCAAAGGTCTACAATTTTCAGGTCGATCCAATTGTCTGCTACATACTTCAAAAACTATACAGCCTTAACAGTATTATCTGATTCCAGAAGAAATACCTTAACACATACATAGATCGTTTCAGTGTTGACTGGAGATAAACAGAAGCATCCAGTCGATATTGTTAAAAAAAACTGGACCCATACATCCAGTCCATACTAAGAAATATCCAGATGCAGAAGTTGCAACAAATGCAACAAATTCTCAAAGAGAGACGAATTTAGATAAAAAGACAGCAATAATGGTTCAACAAAACGATCATAATATCCAAGATTTAAGTAGCAGGGCGTTACAACTGCATAGGCTGCTACTCCTTCTGTTCCAAAATAGATGACTCAACTTTGTATTAACTTTATACATCTATTTTGGAACGGAGGGAGTAAATGCCATGAATATACACAAGTACACAAAGGCAAGTTCAGTCACTAAGTTACTGCAATAGTCAGGACACAGTGCTCAAGCGCCAATAGAAACTATCAGAACTTCATAAATGTCTACCCCAGTCACTGCTGCCCAAATTGAAGACCTAACTCAAATATCATCAGAAACATGGACGGTATGCAGCAGCCAGGCCATTGAACTTCACATTCAGATCCAAGTTAACATAAAACACAGCTGAATAGACATTTAGTACCCATCCGCCAATGATTGTGAGAAGAAGGGAACATGTGGATGAAAAAGAGTCTTGTCGCCACAGGCAGGCAATTCAGTTTTACACTCAGAGCCAAGTTGACATATAAAACGCAGCTGTCTAGAATCCATGTCATATGACATTAGTGTCTTGTCATGTCCACCGACTATAAAAATCAAACTGTGTTCTGGATGCATTGAAATAACACTATAATCATCCGCATACGATGAATACTTTGTTCCAAACAACTGCAAGTGGCTCACATTGTGCTTCAAAGTCCATTTTCCTGTAACCAAGTCGTCAAGAACCCAGATTGATAATTCAGGACCATCAGAATCAGCAGGACTATTTGCAAATTACAATTGTCCCTGTGAATCTGTGATGGAAATATGCCATTGATATCATCCGCATAGTACGGTGGCTTAGGAATATGAACAAGTGACCAATTATCTCCTTCCACATCAACAGCTACAATTAAATTATTATAGGCAGCCAAATTTAGGATCCCGTTTAAAAATGAGCCGAGTGAATTCTTGGGTATCGCAAATGGACCGTGCTCAACTGTTCTGATATTTCCACGCTCCAGCTTTGGACGAGTAAATTGCTAGTGTTTGGATGCGTCCATAGCACTCGCTTTGCTCATGCTCGCCCATACCCCACGACTCCTCATCTATGAACTCAAATACATGCAAGTGAGAAGTAACGGCCCGGTCGATTCCAAGGCGAGCGACGCGCACCTTGCAGGATCAGTCGGTGGCAGGCACGGACACCCATTTCTCAGTGGTGGGATTGCAAACAACATAATCCAATAGCTGGTAGAGGAGTAAAATTTATCCTCCGGGCTGTATCCCTAGCCTATATTTACTCCACGCTTAGCGGTGGAGTAAAAATTCTTCACTCCTCTCCCTGCCTCCTTTGCCTCCTCT